>NW_027183544.1:0-289704 GCF_041296385.1 Aphelocoma coerulescens
TCTCTCTTTCTCTCTTTCTTTCTCTCTTTCTTTCTCTCTTCTCTTTCTTTCTCTCTTTCTCTCTTTCTCTCTTTCTCTCTTTCTCTCTTTCTCTCTCTCTTTCTCTCTTTCTTTCTCTCTTTCTCTCTCTCTTTCTCTCTTTCTTTCTCTTTCTCTTTCTCTCTTTCTCTCTTTCTCTTTCTCTCTCTTCTTTCTCTCTCTCTTTCTCTCTTTCTCTCTCTTTCTCTCTTTCTTCTTTCCTTCTTTGCTTTCCTGCTTTCTTGCTTTCATTTTTATATCTTTTGCTTTCTGTTTCTATTTCTTGTTGCTTGCTTTTTCTTCCTTTTCTTTTTTCTTGTCCTTTTCCTTTTTCTTGTTGGTTTCACATTCATCTGTTAACTTCCCAATCATTTTGCTACCAAAAAGGAAACCACTCAGTCCATCCCTTAAACACAGCATAGGAATCGGTGTAGATACAGACAGGAGAAGTATTCTGTGCCTCACGTTGGAAAACACTCCAAACAGCTCTCAGCTCGCCAGCTTGGGCGCTGCCTTCCCCTCTGTGATAATTCCTTCACCTGAGGAGGTGTACCTTTTTTCAGCATCTTTGAAGCCACAGGAGTAAAAACCTACAGGCCTCGTCGGACCCTCAGGACCCCGCTGCCATATGTGTACTGACAGCCCTGAGGAGGCAAATCCCCATTCCACCTGGAAAGGATCTGTAGGGTGAATAGGGCCCAGGGCTTGGTGAGCTGTTGCTTCAAAAACCAACAATTGCAATGCTTCTTCTTGAGAAGCACTCCATTCCCATTTTACCCTTTTCTCAACAAGTTATAAAGAGGTCTGGCAATTATGGAAAAATCTGAGATGTATTTTCTCCAGAACACTAATAATCCTAAAGCATGTTGGAGATCTTTTTTGGATTCGGGCATTTTAATCTGATCTAAAGAGGTTAGGGTATCGGGTGGGATACATGTCATACCTCCTTTCCACCAAATTCCCCAAAATTTCACTTCATGTGAAGGGTTTTGGATTTTTTTGGAGGGAATTTGCAAATCAAGGCTTTCTAAGTGGGAGATTATTTTCTGTTTGGTATCTCTCACTCCTTCTATTTCATCTCCCACAAGGATATCATCAATGTATTGATAAACAGCCACATTGTCAGCTTTGGGTATTTTTTCTGACTCTTGGGCTGAAGCGTGATGAGCCAGGGTGGGGGAATGTTTGTACCCTTGGGGAAGCCTAGTGAAAGTGTATTGCTGTCCTTCCCATGTGAAAGCAGAACGGTCCATATCTTCTGGCTGTAAAGGTATCATAAAAAACATGTCTTGGACATCTATAGGTGCCATGATTGAATGAGCCTTTTCTTGAATCAATGTTATGATTTCTGCCAGATTTGGGACGGCTGCTGTAAGAGGGTCTGCGTTGGCATTTAGCCTGCGAAAATCTATTGTCAGCCTCCACTTCCCATTAGGCTTTCGTACTGGCCACACCAGAGAATTGAAAGGAGAATGAGTATGAACTATTCCTCCTTGTTCTCGCAGCTCCTGTATCACTGGCTTGATACCCTCTTTGGCACCCAGGGGAGGGGGTATTGTTTCACATCAGTTACTTTGCTGAATGGTAGGGAGGGCTTTGCTTTAGGGCTTTGCCACCAATGGGGAGCCGCGGGACGGGCGGGGCTCGGCGGGGATTGAGCGGGGCCGCGGGGCGGGGGCGGGGCCCGGAGGGGCCGGGGCCGCTGAGGGGCCGCGGGTGCGGCAGAGCGGGAGCGGCGGCGGCGGGGCGGGCGCGGGCAGCGGGCTGCGGTGGGGGAGTGACCCCCGGCGAGGGAGTGACCGAGCCCCGGCGGGGGACTGACAGAGCCCCGGTGAGGGAGTGACCGGCCCCCGGCGGGGGACTGACAGAGCCCCGGGGAGGAGCGGCCCCGGGCGTGTGGGTGGGTGCGTTCCTTCCTTGCCGGGGGTGGGATCGGGCCTGGAAGGAAGCCAGCCGCGTGGGCAAAGGAGAGCGGCGAGCCGCCTTCCCGTCACATGGCTTCTGCAAAGAAGCCTAGGGACTACTAGAGGGAGTGGCCTTTGATCAAATCGTCATAGTGCAAATGTCCCGGTGATAAGATCCAACCCCACCTAGGTCGAATCCTCACTTATTGTGAGAGAACTTCTTTTGGTGTTGTGAAAATTTTCTCTCAGCCAAGCTGGTGGGGGGGGGGTTTGAAACTTTGTCTCTACATGGTCTGATTGCATTCTAGTTTTATATATAACAGCACGAATTACATACTTTATTTATAACACCAATGTCCTTCTTGGCCACCTGGGCACACCTGGGCTCGTGTTCAGCAGCTCTTGGCCAGCACCCCCAGGTGTTTTTCTGCGGGGCCATTGGAAATTGCACAGAACGGTCAGTGCAATGTGGGGAGTTTAGTAACAACTGCAGGCAGCCCAATCGGATTTAGGGACTCTGTGGCCGCTTTGCTAACAAGTCAAGGCGGCCCAGTTCCCCTGAAGGGCTCTGTGGCCGCCTAAAGTAACCAGCCCGTAGCGCTGCAGGGGGATGTTGTGAGCCAAGTGCAGGTGTAAACGATGTCCTTGGACACCGATTCCCGCTCTTGCAGAACGTTTGGGTTTCTGCAGCGATCCCTCCTGCCCGGCCGTGCTGGCGGCGCAGCCCCGGAGGAGCGGCCGCTCCGCGAGGGCCCCGCGGCCGCCGCTCCCCAGGGCCCGGCCGAGCGCTCGGCGCGCGCAGAGGGACAGGGGGCGGAGCCTGCGCCGCTCGCGCCGCTCGGGCCGCGGGCGCAGCGCGCGCCACCAATGGGGAGCCGCGGGACGGGCGGGGCTCGGCGGGGATTGAGCGGGGCCGCGGGGCGGGGGCGGGGCCCGGAGGGGCCGGGGCCGCTGAGGGGCCGCGGGTGCGGCAGAGCGGGAGCGGCGGCGGCGGGGCGGGCGCGGGCAGCGGGCTGCGGTGGGGGAGTGACCCCCGGCGAGGGAGTGACCGAGCCCCGGCGGGGGACTGACAGAGCCCCGGTGAGGGAGTGACCGGCCCCCGGCGGGGGACTGACAGAGCCCCGGGGAGGAGCGGCCCCGGGCGTGTGGGTGGGTGCGTTCCTTCCTTGCCGGGGGTGGGATCGGGCCTGGAAGGAAGCCAGCCGCGTGGGCAAAGGAGAGCGGCGAGCCGCCTTCCCGTCACATGGCTTCTGCAAAGAAGCCTAGGGACTACTAGAGGGAGTGGCCTTCAAATGAGACAGTGGGGATTGGGATGACAGATTAACATTGTTTTTTCGCTGTTGGGGTGGTCAGGCGTTGGCACAGGTTGCCCAGGGAGGTGGTGGTTGCAGAGGGTACGGTCAGGCTCAGTCAATGTGCAGAGAATGGATCAGGGTGGCGGCCATGAGGGAAGTCAGTGCGTAGTTCAGACTATAGGATGGTGATCTTTACCGTAAGAAGTGTTTGATCATGTGATTGATGGAGGCAGACAAAGAGGTTTAATCAAATTAGAGAATTTATTAATTACAGCAAGCAAGGCATAAGCAAAATCAGCGCTGGGCGACAGGGGAGTCCCCGCTCCACCGAATTGCCGCAGGGGTTTGCAAATTTCAGTCCTTCTTTTATGCAGGATCGTTTCCTGTTAACTCTTCTTTAAGGGAGTACTCTGCGCATGTGTGAACTTGTTGCTAGGGGGTCGTTTTTTGCCTTCTGGTGGTCGATGGCTGAAGGCTAGTAGTCTTCTTCAAGTGCCCTCTGGGTGACCTTTTCCATATTTGGTCAGTTAGTATCCCCTGCTTTTCTTCCTGGAGCTTAAACAATAGTACACTTACAGCACTTACAACCTTTACATATAGATTTGTTAAGACATTTCCTGTTATGTACGTTGTGGCCTGTGTCAGCTCTTTTCAATGAACAAAATACCCTCATTTATTACAATCGCCCCTTTTTCTCTTGTTCATTTTTGTTCATTGAATCTTTTTAGCTCCTGTTTAGCTAATTCTAACATTTCTTCTTCATGATTTTCTGATATCTGCTGGTATTTAGCCCTAAGGAGCATTAAATGTGCTACTTCTAAGCGCCCTTTTACTATGGAGATCAACTTATTAAGTATACACGGCCCAAATGTGAGTCCTAGGACTAACAGAATTAGAGGCCCTGCGATGGTAGATAACAAAGTGGTTAACCAGGGTGAATGGTTAAACCAGGATTCATACCAGCTCTGTTGTGCCTCTCTTTCTCTTTTCCGTTGTTCTAGCCGTTTTCTTAGTTCAGTCATGGTGTCTATCACTACCCCAGTGTGGTCTGCGTAGACACAGCATTCTTCTTTGAGTGCTACACACAGTCCTCCCTGCTGAAGGAATAATAAGTCTAAACCCCTCCTATTTTGTAGGACTACTTCTGATAGAGATCTTACTGATTTTACTAGGCCATCAATTGCTTGTTCTATTCGGCTTAGATCTTCATCTACTGAGACCCTTAGTGCTCTTAACTCTTTTTGCTGGGTGACTAAGGATGCTATTCCAGTTCCTGCCCCAACTCCTCCTATAGTGAGAAGGGTTGCTATGGTTAATGCAGTAAAAGGTTCTCTTTTTACTAGGTGATGATCTGCTGTGGTGTGTTGTTGGTACATGTATTCACTAGGATGATACGTGATTCGAGGTATGATGGACACTTGAATACAATAATCGTGGGTGTAATTAAATAGTTTGAGTGAAAGGCAGGGTGTGATTCTTATATTGTTACACACCCATTTAGTATTTGCGGCTGGGAGCAACCAATCTGCAGGTTTTTCATCTTCTTTAGGTGATATCTTTACCTCACACAAATGTTCTTTATGTTTTGGAATGTTTCCTATACATCTTCCTTTCTCAGTTACTTGAGACAAAGTCAGTCCTTGAATTGATTCTTTTCTCTGTTTCCAAAGACATTGTGCTGGGTTTGTGCCGTTAATTCTTCTAGCCTTTGCAGTCACACCTATTCCTTCATAAAAAGGCGGCCTGATGTTGTAACATAACCAGCATTCCTTAGTTAGCTCTGGATTGGTCTTATTTATTACACCATAACTAGCTTGCATGATCTTCCATAGAGCACTATATTCTAAATTTGTTTTAACATCAGTTGGATTCTCGCTCTGGGGAGTAATTGTTATACTACCAACTTGCTGAGTTTTGTTTATATTGCCTATTTCCTCTAGTTCCCCTAGACCCTGGTTTGGTCCAACTAGTTCTGGATCAGGGGGTGCGTGTTCTTTCTTAATCATTATTAGGTTTCCTCTATCTTTCTCGGGTTCCCAGTGTCTGATTCCCCAGATTTTCCCCAGTAACCAATCCGGATTAGTGGGTTGCATTATATTTATATATATAAAGGAACAGGTCCCCATATATGTCGTCTCTCCAGAAGGTCCTCTTCGTGGCTTAGTGCACCCTACGGGCCCGAACCCAGCTTTCAGAAATTTGTCTGGTCCCCCTCCCGGGATCCAGTCGGAGGCTATTGTCTCACACCCCCAATATCCACAGAAATATTCTCCTGGATAATTACAGTATGATTTCCCTCGATTAGCGGTTGGACACATATAAAATCCTGTTAGGTTTAGTTCTTTTCCACAGTGTTCAATAGCTGTTAGATCACATAATCCCGCTCGAAAACTTGGTGCCCCTACAGTGGTATTTGTTTGTAGTATCCTATTATCACTTAACCTAACTAATGACCGTTTAAAGGGTTCGTGTGGAAAGTGTGTCTCTTCTAAAGTCTCAACCCCGTTCAATTTAATTAAGCAAAGCATGATTAGTAGAAAAATACTACGCTAGGCTAAATGGTGGAGTCGATTTGTGGTAATAGTTATTTGGTTACTATAGTTTGGTGGTGTCTTTCCCCCTTTCACATGTCGTGGGTCACACTGAGGCTTTCTAGTCCCACTCCTGAGGCAGTTCTGCAAGCATTGCTCTAGTATCCCAATACAGGGGTTCTTTCCTCCACAGCTTTTTACTCCTCTGCCTCGCTCGTCGACCCGGTTGCTTCAGGCCACGAGGGGTACTATCTTCTCGGCAGCAGGAGTATTCTTCAGGAGGTCCTTGGGATCGAGCCTGTCGGGTTTCTTGCCTCTTAATGTAGGAGTTCCAATTACGGTTCTTAACTTCTGGAGTGTTACACTGGACTCCCCTCAGGCGTTTGCGACAAATGCTGTCACAGATGTCAGCTACAAAGGGGGCCGGTAAGTTAAAGTTGTAACAATAATAATGGGGATTAATTCCCTTAAATACTATTTCCCACCATTCACTTGACCCCTTTTTTAGAATTCCTCGTGATACTGCATGTGCTAGAGCCCAATTAGTAAATTGACCTTGAAGCTTCCGGCAGGGGATGCAAACTCCTCTGGGGGGAGTTCCCCTTTCACAATGACTCCACCACTTTTCCCTGCATACTATACATATATAACAAACAAAAGGATAACATCTACAATTAGAATTCCCACACCTTATTCTAACATCATTTTTAAAAATTAGTCCTTCATCTGTATACAGAGGATTGGGTAAATACTCGATTTTGTATTTGCTCATTTACAGTCTTTTCTTTGAATTTTCAATTTTAAGTCTCCAGGAGGACTGGTTACTTGCCACTGGGGGGATGGCTTTTCCACAGGTCCTTTAATTCTGCTTGCATGCGTCCATTCTCTTTCAGCTGTTCTTATTGCTGTTTTTGTAGTAAGTAGAACAAGATAAGGTCCCTCCCATTGTGGGGTTAATGAGGTTTCTTTCCATGATTTGATTAATACCCAATTTCCTGGTTGAATTTGATGTAGTTTAAGTTCTAGCGGGGGCCTTTGAGTTATCATGCCCTTTTTCCATAATTCTTCTCTATATCTCATTAAGGTAATAATGTAATGATTCATGTTTTGGTCTCTTAGATTTGGGTGATCTTGAGGTTCCCCCACATTATAAGGCATTCCATACAGCATCTCAAAAGGGGAGATTCCCATGTCAGATCTTGGTTGAGTCCGTATGTTTAACAAAGCTAATGGTAGACATTTCACCCATGACAACTTGGTTTCAAGCATAAGCTTTGTCAATTGCTTCTTTATTTCTCCATTCATTCTTTCTACTCGTCCTGAACTTTGGGGATGCCAGGGGGTATGATATTTCCACTTTATTCCCATAATTCCCATTACTTCTTTGATGATTTTAGATACAAAGTGGGGTCCTCGGTCGGAGTCAATAGTCTCAATTATTCCATATCTAGGGATAATATTTTCTAATAGAACTTTGACCACTGTCTGTGCTGTTGCCCTTGCTGTGGGAAATGCTTCGACAAAATGCGTTAGATGGTCTACTATAACTAATAAGTATTTACTTCTTCTTACTTTGGGCAATTCGGTGAAATCTAGTTGTATGTTAGCAAAGGGCCTGTGTGCTAGTGGTCTCCCTCCCAATGGGCGTTCTCTTAAATAAGCCTTATTCACTTTAAGGCAAGTTATGCAGCCTTTAACAATTTGTTTTGCCAAATTATATATTCCAATACACATATACTTAGCGGCAAACTGGTCTGCTAGTGCTTGTGTTCCCCAATGAGTTTGGCTATGTATCCTTTGTAAAATTTCCACTGCTATTGATTTAGGTAGTGCTACTCTTCCATCTGGGAGTTTCCATTCTCCTTCTGAATTTTCTTTTAGCCCCATTTGTGATAGTTTCTCTTTTTCTTGTTCTGTAAAACTATAAATGCACCTAGTTTTATTGGGGAATTTCTCCTTTGGTTGGTTCTTATCCTGAACTTGTCGTATAACCAAAAGTGCTGCCCTTTTTGCTTCTTGGTCTGCTGCGTTATTACCTCTACTTCTAAAATCTATTCCTTTCTGGTGACCTCTGAGATGTACTACAGCAATTCTTCTAGGCTCCCATAAGGCCTGGAGTAGCTGTCTTATTAGCTCCTGATGGACTAAGTCTTTCCCTTGAGAGTTTATTAACCCTCGTTCTTCCCATATTTTCCCAAATGTATGTACCACTCCATATGCATATTTGGAGTCTGTATATATTGTCCCTGTTTTATTTTTCAGCAATCTCAGAGCTCGTAAGACTGCATACAATTCACAAGCTTGAGCTGACCAGGATCTACTTAGAGGTCCTGACTCTAAGACTTCTGACCCTTCCTCTTTAATGATTGCATAGCCAGATACTCTCTTTCCCTCTATTACCCGAGATGATCCGTCTACAAACAGCCTCTCCCCTTCTTCTAATTCTTCTTCTTCTAAGTCCGGTCGGATTTTGGTTTGTTCTTTTATAGTTAACATGCAATCATGGGCTAATTTATTCTCATTTGGTTCTCCGTATAAGAACTGGGCCGGATTTTGTAGTGTAGTGACCTCTAGTGTTAGCTTTGGGGAATCTAATAAGATCCCTTCATACTTTAAAAGTCTCGAATCTGTTATCCATTTTTCAGCTTTTTGTTGCAATATTCCCCTAATGTTATGTGGAGATAATACCTTGAGTTCCCCATTAAAAGTTATTTTACGTGCTTCTTCTACTAAGAGAGCACAGGCTACCACTGCCTGTAGGCATGTAGGCCATCCCTTGCTTACCGGATCTAATAGCTTTGACAAGTATCCTACCGGTTTCTTTCTCCTAGCCCAATCTTGAGTTAATACTCCATATGCTGTCCCATTTTCAATGTTTACAAATAGATAAAATGGTCTTTTTAAATCAGGTAAACTTAGTACTGGAGCATTAATTAAATCCTGTTGCAGTTGTTCTAAATTCCTCTCATCCTCTCTGCTCCATTTCAATAACCCGTCATGACTGAGCTTGTTATACAGAAATTTGACCTTGGTACTATAATTATCAATCCATTGTCTACAGTAGCCTACTAATCCTAGCAATTGCCTTACTTGTCTCTTGCTCCTTGGTGGCGGGAGTGAGAGGATTCCTTTCACTCTTTCGGGGTCTATTTTCTTCTCTCCTTTACTCAAATAATGGCCTAAATATTTTACTTCTTCTTCTACAAACTGTAATTTTGCCTTTGATACTTTTAGTCTCTTCAAGCTTAGAAAGTTTAACAGTTTAATGCTCTCCTCCCGAACTTCTTCTTCTTTTCTTCCTGCAATCAGGAGGTCATCCACATACTGAATCAAAGTAATGTTTTCTCTTGTTTGATATTCTTGGAGGATTTGTTCTAATGCTTGTCCAAATAAATTTGGTGATTCTGTGAACCCTTGTGGCAGCACGGTCCACCGCAACTGTTGTCGCCTATGAGTATCTGGGTCCTCCCATTCAAAGGCAAAATAATCTCTACTATTTTCGTCTAAGGGGCAGGCCCAAAATGCATCTTTTAGATCAATTACACTATACCAGTGATTTTCTGGCCCTAGTCTACTTAATAGGGTGTATGGGTTAGCAACCACCGGGAACCGGGCCACTGTCCTCTTATTAATTTCTCTTAAATCATGCACTAATCGATAGGATCCATCTGGTTTCTTTACTGGTAAAATGGGTGTATTAAAAGGGGACATACAGGGCTCTAGGAGTCCCTTGCTTATTAGTCTGTCTATTTCAGGCTTTAGTCCTCGTTTCCCTTCTGGGGATATGGGATACTGCTTGATCCTTATTGGAATTTCTGGATCTTTTATGGGTACGGAGAAGGGCGGAATGTTCAGTTGGCCCACACTGTCAGGTGTGTACCATACCTCAGGGTTAATCTCCTTTTCATCCTCTACTCTAAGGGGGCATAGTTTGATTCTCAATTCTTTATTAATTACCTCTAGGTTTATTTCCAATTCTACTATGAGATCTCTACCCATGAGGTTATACTCTGCTTCTGGTGCCAACAAAAGGCTTCCTATTCCTATTTTTGATTCGGTTTCTATTAGGACATCTTTAATAACAGGGACCTCAAAAGGTTCACCCTTGGCACCCACTACAAGGGCAGTGTCTCGGGAGACTTTACACCCAGATGGTAAAACTTGGATAGTTGATCTTTCTGCTCCCGTATCTACCAGGAATTCAAATTCCTGGCATTGGGGACCGACTTTTATTTTTATCAAGGGCTCTGGATGTTTCTTGGTCCCCAGTAAGTAGAGCCCCTGACCCCTCTAATCTTCTTTAAACATCTTTTCATCTCTTATCCTCTTTCTGCAATCCCTTCTGATGTGTCCCTTCTCCCCACAATAAAAACATACGACTGCTTCCCTCCTTTCTACCCTCTGATTTCCCTCTGTGTTCCTAGGGGCCTTTCTGGGCATCTGCCCCATTCGGCGGGGAGAGTCTTGTTTTCTGCTTTCCCTTACTGCTGCCACCATCATTCTGACTTGTCTCTTGTGATTCTCTTCATCCCTCCTGACATATACTTTCTGTGCTTCTCTCAACAATTCATCTAATCCTCTCTCCTGCCAATTTTCTAGTTTTTCTAGCTTCTTCCTGATGTCATCCCATGATTTGGCTACAAATTGAGTTTTCAGAAGTGCCTGACCCAACTGTGTATCTGGGTCCAGGCCTGAATACAGCTGTAGATTCTTTCTTACTCTTTCTAGCCAATCTGTTGGAGTTTCCTCCTTTCTCTGCCTCTCATTAAAGGCCTTATTTATGTTTTGTCCTTTTGGTACTGCCTCTCGGACCCCTTGTATAACTATTGTCCTTAAGTTCTGCATATGAGTTCTGTGTGCTGGATCCTGATGATCCCAATTAGGGTTTTGTAAAGGCCATTTGATATCTGCCTGTGGGCCCTGAGCATGTTGGGCATCCCAAATTCGCATTCCCGCTCGCCTAATCATGTTCTTTTCTTCTGCAGTAAAAAGAATATTTAGAATTGACTGCAGCTCATCCCAGGTGTATATATTAGGGCCTAAAAATTGATCTAGCTTCTCTGCAACTCCCAGGGGGTCTTCTAATAGGTTCCCCATTTCCTTCTTAAAGTCCCGCACATCTCCAGAGCTAAGGGGAACTGAAATAAAGCCAATTCCTGGTTGGGGTCCCCCCATAGGCATTTCTCTTAATGGATAAAGGTTATGACGTCTAGCTCTGCTCCTTGTCATTGGTCCCTCCCGTTCAGGTTCAGGATTCCCTTCTTCTTCCTCTAGGGGCTGCTCAGGGAGTGGGAGTGGGGGTGCCTGTGGGGCCTGCGGAGGTATATAGGGGGGTGGAATCATCGGAACTTCCTCTTTCTTTTTATCTTTTCTTCTTGCCCCTGAGTCTTCAGATTTTTCCTTTAAAGTAAACAGGAGTACCCCAGGGGTCTCTATCCATATTTTTGCATATTCACTCTCTTCTCGACTAAAAGGAGTTTTGGTTTTTACCCATAAATTCAAATCCTGTCTCACCCAGTCCTCGTAGGACCCAAATATAGGCCAAAATACGTTTCGTGATATCTGCTTTCCTCCCCAGACCTCTATGCAATAATAAATCATCTTGGCCTTATCTTTATTCTGTGTACTCGAATAATGCCTTCAATTATTCAATAAAAGCCCTAACGGACTATCCTCAGGTACTGGGGGAAACCTTATGGAACTAGAGGGCTTGCTTTTCCCCTGTCCCATCCTCTGGAGTGCCTTCAGGCGTTCTGTGTGTGGAATCACTCGCTTCCCCTGGTTCGTGGCCCACGCCCTCGCGGGCAATGGGAGCCGCACTACTGAGGGTCCACACTCGCTTGGGGAGTCTGGCTGCCGGCCCCCCTCTCACACACCAGACTCGCCACACTCCAGGATACCCGACCTCGACCGAATGGATCCCTTTTCCGCAAATACTCACGCTTCCAGCGTCTTCGTCCGGACCTCTGTGCACAAAGTTTATGGGGTCGACCGGTTCCCTTTGCTTAATGCCTTGAGTTTAGGTTCGTCGGTGGGAGCGAGGTAAAGACTGAAGATACCGAGGCCACCAGAGGTGGGGCGCCTCCCCGATATCTCTGTCTTACCGTACCATTCCCATCCGAGTCACGGCACCAAATTGTGATTGATGGAGGCAGACAAAGAGGTTTAATCAAATTAGAGAATTTATTAATTACAGCAAGCAAGGCATAAGCAAAATCAGCGCTGGGCGACAGGGGAGTCCCCGCTCCACCGAATTGCTGCAGGGGTTTGCAAATTTCAGTCCTTCTTTTATGCAGGATCGTTTCCTGTTAACTCTTCTTTAAGGGAGTACTCTGCGCATGTGTGAACTTGTTGCTAGGGGGTCGTTTTTTGCCTTCTGGTGGTCGATGGCTGAAGGCTAGTAGTCTTCTTCAAGTGCCCTCTGGGTGACCTTTTCCATATTTGGTCAGTTAGTATCCCCTGCTTTTCTTCCTGGAGCTTAAACAATAGTACACTTACAGCACTTACAACCTTTACATATAGATTTGTTAAGACATTTCCTGTTATGTACATTGTGGCCTGTGTCAGCTCTTTTCAATGAACAAAATACCCTCATTTATTACAATCAGAGCGAAAGAAAGCTGTAGTGCATGTTGCACAGAGAGAATCAGGTGTTGCCGAGTAAGTCACTCTCCATTCCCACTGATTTTTGCTGGGATGGGATTCTATCTTGTTTTCTGTGGCGTAAATGACATATATGGAGCAAGGAGTCTGGGCAAAAGCATCCAATTGACAAGGTGCAGTACAGGTAATGTTATAGCAGTAGCAATTTGTCAAATTAAGAATGGCAGTTAAGTTTACAGGATTTTATTTCCAGAGGTTTATGAGAATGTGGTGAAACTTGTTTTTTCCTTTTGCCTGTATGTGTAAGTAATGAGCTGTATATTATCTATGCATCTTAAAAGAAATTTCCAGTTAGCAGGAAGTTTAAGGGATTACTTTGATATCATTGCAGTGCTCCAAGCAGTGTCCCACTAATGTCACCCTTGAAAACTGGAATGTGAAGGACCAACAGCTTGCTCATCTTCATGCCTGGGTCCCTTTGTTGCATGCATGGCAGTGCTGTTAAATTTGTTTCTTCCAGAATTAAAAAAAAAAAAAAAAATTGGAGGATTGTTGGGGGTGTGTATTGGATTAACTTTTGTCCTGATATTTCCTATTTATTGCTACTCTGTGGTCAATGTCACCGCTCAAGTTTGAAGATCCCCTCTCAAATCTCTGTAGTATGCTGGGAATTTCAAATATAGAAGTGTCAATATTTGCAAAAGATTGGGTTAACTAAAATCGAATGGGAAAACACAGCCAAAGCTTCCGGTAATTACTTGGAGCAGTAACCAAGTTGTTTGGTTGGATGATTGTAGGAAGAAAAGTTACAAATGCTCCCTTGAGGAGGGCACAAGAGGCTGAGCAACTCCCAGACTGCCTTAGATCTGCCTAAGGAAAAGAATCCATGCCAGTGCTGTGGTGTATAACCATTGTGGATTGTCAGCATTCCATTTCCGGATGGAATGGAGTGGGGAGAGGGGAACTTGCAATACCTCTGGGAAGGGAGGATGCCTTCCCACCTGGGAAAGCTCTGTCACAAATGGCATTTCTGAGCTCAGGGCTCCATCTCTGCAGCATAAGGGTGGTTGCAAAGGAATGGGATTGCTCGGTTCCAGTTTCACTCTGACCGTGAGAATGTCAACAGGAGAATGTGCTGTTGCCTCGTGGTGGCAGCCAAACTATTTGCTGCTCTTCCTTAGCAGTCTGAGGTTCTGATCATGTGTTAACCGAGAGCTGCACTGCCTCAATTGGTTCTATTCAATAATGCAGAGCCTTCACTCAAGGTTAGAAGTGATGTGCAGTTGAAGATAAAACTGTAATAGCATCTTTTTTCTGCTTTATTTCCTACAGGGTAAAGTCTCAATGTGTGTATCAAATCAAAAGCTGGCTTTACTTTTAGATGATGGATACAGATCTATGTTATGGCTAGTGGGCAGGTAATGAAACTATTTATTTTAAATGATGCTATCCAAACTTGAAAAATATATTTTCCATTAAAAATGCAAAAAATTTTTGCCGTCTGAGGAAATGTAAAACGTGTGTTTTATCATCTTCCTGTAGTATAAATCAAACCAACAAAAACTATCTAGTAAGTGTCTGTTGCACCAGCTACATCTCTATAAAGTAGCCTGGAAAGATTGGAGAATCAGTACAAGAATAAACCAAAGGAAAGTCTTCTGAGAAGAGGGAGTGAAAACAGGAAACAATGAGTTCCGAAGGGAAAAGTATAAAAGAGAGAAACAATTGCCAATGTTTTTGCAAAAATAAAAGAAGGACAAAGATGTGTGGTTACATCTTGTAGCTAGAGGATCTTGAGAATTGTATTGTATATTTTAAAATTCTAATCTGGACAGAGACAATGTGTAATCCAGGTTATGAACTAATAAGAGTTGTAAGAGTTATGAGGCATAGTCACGATAAAAGTTGTGAGAATGAGCTGAAACAAACTCTGTGTCCACTGTAAAAGAGTTCCAGAAGAGATGATGAACTCATGGCTGGCATAGAGCAGTCGAGTTACGAAGCCTTTCTTGTTTCAGCAGGATAGAGAAAAGAGGAGGCCTCCAGTAAGGCGCTCCCAGAAGCCAGAGGCAGAGCAGCGATTGTCCTGGAGCTGCCAGTTCCCTGACCAAGGTTCCAAGAAGGATGGGGCGGTACCAGAGGAGAAGACTTTGGGTGTGGTGCTGGACAAAAGCCTCCAGCAGCAAAGGCAGATGTACCCATCTGCAGGGCACTTAGAGCCATCAGCAATGGAGAAGAAGGATGAGGATGAATTGCACAGGTCGGATCCTCCTGGCAGGAGATTTGACCATAGCCAGTACCCTGTGAGAGCTGCAGGACTGGAGACAGAGGAAGCCCTTTGGACAGGACTGGCTGCTCCCTCAGAGCCGCAGCTCTCAGCAGAAGCGGCTCATTGCTGAGGATGCACCTGGCCAGGAAGAGGCTTGCAGAGGAGTAGGAGTCCAGCTCATTGCAGTCAGGGAATGGCTGAGGGATGTTTGCCAGCAGCAACTTTGCTGGAGGTGCCAGTTCCAGTCCGTGACTTGCAGGATGCTGTGGCGCTGCCATAGGAGAAGGCCTTTGGCCAACTCCATGGTGCTAGAGAAGGTCCTCGCGCAGCAAAGGCAGGTGTTTGCAGCTGCAGGGAATTCCCTGATGTCAGCAGTGGAGGAGCAGAATGAGGAGGATCTCCACACTTGGGATACTTGTGGCAGGAGCCTCCATCCTTGCCAGAGGCCCGGTGAGAACTGCCGGAGCACAGACGGAGGAAGGCCTTTGGACAGGTGCAAGGTAAGAATGATGCATGGTCCCCAGTCGTGGTGTGAGCAGGAACATTTCTTCCAAGCATCTCTGGCTTTTAGAATAGTTTCACTCTCAGGTTTGAATAGCATGAGCCTGGAAAGCCAATAGTCTAAATGTTCAGATGTCTGCTACCCAATAGTAGACATGAACTCAAGTCTCTCCTAGCAACATCAGGCTTTTTCCCTAAGCCAAGTGCTGGGAGGGGAATTTCTTCTGCAAAACTCCTGTGCTTCTGCTGCTTGTTCCATTTTAGAAAGTTTTTCCATCGGCCCTGCCTTGATTGAATAGTCCTTTCTCTTCTAACTAGAAGCTGCAGGTTCTCTTCTTACAAGTTGTCTTTGTTTTGTTTGCCCAGAGACAGGAGTCCCTGCTCCCCCAGAGGCACGGCGATGTAAAGAAGCGGCTCGTGGCTGAGGATGCAGATGGGCAGGAAAGGGCTGGAAGTAAGAACTGGAGCCAGGCCGTGTCCAAGAAGATTTCCCCAGAGAAAAGCATCCCAGCAGCAAGTGACCTGGAGGTGCCAGTTGCCAGTCCATGACTCCAAGGATGCTGCGGCGCTGCCAAAGGTGAAGAGCCTGAGAGAGCTGCCAGACCAGATCCTGCAGCAGGAAAGGCAGATGTTGGCAGCTGCAGGGAATTCCCTGACATCAGCAGTGGAGGAGCAGGATGAGGAAGATCTCATCTCCACCCTTAACCCTCCTCCTCCTCGTCCTCCAGCACCTCGTCCACCGCCTCCTCCTCCTCATCCTCCTCCTCATCCTGCTCCTCCTTGTCCTCCTCCTTGTCCTCCTCCTAATCCTCATCCACCTCCTCCTCGTCCTCCTCATTCTCCTCGTCCTCCTCGTCCTCCTCGTCCTCCTCGTCCTCCTCGTCCTCCTCGTCCTCCTCGTCCTCGTCCTCCTCCTCCTCCTCCTCCTCCTCCTCCTCCTCGTCCTCCTCCTCCTCGTCCTCCTTGTCCTCGTCCTCCTTGTCCTCGTCCTCCTTGTCCTCGTCCTCCTTGTTCTCGTCCTCCTCGTCCTCCTCTTCCTCGTCCTCCTCCTCCTCCTCGTCCTCGTCCTCGTCCTCCTCCTCCTCCTCGTCCTCCGCCACCTCCTCCTCCTCCTTGTCCTCTGCGAAGGATGAGGGAAGATGCGGACAATCAATATGATTGGTAGGCAAGCTTCGTTTATTAGTGATTCAGCGGTTACATTTATAGCCGGCTTTATTAGCTAATCATAGTTGTCTTTAGTTGATTGGATAATTCTTAAATGTTAAATTTTCTTAGCTCTGCCCAGCTGTGGTTAGGGCTGTAACTCACATCTGTGTTTAACTAACCGCAAGATCCTATCATTGTCTAGCAGGCAGGCTCACGGTCCTGCTGACCACGATCATTCTTGTGGTTAGCTGCCGAGCTTGCAGCAGCTCTCGGCAGTTCTTAGGTTTCATGTCCTCTTTATTGCAGCCATCCTTCCACACGCTGTGTCAAAATGGCCGCTGGCTTCCACGAGCCCCCGCAGTGTCCCAGTGGGCCCGTGGCTTTAGGAGTGGGTGGCTGGGAGTTGGTGCCCCACCAGCAGCTGGGGGAGAAGCAGCAGGGACTGTGTGAGGACAGTGCCATGGCCACTTGTGTGGCCACTGGTGTCTCTGTGTCAGGCACAGCCGTGGTGTGTAACACCGGCTCCGGGTCCTTTGGCTGTGCAGGTGGCAGTCACGGCCTGGAGCAGGGCTGCTCCCGGGGGACAGCCTGGGGCAGGAGGCTGCTGGAGATTCATTCCCCACACTCCTTGTCATGAGGTGCTCAGAGTGATTGGAAAGGCTGTTGGCAGCAGGCAGTTCTCTGGGTTCGAGCTGTGGAGCTGTCAGCGGGAATGCAAAGGCCAATCTGGTGAGCCTTTTGTCCTGGTGCCTTTAGTGTGTGAGCAGTCCCTGGTGCCGTTGTCTTTGGATCCTGAGTGTGGGAGAGGCAAGGCTTAGGATGGTGCGTAGAGCTGAGAAGGAAAGTGCCGAGAGCAGCGTGTGTGCTGCTGCTTTGAGGGGTGCAGTTGAAGTTGTAGGCAGCAAGAGCTTTCTCAGCTGGCCCTTTTGTGAGCTCTGCTTTTGCCAGATGACTTCCATCTTACCCTCTTACCATCTTAGCCTCTCATTTTTGCATATCCCAAACCCCCTTCCAAACATCCAGCAGCTGCTTGTAAAGAAGAAGTCCTAGAACAAAAAGCCAGTGCTGCCTTTCATAGCCCCTTTGCTGTCTATGAAGTAGAGGAAAGAAGCTAGTGAGTCGCACTTTCTTTCTCAACTCCATAGAGCGCATCCTTCTCTCAAGGTGGCAGAGTCCTTGGCGGAAGTGAAGCATCTGCAGCTGCAGTTCAGACTGAGAGATGTGCCAGGACAGGAAACATTTGCTGACCTTCCCTGTTCCCTGTGCAACATGATTCTCGCATCCCAGTCACTTTCACATACCTTCGGTATCCCTGAGTCCAAGCAGCTAAAGCTCACAGAGACAGAAGTGTCAGGAAGGAAAACGTTCCAAAAGCACCCCCTTCTCTTATCAGCATATAAATTGTGCACAACAGGCTGCGGCACCGAACCTTCCTTCTCAGATAGACATGCCATCACACTTTTCACTCTTGCAGCTCGGTTGAAAAGCTCCAGCAGCTGCTCCCGCAATAGCAAAAGGTTCTAGAAGTGAAAGCCAGTTTGGGGCTGCACCTTCTCCTTGCCGCATGTAAGCCACACCAAACTCCCTGATGCACTCTGTCCTCCCCTTCTCAAAGGAGTAGACGGTGGCATCAGGACACACCTGTGTCCCAGCAGCTGGGTGCCCAGCCGGGAGCAGGAGCAGGGCTGGGGCTGCTCCCAAAGTTGCCCCGCCCCAATGCCAGAGCCGGACATATGCTGAGGGGGGGCTGGATCAGGCTTTATTGTCCAGCTGCATGCCAGGAGTGAGCACAAAATCTACCTGCATTCTCTGCAGCATGCCATCCTGGAGCAGAGCCATTGCCAAAGGAAGCCGTGAGCCCGTGCCAAGCCAGTGCCGGAGTGGGATCCTAGCAGCACCTGTGGAAGCCGGGAGAGAGGAGCCCACCTGGAGCAGGTTCGTGCAGGATTAATCATCCCGTGGCTTCCCACCAGGGTCCTGTTGCTTCCAAAAGGCCCCACAGTGTCACTGTGGCCCCTCGGTTCCACCAGGTTCCATAGCGTCACTGTGGTGCCCAGGGTTCCGTCAGCTTCGCCAGCATCCCCACGGTCTGCAGAGCTCCCCGAGCTTCTGTGGTGTCACAGTGGAGGCAGGGTTGCATCAGGTTCCATAGCATCAGCACGGTCTCCAGGGCTCCCAGAGCTTCTGTGGTGTCACAGTGGAGGCAGGGTTGCATCAGGTTCCATAGCATCACCACAGTCTCCAGGGCTCCCTGAACTTCTGTGGTGTCACAGTGGAGGCAGGGTTGCATCAGGTTCCATAGCATCAGCACGGTCTCCAGGGCTCCCTGAGCTTCTGTGGTGTCACAGTGGAGGCAGGGTTGCATCAGGTTCCATAGCATCAGCACGGTCTCCAGGGCTCCCAGAGGTTCTGTGGTGTCACAGAGGAGGCAGGGTTGCATCAGGTTCCATAGCATCACCACGGTCTCCAGGGCTCCAAGAGCTTCTGTGGTGTCACAGAGGAGGCAGGGTTGCATCAGGTTCAATAGCATCAGCACGGTCTCCAGGGCTCCCCTGAGCTTCTGTGGTGGTGTCACAGAGGAGCCAGGCTTCCTTGTAGTTCCCCAGCATCACAAAGGCTCTCCTGGGAGCCACGGGTCACAAAGCACCGTGGGCTCTGTGCAGCCCCGCTGTGTCACAATGGCCGCTGGCTTCCACGAGCCCCCGCAGTGTCCCAGTGGGCCCCGTGGCTTTAGGAGTGGGTGGCTGGGAGTTGGTGCCAGCGGCTGGGGGAGCAGCAGCAGGGACTGTGTGTGGACAGTGCCATGGCCACTTGTGTGGCCACTGGTGTCTCTGTGCCAGGCACAGCCGTGGTGTGTAACACCGGCTCTGGGTCCTTTGGCTGTGCAGGTGGCAGTCACGGCCTGGAGCAGGGCTGCTCCCGGGGGACAGCCTGGGGCAGGAGGCTGCTGGAGATTCATTCCCCACACTCCTTGTCATGAGGTGCTCAGAGTGATTGGAAAGGCTGTTGGCAGCAGGCAGTTCTCTGGGTTCAAGCTGTGGAGCTGTCAGCGGGAATGCAAAGGCCAAGCTGGTGAGCCTTTTGTCCTGGTGCCTTTAGTGTGTGAGCAGTCCCTGGTGCCGTTGTCTTTGGATCCTGAGTGTGGGAGAGGCAAGGCTTAGGATGGTGCGTAGAGCTGAGAAGGAAAGTGCCGAGAGCAGCGTGTGTGCTGCTGCTTTGAGGGGTGCAGTTGAAGTTGTAGGCAGCAAGAGCTTTCTCAGCTGGCCCTTTTGTGAGCTCTGCTTTTGCCAGATGACTTCCATCTTACCCTCTTACCATCTTAGCCTCTCATTTTTGCATATCCCAAACCCCCTTCCAAACATCCAGCAGCTGCTTGTAAAGAAGAAGTCCTAGAACAAAAAGCCAGTGCTGCCTTTCATAGCCCCTTTGCTGTCTATGAAGTAGAGGAAAGAAGCTAGTGAGACGCACTTTCTTTCTCAACTCCATAGAGCGCATCCTTCTCTCAAGGTGGCAGAGTCCTTGGCGGAAGTGAAGCATCTGCAGCTGCAGTTCAGACTGAGAGATGTGCCAGGACAGGAAACATTTGCTGACCTTCCCTGTTCCCTGTGCAACATGATTCTCGCATCCCAGTCACTTTCACATACCTTCGGTACCCCTGAGTCCAAGCAGCTAAAGCTCACAGAGACAGAAGTGTCAGGAAGGAAAACGTTCCAAAAGCACCCCCTTCTCTTATCAGCATATAAATTGTGCACAACAGGCTGCGGCACCGAACCTTCCTTCTCAGATAGACATGCCATCACACTTTTCACTCTTGCAGCTCGGTTGAAAAGCTCCAGCAGCTGCTCCCGCAATAGCAAAAGGTTCTAGAAGTGAAAGCCAGTTTGGGGCTGCACCTTCTCCTTGCCGCATGTAAGCCACACCAAACTCCCTGATGCACTCTGTCCTCCCCTTCTCAAAGGAGTAGACGGTGGCATCAGGACACACCTGTGTCCCAGCAGCTGGGTGCCCAGCCGGGAGCAGGAGCAGGGCTGGGGCTGCTCCCAAAGTTGCCCCGCCCCAATGCCAGAGCCGGACATATGCTGAGGGGGGGCTGGATCAGGCTTTATTGTCCAGCTGCATGCCAGGAGTGAGCACAAAATCTACCTGCATTCTCTGCAGCATGCCATCCTGGAGCAGAGCCATTGCCAAAGGAAGCCGTGAGCCCGTGCCAAGCCAGTGCCGGAGTGGGATCCTAGCAGCACCTGTGGAAGCCGGGAGAGAGGAGCCCACCTGGAGCAGGTTCGTGCAGGATTAATCATCCCGTGGCTTCCCACCAGGGTCCTGTTGCTTCCAAAAGGCCCCACAGTGTCACTGTGGCCCCTCGGTTCCACCAGGTTCCATAGCGTCACTGTGGTGCCCAGGGTTCCGTCAGCTTCGCCAGCATCCCCACGGTCTGCAGAGCTCCCCGAGCTTCTGTGGTGTCACAGTGGAGGCAGGGTTGCATCAGGTTCCATAGCATCAGCACGGTCTCCAGGGCTCCCAGAGGTTCTGTGGTGTCACAGTGGAGGCAGGGTTGCATCAGGTTCCATAGCATCACCACAGTCTCCAGGGCTCCCTGAGCTTCTGTGGTGTCACAGTGGAGGCAGGGTTGCATCAGGTTCCATAGCATCAGCACGGTCTCCAGGGCTCCCAGAGGTTCTGTGGTGTCACAGAGGAGGCAGGGTTGCCTCAGGTTCCATAGCATCACCACGGTCTCCAGGGCTCCAAGAGCTTCTGTGGTGTCACAGAGGAGGCAGGGTTGCATCAGGTTCAATAGCATCAGCACGGTCTCCAGGGCTCCCCTGAGCTTCTGTGGTGGTGTCACAGAGGAGCCAGGCTTCCTTGTAGTTCCCCAGGATCACAAAGGCTCTCCTGGGAGCCACGGGTCACAAAGCACCGTGGGCTCTGTGCAGCCCCGCTGTGTCACAATGGCCGCTGGCTTCCACGAGCCCCCGCAGTGTCCCAGTGGGCCCCGTGGCTTTAGGAGTGGGTGGCTGGGAGTTGGTGCCAGCGGCTGGGGGAGCAGCAGCAGGGACTGTGTGTGGACAGTGCCATGGCCACTTGTGTGGCCACTGGTGTCTCTGTGCCAGGCACAGCCGTGGTGTGTAACACCGGCTCTGGGTCCTTTGGCTGTGCAGGTGGCAGTCACGGCCTGGAGCAGGGCTGCTCCCGGGGGACAGCCTGGGGCAGGAGGCTGCTGGAGATTCATTCCCCACACTCCTTGTCATGAGGTGCTCAGAGTGATTGGAAAGGCTGTTGGCAGCAGGCAGTTCTCTGGGTTCAAGCTGTGGAGCTGTCAGCGGGAATGCAAAGGCCAAGCTGGTGAGCCTTTTGTCCTGGTGCCTTTAGTGTGTGAGCAGTCCCTGGTGCCGTTGTCTTTGGATCCTGAGTGTGGGAGAGGCAAGGCTTAGGATGGTGCGTAGAGCTGAGAAGGAAAGTGCCGAGAGCAGCGTGTGTGCTGCTGCTTTGAGGGGTGCAGTTGAAGTTGTAGGCAGCAAGAGCTTTCTCAGCTGGCCCTTTTGTGAGCTCTGCTTTTGCCAGATGACTTCCATCTTACCCTCTTACCATCTTAGCCTCTCATTTTTGCATATCCCAAACCCCCTTCCAAACATCCAGCAGCTGCTTGTAAAGAAGAAGTCCTAGAACAAAAAGCCAGTGCTGCCTTTCATAGCCCCTTTGCTGTCTATGAAGTAGAGGAAAGAAGCTAGTGAGACGCACTTTCTTTCTCAACTCCATAGAGCGCATCCTTCTCTCAAGGTGGCAGAGTCCTTGGCGGAAGTGAAGCATCTGCAGCTGCAGTTCAGACTGAGAGATGTGCCAGGACAGGAAACATTTGCTGACCTTCCCTGTTCCCTGTGCAACATGATTCTCGCATCCCAGTCACTTTCACATACCTTCGGTATCCCTGAGTCCAAGCAGCTAAAGCTCACAGAGACAGAAGTGTCAGGAAGGAAAACGTTGCAAAAGCACCCCCTTCTCTTATCAGCATATAAATTGTGCACAACAGGCTGCGGCACCGAACCTTCCTTCTCAGATAGACATGCCATCACACTTTTCACTCTTGCAGCTCGGTTGAAAAGCTCCAGCAGCTGCTCCCGCAATAGCAAAAGGTTCTAGAAGTGAAAGCCAGTTTGGGGCTGCACCTTCTCCTTGCCGCATGTAAGCCACACCAAACTCCCTGATGCACTCTGTCCTCCCCTTCTCAAAGGAGTAGACGGTGGCATCAGGACACACCTGTGTCCCAGCAGCTGGGTGCCCAGCCGGGAGCAGGAGCAGGGCTGGGGCTGCTCCCAAAGTTGCCCCGCCCCAATGCCAGAGCCGGACATATGCTGAGGGGGGGCTGGATCAGGCTTTATTGTCCAGCTGCATGCCAGGAGTGAGCACAAAATCTACCTGCATTCTCTGCAGCATGCCATCCTGGAGCAGAGCCATTGCCAAAGGAAGCCGTGAGCCCGTGCCAAGCCAGTGCCGGAGTGGGATCCTAGCAGCACCTGTGGAAGCCGGGAGAGAGGAGCCCACCTGGAGCAGGTTCGTGCAGGATTAATCATCCCGTGGCTTCCCACCAGGGTCCTGTTGCTTCCAAAAGGCCCCACAGTGTCACTGTGGCCCCTCGGTTCCACCAGGTTCCATAGCGTCACTGTGGTGCCCAGGGTTCCGTCAGCTTCGCCAGCATCCCCACGGTCTGCAGAGCTCCCCGAGCTTCTGTGGTGTCACAGTGGAGGCAGGGTTGCATCAGGTTCCATAGCATCAGCACGGTCTCCAGGGCTCCCAGAGGTTCTGTGGTGTCACAGTGGAGGCAGGGTTGCATCAGGTTCCATAGCATCACCACAGTCTCCAGGGCTCCCTGAGCTTCTGTGGTGTCACAGTGGAGGCAGGGTTGCATCAGGTTCCATAGCATCAGCACGGTCTCCAGGGCTCCCAGAGGTTCTGTGGTGTCACAGAGGAGGCAGGGTTGCATCAGGTTCCATAGCATCACCACGGTCTCCAGGGCTCCAAGAGCTTCTGTGTTGTCACAGAGGAGGCAGGGTTGCATCAGGTTCAATAGCATCAGCACGGTCTCCAGGGCTCCCCTGAGCTTCTGTGGTGGTGTCACAGAGGAGCCAGGCTTCCTTGTAGTTCCCCAGCATCACAAAGGCTCTCCTGGGAGCCACGGGTCACAAAGCACCGTGGGCTCTGTGCAGCCCCGCTGTGTCACAATGGCCGCTGGCTTCCACGAGCCCCCGCAGTGTCCCAGTGGGCCCCGTGGCTTTAGGAGTGGGTGGCTGGGAGTTGGTGCCAGCGGCTGGGGGAGCAGCAGCAGGGACTGTGTGTGGACAGTGCCATGGCCACTTGTGTGGCCACTGGTGTCTCTGTGCCAGGCACAGCCGTGGTGTGTAACACCGGCTCTGGGTCCTTTGGCTGTGCAGGTGGCAGTCACAGCCTGGAGCAGGGCTGCTCCCGGGGGACAGCCTGGGGCAGGAGGCTGCTGGAGATTCATTCCCCACACTCCTTGTCATGAGGTGCTCAGAGTGATTGGAAAGGCTGTTGGCAGCAGGCAGTTCTCTGGGTTCAAGCTGTGGAGCTGTCAGCGGGAATGCAAAGGCCAAGCTGGTGAGCCTTTTGTCCTGGTGCCTTTAGTGTGTGAGCAGTCCCTGGTGCCGTTGTCTTTGGATCCTGAGTGTGGGAGAGGCAAGGCTTAGGATGGTGCGTAGAGCTGAGAAGGAAAGTGCCGAGAGCAGCGTGTGTGCTGCTGCTTTGAGGGGTGCAGTTGAAGTTGTAGGCAGCAAGAGCTTTCTCAGCTGGCCCTTTTGTGAGCTCTGCTTTTGCCAGATGACTTCCATCTTACCCTCTTACCATCTTAGCCTCTCATTTTTGCATATCCCAAACCCCCTTCCAAACATCCAGCAGCTGCTTGTAAAGAAGAAGTCCTAGAACAAAAAGCCAGTGCTGCCTTTCATAGCCCCTTTGCTGTCTATGAAGTAGAGGAAAGAAGCTAGTGAGACGCACTTTCTTTCTCAACTCCATAGAGCGCATCCTTCTCTCAAGGTGGCAGAGTCCTTGGCGGAAGTGAAGCATCTGCAGCTGCAGTTCAGACTGAGAGATGTGCCAGGACAGGAAACATTTGCTGACCTTCCCTGTTCCCTGTGCAACATGATTCTCGCATCCCAGTCACTTTCACATACCTTCGGTATCCCTGAGTCCAAGCAGCTAAAGCTCACAGAGACAGAAGTGTCAGGAAGGAAAACGTTGCAAAAGCACCCCCTTCTCTTATCAGCATATAAATTGTGCACAACAGGCTGCGGCACCGAACCTTCCTTCTCAGATAGACATGCCATCACACTTTTCACTCTTGCAGCTCGGTTGAAAAGCTCCAGCAGCTGCTCCCGCAATAGCAAAAGGTTCTAGAAGTGAAAGCCAGTTTGGGGCTGCACCTTCTCCTTGCCGCATGTAAGCCACACCAAACTCCCTGATGCACTCTGTCCTCCCCTTCTCAAAGGAGTAGACGGTGGCATCAGGACACACCTGTGTCCCAGCAGCTGGGTGCCCAGCCGGGAGCAGGAGCAGGGCTGGGGCTGCTCCCAAAGTTGCCCCGCCCCAATGCCAGAGCCGGACATATGCTGAGGGGGGGCTGGATCAGGCTTTATTGTCCAGCTGCATGCCAGGAGTGAGCACAAAATCTACCTGCATTCTCTGCAGCATGCCATCCTGGAGCAGAGCCATTGCCAAAGGAAGCCGTGAGCCCGTGCCAAGCCAGTGCCGGAGTGGGATCCTAGCAGCACCTGTGGAAGCCGGGAGAGAGGAGCCCACCTGGAGCAGGTTCGTGCAGGATTAATCATCCCGTGGCTTCCCACCAGGGTCCTGTTGCTTCCAAAAGGCCCCACAGTGTCACTGTGGCCCCTCGGTTCCACCAGGTTCCATAGCGTCACTGTGGTGCCCAGGGTTCCGTCAGCTTCGCCAGCATCCCCACGGTCTGCAGAGCTCCCCGAGCTTCTGTGGTGTCACAGTGGAGGCAGGGTTGCATCAGGTTCCATAGCATCAGCACGGTCTCCAGGGCTCCCAGAGGTTCTGTGGTGTCACAGTGGAGGCAGGGTTGCATCAGGTTCCATAGCATCACCACAGTCTCCAGGGCTCCCTGAGCTTCTGTGGTGTCACAGTGGAGGCAGGGTTGCATCAGGTTCCATAGCATCAGCACGGTCTGCAGAGCTCCCAGAGGTTCTGTGGTGTCACAGAGGAGGCAGGGTTGCATCAGGTTCCATAGCATCACCACGGTCTCCAGGGCTCCAAGAGCTTCTGTGGTGTCACAGAGGAGGCAGGGTTGCATCAGGTTCAATAGCATCAGCACAGTCTCCAGGGCTCCCCTGAGCTTCTGTGGTGGTGTCACAGAGGAGCCAGGCTTCCTTGTAGTTCCCCAGCATCACAAAGGCTCTCCTGGGAGCCACGGGTCACAAAGCACCGTGGGCTCTGTGCAGCCCCGCTGTGTCACAATGGCCGCTGGCTTCCACGAGCCCCCGCAGTGTCCCAGTGGGCCCCGTGGCTTTAGGAGTGGGTGGCTGGGAGTTGGTGCCAGCGGCTGGGGGAGCAGCAGCAGGGACTGTGTGTGGACAGTGCCATGGCCACTTGTGTGGCCACTGGTGTCTCTGTGCCAGGCACAGCCGTGGTGTGTAACACCGGCTCTGGGTCCTTTGGCTGTGCAGGTGGCAGTCACGGCCTGGAGCAGGGCTGCTCCCGGGGGACAGCCTGGGGCAGGAGGCTGCTGGAGATTCATTCCCCACACTCCTTGTCATGAGGTGCTCAGAGTGATTGGAAAGGCTGTTGGCAGCAGGCAGTTCTCTGGGTTCAAGCTGTGGAGCTGTCAGCGGGAATGCAAAGGCCAAGCTGGTGAGCCTTTTGTCCTGGTGCCTTTAGTGTGTGAGCAGTCCCTGGTGCCGTTGTCTTTGGATCCTGAGTGTGGGAGAGGCAAGGCTTAGGATGGTGCGTAGAGCTGAGAAGGAAAGTGCCGAGAGCAGCGTGTGTGCTGCTGCTTTGAGGGGTGCAGTTGAAGTTGTAGGCAGCAAGAGCTTTCTCAGCTGGCCCTTTTGTGAGCTCTGCTTTTGCCAGATGACTTCCATCTTACCCTCTTACCATCTTAGCCTCTCATTTTTGCATATCCCAAACCCCCTTCCAAACATCCAGCAGCTGCTTGTAAAGAAGAAGTCCTAGAACAAAAAGCCAGTGCTGCCTTTCATAGCCCCTTTGCTGTCTATGAAGTAGAGGAAAGAAGCTAGTGAGACGCACTTTCTTTCTCAACTCCATAGAGCGCATCCTTCTCTCAAGGTGGCAGAGTCCTTGGCGGAAGTGAAGCATCTGCAGCTGCAGTTCAGACTGAGAGATGTGCCAGGACAGGAAACATTTGCTGACCTTCCCTGTTCCCTGTGCAACATGATTCTCGCATCCCAGTCACTTTCACATACCTTCGGTATCCCTGAGTCCAAGCAGCTAAAGCTCACAGAGACAGAAGTGTCAGGAAGGAAAACGTTCCAAAAGCACCCCCTTCTCTTATCAGCATATAAATTGTGCACAACAGGCTGCGGCACCGAACCTTCCTTCTCAGATAGACATGCCATCACACTTTTCACTCTTGCAGCTCGGTTGAAAAGCTCCAGCAGCTGCTCCCGCAATAGCAAAAGGTTCTAGAAGTGAAAGCCAGTTTGGGGCTGCACCTTCTCCTTGCCGCATGTAAGCCACACCAAACTCCCTGATGCACTCTGTCCTCCCCTTCTCAAAGGAGTAGACGGTGGCATCAGGACACACCTGTGTCCCAGCAGCTGGGTGCCCAGCCGGGAGCAGGAGCAGGGCTGGGGCTGCTCCCAAAGTTGCCCCGCCCCAATGCCAGAGCCGGACATATGCTGAGGGGGGGCTGGATCAGGCTTTATTGTCCAGCTGCATGCCAGGAGTGAGCACAAAATCTACCTGCATTCTCTGCAGCATGCCATCCTGGAGCAGAGCCATTGCCAAAGGAAGCCGTGAGCCCGTGCCAAGCCAGTGCCGGAGTGGGATCCTAGCAGCACCTGTGGAAGCCGGGAGAGAGGAGCCCACCTGGAGCAGGTTCGTGCAGGATTAATCATCCCGTGGCTTCCCACCAGGGTCCTGTTGCTTCCAAAAGGCCCCACAGTGTCACTGTGGCCCCTCGGTTCCACCAGGTTCCATAGCGTCACTGTGGTGCCCAGGGTTCCGTCAGCTTCGCCAGCATCCCCACGGTCTGCAGAGCTCCCCGAGCTTCTGTGGTGTCACAGTGGAGGCAGGGTTGCATCAGGTTCCATAGCATCAGCACGGTCTCCAGGGCTCCCAGAGGTTCTGTGGTGTCACAGTGGAGGCAGGGTTGCATCAGGTTCCATAGCATCACCACAGTCTCCAGGGCTCCCTGAGCTTCTGTGGTGTCACAGTGGAGGCAGGGTTGCATCAGGTTCCATAGCATCAGCACGGTCTCCAGGGCTCCCAGAGGTTCTGTGGTGTCACAGAGGAGGCAGGGTTGCATCAGGTTCCATAGCATCACCACGGTCTCCAGGGCTCCAAGAGCTTCTGTGGTGTCACAGAGGAGGCAGGGTTGCATCAGGTTCAATAGCATCAGCACGGTCTCCAGGGCTCCCCTGAGCTTCTGTGGTGGTGTCACAGAGGAGCCAGGCTTCCTTGTAGTTCCCCAGCATCACAAAGGCTCTCCTGGGAGCCACGGGTCACAAAGCACCGTGGGCTCTGTGCAGCCCCGCTGTGTCACAATGGCCGCTGGCTTCCACGAGCCCCCGCAGTGTCCCAGTGGGCCCCGTGGCTTTAGGAGTGGGTGGCTGGGAGTTGGTGCCAGCGGCTGGGGGAGCAGCAGCAGGGACTGTGTGTGGACAGTGCCATGGCCACTTGTGTGGCCACTGGTGTCTCTGTGCCAGGCACAGCCGTGGTGTGTAACACCGGCTCTGGGTCCTTTGGCTGTGCAGGTGGCAGTCACGGCCTGGAGCAGGGCTGCTCCCGGGGGACAGCCTGGGGCAGGAGGCTGCTGGAGATTCATTCCCCACACTCCTTGTCATGAGGTGCTCAGAGTGATTGGAAAGGCTGTTGGCAGCAGGCAGTTCTCTGGGTTCAAGCTGTGGAGCTGTCAGCGGGAATGCAAAGGCCAAGCTGGTGAGCCTTTTGTCCTGGTGCCTTTAGTGTGTGAGCAGTCCCTGGTGCCGTTGTCTTTGGATCCTGAGTGTGGGAGAGGCAAGGCTTAGGATGGTGCGTAGAGCTGAGAAGGAAAGTGCCGAGAGCAGCGTGTGTGCTGCTGCTTTGAGGGGTGCAGTTGAAGTTGTAGGCAGCAAGAGCTTTCTCAGCTGGCCCTTTTGTGAGCTCTGCTTTTGCCAGATGACTTCCATCTTACCCTCTTACCATCTTAGCCTCTCATTTTTGCATATCCCAAACCCCCTTCCAAACATCCAGCAGCTGCTTGTAAAGAAGAAGTCCTAGAACAAAAAGCCAGTGCTGCCTTTCATAGCCCCTTTGCTGTCTATGAAGTAGAGGAAAGAAGCTAGTGAGACGCACTTTCTTTCTCAACTCCATAGAGCGCATCCTTCTCTCAAGGTGGCAGAGTCCTTGGCGGAAGTGAAGCATCTGCAGCTGCAGTTCAGACTGAGAGATGTGCCAGGACAGGAAACATTTGCTGACCTTCCCTGTTCCCTGTGCAACATGATTCTCGCATCCCAGTCACTTTCACATACCTTCGGTATCCCTGAGTCCAAGCAGCTAAAGCTCACAGAGACAGAAGTGTCAGGAAGGAAAACGTTGCAAAAGCACCCCCTTCTCTTATCAGCATATAAATTGTGCACAACAGGCTGCGGCACCGAACCTTCCTTCTCAGATAGACATGCCATCACACTTTTCACTCTTGCAGCTCGGTTGAAAAGCTCCAGCAGCTGCTCCCGCAATAGCAAAAGGTTCTAGAAGTGAAAGCCAGTTTGGGGCTGCACCTTCTCCTTGCCGCATGTAAGCCACACCAAACTCCCTGATGCACTCTGTCCTCCCCTTCTCAAAGGAGTAGACGGTGGCATCAGGACACACCTGTGTCCCAGCAGCTGGGTGCCCAGCCGGGAGCAGGAGCAGGGCTGGGGCTGCTCCCAAAGTTGCCCCGCCCCAATGCCAGAGCCGGACATATGCTGAGGGGGGGCTGGATCAGGCTTTATTGTCCAGCTGCATGCCAGGAGTGAGCACAAAATCTACCTGCATTCTCTGCAGCATGCCATCCTGGAGCAGAGCCATTGCCAAAGGAAGCCGTGAGCCCGTGCCAAGCCAGTGCCGGAGTGGGATCCTAGCAGCACCTGTGGAAGCCGGGAGAGAGGAGCCCACCTGGAGCAGGTTCGTGCAGGATTAATCATCCCGTGGCTTCCCACCAGGGTCCTGTTGCTTCCAAAAGGCCCCACAGTGTCACTGTGGCCCCTCGGTTCCACCAGGTTCCATAGCGTCACTGTGGTGCCCAGGGTTCCGTCAGCTTCGCCAGCATCCCCACGGTCTGCAGAGCTCCCCGAGCTTCTGTGGTGTCACAGTGGAGGCAGGGTTGCATCAGGTTCCATAGCATCAGCACGGTCTCCAGGGCTCCCAGAGGTTCTGTGGTGTCACAGTGGAGGCAGGGTTGCATCAGGTTCCATAGCATCACCACAGTCTCCAGGGCTCCCTGAGCTTCTGTGGTGTCACAGTGGAGGCAGGGTTGCATCAGGTTCCATAGCATCAGCACGGTCTCCAGGGCTCCCAGAGGTTCTGTGGTGTCACAGTGGAGGCAGGGTTGCCTCAGGTTCCATAGCATCACCACGGTCTCCAGGGCTCCAAGAGCTTCTGTGGTGTCACAGAGGAGGCAGGGTTGCATCAGGTTCCATAGCATCAGCACGGTCTCCAGGGCTCCCCTGAGCTTCTGTGGTGGTGTCACAGAGGAGCCAGGCTTCCTTGTAGTTCCCCAGGATCACAAAGGCTCTCCTGGGAGCCACGGGTCACAAAGCACCGTGGGCTCTGTGCAGCCCCGCTGTGTCACAATGGCCGCTGGCTTCCACGAGCCCCCGCAGTGTCCCAGTGGGCCCCGTGGCTTTAGGAGTGGGTGGCTGGGAGTTGGTGCCAGCGGCTGGGGGAGCAGCAGCAGGGACTGTGTGTGGACAGTGCCATGGCCACTTGTGTGGCCACTGGTGTCTCTGTGCCAGGCACAGCCGTGGTGTGTAACACCGGCTCTGGGTCCTTTGGCTGTGCAGGTGGCAGTCACAGCCTGGAGCAGGGCTGCTCCCGGGGGACAGCCTGGGGCAGGAGGCTGCTGGAGATTCATTCCCCACACTCCTTGTCATGAGGTGCTCAGAGTGATTGGAAAGGCTGTTGGCAGCAGGCAGTTCTCTGGGTTCAAGCTGTGGAGCTGTCAGCGGGAATGCAAAGGCCAAGCTGGTGAGCCTTTTGTCCTGGTGCCTTTAGTGTGTGAGCAGTCCCTGGTGCCGTTGTCTTTGGATCCTGAGTGTGGGAGAGGCAAGGCTTAGGATGGTGCGTAGAGCTGAGAAGGAAAGTGCCGAGAGCAGCGTGTGTGCTGCTGCTTTGAGGGGTGCAGTTGAAGTTGTAGGCAGCAAGAGCTTTCTCAGCTGGCCCTTTTGTGAGCTCTGCTTTTGCCAGATGACTTCCATCTTACCCTCTTACCATCTTAGCCTCTCATTTTTGCATATCCCAAACCCCCTTCCAAACATCCAGCAGCTGCTTGTAAAGAAGAAGTCCTAGAACAAAAAGCCAGTGCTGCCTTTCATAGCCCCTTTGCTGTCTATGAAGTAGAGGAAAGAAGCTAGTGAGACGCACTTTCTTTCTCAACTCCATAGAGCGCATCCTTCTCTCAAGGTGGCAGAGTCCTTGGCAGAAGTGAAGCATCTGCAGCTGCAGTTCAGACTGAGAGATGTGCCAGGACAGGAAACATTTGCTGACCTTCCCTGTTCCCTGTGCAACATGATTCTCGCATCCCAGTCACTTTCACACACCTTCGGTACCCCTGAGTCCAAGCAGCTAAAGCTCACAGAGACAGAAGTGTCAGGAAGGAAAACGTTCCAAAAGCACCCCCTTCTCTTATCAGCATATAAATTGTGCACAACAGGCTGCGGCACCGAACCTTCCTTCTCAGATAGACATGCCATCACACTTTTCACTCTTGCAGCTCGGTTGAAAAGCTCCAGCAGCTGCTCCCGCAATAGCAAAAGGTTCTAGAAGTGAAAGCCAGTTTGGGGCTGCACCTTCTCCTTGCCGCATGTAAGCCACACCAAACTCCCTGATGCACTCTGTCCTCCCCTTCTCAAAGGAGTAGACGGTGGCATCAGGACACACCTGTGTCCCAGCAGCTGGGTGCCCAGCCGGGAGCAGGAGCAGGGCTGGGGCTGCTCCCAAAGTTGCCCCGCCCCAATGCCAGAGCCGGACATATGCTGAGGGGGGGCTGGATCAGGCTTTATTGTCCAGCTGCATGCCAGGAGTGAGCACAAAATCTACCTGCATTCTCTGCAGCATGCCATCCTGGAGCAGAGCCATTGCCAAAGGAAGCCGTGAGCCCGTGCCAAGCCAGTGCCGGAGTGGGATCCTAGCAGCACCTGTGGAAGCCGGGAGAGAGGAGCCCACCTGGAGCAGGTTCGTGCAGGATTAATCATCCCGTGGCTTCCCACCAGGGTCCTGTTGCTTCCAAAAGGCCCCACAGTGTCACTGTGGCCCCTCGGTTCCACCAGGTTCCATAGCGTCACTGTGGTGCCCAGGGTTCCGTCAGCTTCGCCAGCATCCCCACGGTCTGCAGAGCTCCCCGAGCTTCTGTGGTGTCACAGTGGAGGCAGGGTTGCATCAGGTTCCATAGCATCAGCACGGTCTCCAGGGCTCCCAGAGGTTCTGTGGTGTCACAGTGGAGGCAGGGTTGCATCAGGTTCCATAGCATCACCACAGTCTCCAGGGCTCCCTGAGCTTCTGTGGTGTCACAGAGGAGGCAGGGTTGCATCAGGTTCCATAGCATCAGCACGGTCTCCAGGGCTCCCAGAGGTTCTGTGGTGTCACAGAGGAGGCAGGGTTGCCTCAGGTTCCATAGCATCACCACGGTCTCCAGGGCTCCAAGAGCTTCTGTGGTGTCACAGAGGAGGCAGGGTTGCATCAGGTTCAATAGCATCAGCACGGTCTCCAGGGCTCCCCTGAGCTTCTGTGGTGGTGTCACAGAGGAGCCAGGCTTCCTTGTAGTTCCCCAGCATCACAAAGGCTCTCCTGGGAGCCACGGGTCACAAAGCACCGTGGGCTCTGTGCAGCCCCGCTGTGTCACAATGGCCGCTGGCTTCCACGAGCCCCCGCAGTGTCCCAGTGGGCCCCGTGGCTTTAGGAGTGGGTGGCTGGGAGTTGGTGCCAGCGGCTGGGGGAGCAGCAGCAGGGACTGTGTGTGGACAGTGCCATGGCCACTTGTGTGGCCACTGGTGTCTCTGTACCAGGCACAGCCGTGGTGTGTAACACCGGCTCTGGGTCCTTTGGCTGTGCAGGTGGCAGTCACGGCCTGGAGCAGGGCTGCTCCCGGGGGACAGCCTGGGGCAGGAGGCTGCTGGAGATTCATTCCCCACACTCCTTGTCATGAGGTGCTCAGAGTGATTGGAAAGGCTGTTGGCAGCAGGCAGTTCTCTGGGTTCAAGCTGTGGAGCTGTCAGCGGGAATGCAAAGGCCAAGCTGGTGAGCCTTTTGTCCTGGTGCCTTTAGTGTGTGAGCAGTCCCTGGTGCCGTTGTCTTTGGATCCTGAGTGTGGGAGAGGCAAGGCTTAGGATGGTGCGTAGAGCTGAGAAGGAAAGTGCCGAGAGCAGCGTGTGTGCTGCTGCTTTGAGGGGTGCAGTTGAAGTTGTAGGCAGCAAGAGCTTTCTCAGCTGGCCCTTTTGTGAGCTCTGCTTTTGCCAGATGACTTCCATCTTACCCTCTTACCATCTTAGCCTCTCATTTTTGCATATCCCAAACCCCCTTCCAAACATCCAGCAGCTGCTTGTAAAGAAGAAGTCCTAGAACAAAAAGCCAGTGCTGCCTTTCATAGCCCCTTTGCTGTCTATGAAGTAGAGGAAAGAAGCTAGTGAGACGCACTTTCTTTCTCAACTCCATAGAGCGCATCCTTCTCTCAAGGTGGCAGAGTCCTTGGCGGAAGTGAAGCATCTGCAGCTGCAGTTCAGACTGAGAGATGTGCCAGGACAGGAAACATTTGCTGACCTTCCCTGTTCCCTGTGCAACATGATTCTCGCATCCCAGTCACTTTCACATACCTTCGGTATCCCTGAGTCCAAGCAGCTAAAGCTCACAGAGACAGAAGTGTCAGGAAGGAAAACGTTCCAAAAGCACCCCCTTCTCTTATCAGCATATAAATTGTGCACAACAGGCTGCGGCACCGAACCTTCCTTCTCAGATAGACATGCCATCACACTTTTCACTCTTGCAGCTCGGTTGAAAAGCTCCAGCAGCTGCTCCCGCAATAGCAAAAGGTTCTAGAAGTGAAAGCCAGTTTGGGGCTGCACCTTCTCCTTGCCGCATGTAAGCCACACCAAACTCCCTGATGCACTCTGTCCTCCCCTTCTCAAAGGAGTAGACGGTGGCATCAGGACACACCTGTGTCCCAGCAGCTGGGTGCCCAGCCGGGAGCAGGAGCAGGGCTGGGGCTGCTCCCAAAGTTGCCCCGCCCCAATGCCAGAGCCGGACATATGCTGAGGGGGGGCTGGATCAGGCTTTATTGTCCAGCTGCATGCCAGGAGTGAGCACAAAATCTACCTGCATTCTCTGCAGCATGCCATCCTGGAGCAGAGCCATTGCCAAAGGAAGCCGTGAGCCCGTGCCAAGCCAGTGCCGGAGTGGGATCCTAGCAGCACCTGTGGAAGCCGGGAGAGAGGAGCCCACCTGGAGCAGGTTCGTGCAGGATTAATCATCCCGTGGCTTCCCACCAGGGTCCTGTTGCTTCCAAAAGGCCCCACAGTGTCACTGTGGCCCCTCGGTTCCACCAGGTTCCATAGCGTCACTGTGGTGCCCAGGGTTCCGTCAGCTTCGCCAGCATCCCCACGGTCTGCAGAGCTCCCCGAGCTTCTGTGGTGTCACAGTGGAGGCAGGGTTGCATCAGGTTCCATAGCATCAGCACGGTCTCCAGGGCTCCCAGAGGTTCTGTGGTGTCACAGTGGAGGCAGGGTTGCATCAGGTTCCATAGCATCAGCACGGTCTCCAGGGCTCCCAGAGGTTCTGTGGTGTCACAGAGGAGGCAGGGTTGCATCAGGTTCCATAGCATCAGCACGGTCTCCAGGGCTCCAAGAGCTTCTGTGGTGTCACAGAGGAGGCAGGGTTGCATCAGGTTCAATAGCATCAGCACGGTCTCCAGGGCTCCCCTGAGCTTCTGTGGTGGTGTCACAGAGGAGCCAGGCTTCCTTGTAGTTCCCCAGCATCACAAAGGCTCTCCTGGGAGCCACGGGTCACAAAGCACCGTGGGCTCTGTGCAGCCCCGCTGTGTCACAATGGCCGCTGGCTTCCACGAGCCCCCGCAGTGTCCCAGTGGGCCCCGTGGCTTTAGGAGTGGGTGGCTGGGAGTTGGTGCCAGCGGCTGGGGGAGCAGCAGCAGGGACTGTGTGTGGACAGTGCCATGGCCACTTGTGTGGCCACTGGTGTCTCTGTACCAGGCACAGCCGTGGTGTGTAACACCGGCTCTGGGTCCTTTGGCTGTGCAGGTGGCAGTCACGGCCTGGAGCAGGGCTGCTCCCGGGGGACAGCCTGGGGCAGGAGGCTGCTGGAGATTCATTCCCCACACTCCTTGTCATGAGGTGCTCAGAGTGATTGGAAAGGCTGTTGGCAGCAGGCAGTTCTCTGGGTTCAAGCTGTGGAGCTGTCAGCGGGAATGCAAAGGCCAAGCTGGTGAGCCTTTTGTCCTGGTGCCTTTAGTGTGTGAGCAGTCCCTGGTGCCGTTGTCTTTGGATCCTGAGTGTGGGAGAGGCAAGGCTTAGGATGGTGCGTAGAGCTGAGAAGGAAAGTGCCGAGAGCAGCGTGTGTGCTGCTGCTTTGAGGGGTGCAGTTGAAGTTGTAGGCAGCAAGAGCTTTCTCAGCTGGCCCTTTTGTGAGCTCTGCTTTTGCCAGATGACTTCCATCTTACCCTCTTACCATCTTAGCCTCTCATTTTTGCATATCCCAAACCCCCTTCCAAACATCCAGCAGCTGCTTGTAAAGAAGAAGTCCTAGAACAAAAAGCCAGTGCTGCCTTTCATAGCCCCTTTGCTGTCTATGAAGTAGAGGAAAGAAGCTAGTGAGACGCACTTTCTTTCTCAACTCCATAGAGCGCATCCTTCTCTCAAGGTGGCAGAGTCCTTGGCGGAAGTGAAGCATCTGCAGCTGCAGTTCAGACTGAGAGATGTGCCAGGACAGGAAACATTTGCTGACCTTCCCTGTTCCCTGTGCAACATGATTCTCGCATCCCAGTCACTTTCACATACCTTCGGTATCCCTGAGTCCAAGCAGCTAAAGCTCACAGAGACAGAAGTGTCAGGAAGGAAAACGTTCCAAAAGCACCCCCTTCTCTTATCAGCATATAAATTGTGCACAACAGGCTGCGGCACCGAACCTTCCTTCTCAGATAGACATGCCATCACACTTTTCACTCTTGCAGCTCGGTTGAAAAGCTCCAGCAGCTGCTCCCGCAATAGCAAAAGGTTCTAGAAGTGAAAGCCAGTTTGGGGCTGCACCTTCTCCTTGCCGCATGTAAGCCACACCAAACTCCCTGATGCACTCTGTCCTCCCCTTCTCAAAGGAGTAGACGGTGGCATCAGGACACACCTGTGTCCCAGCAGCTGGGTGCCCAGCCGGGAGCAGGAGCAGGGCTGGGGCTGCTCCCAAAGTTGCCCCGCCCCAATGCCAGAGCCGGACATATGCTGAGGGGGGGCTGGATCAGGCTTTATTGTCCAGCTGCATGCCAGGAGTGAGCACAAAATCTACCTGCATTCTCTGCAGCATGCCATCCTGGAGCAGAGCCATTGCCAAAGGAAGCCGTGAGCCCGTGCCAAGCCAGTGCCGGAGTGGGATCCTAGCAGCACCTGTGGAAGCCGGGAGAGAGGAGCCCACCTGGAGCAGGTTCGTGCAGGATTAATCATCCCGTGGCTTCCCACCAGGGTCCTGTTGCTTCCAAAAGGCCCCACAGTGTCACTGTGGCCCCTCGGTTCCACCAGGTTCCATAGCGTCACTGTGGTGCCCAGGGTTCCGTCAGCTTCGCCAGCATCCCCACGGTCTGCAGAGCTCCCCGAGCTTCTGTGGTGTCACAGTGGAGGCAGGGTTGCATCAGGTTCCATAGCATCAGCACGGTCTCCAGGGCTCCCAGAGGTTCTGTGGTGTCACAGTGGAGGCAGGGTTGCATCAGGTTCCATAGCATCACCACAGTCTCCAGGGCTCCCTGAGCTTCTGTGGTGTCACAGTGGAGGCAGGGTTGCATCAGGTTCCATAGCATCAGCACGGTCTCCAGGGCTCCCAGAGGTTCTGTGGTGTCACAGAGGAGGCAGGGTTGCCTCAGGTTCCATAGCATCACCACGGTCTCCAGGGCTCCAAGAGCTTCTGTGGTGTCACAGAGGAGGCAGGGTTGCATCAGGTTCAATAGCATCAGCACGGTCTCCAGGGCTCCCCTGAGCTTCTGTGGTGGTGTCACAGAGGAGCCAGGCTTCCTTGTAGTTCCCCAGCATCACAAAGGCTCTCCTGGGAGCCACGGGTCACAAAGCACCGTGGGCTCTGTGCAGCCCCGCTGTGTCACAATGGCCGCTGGCTTCCACGAGCCCCCGCAGTGTCCCAGTGGGCCCCGTGGCTTTAGGAGTGGGTGGCTGGGAGTTGGTGCCAGCGGCTGGGGGAGCAGCAGCAGGGACTGTGTGTGGACAGTGCCATGGCCACTTGTGTGGCCACTGGTGTCTCTGTACCAGGCACAGCCGTGGTGTGTAACACCGGCTCTGGGTCCTTTGGCTGTGCAGGTGGCAGTCACGGCCTGGAGCAGGGCTGCTCCCGGGGGACAGCCTGGGGCAGGAGGCTGCTGGAGATTCATTCCCCACACTCCTTGTCATGAGGTGCTCAGAGTGATTGGAAAGGCTGTTGGCAGCAGGCAGTTCTCTGGGTTCAAGCTGTGGAGCTGTCAGCGGGAATGCAAAGGCCAAGCTGGTGAGCCTTTTGTCCTGGTGCCTTTAGTGTGTGAGCAGTCCCTGGTGCCGTTGTCTTTGGATCCTGAGTGTGGGAGAGGCAAGGCTTAGGATGGTGCGTAGAGCTGAGAAGGAAAGTGCCGAGAGCAGCGTGTGTGCTGCTGCTTTGAGGGGTGCAGTTGAAGTTGTAGGCAGCAAGAGCTTTCTCAGCTGGCCCTTTTGTGAGCTCTGCTTTTGCCAGATGACTTCCATCTTACCCTCTTACCATCTTAGCCTCTCATTTTTGCATATCCCAAACCCCCTTCCAAACATCCAGCAGCTGCTTGTAAAGAAGAAGTCCTAGAACAAAAAGCCAGTGCTGCCTTTCATAGCCCCTTTGCTGTCTATGAAGTAGAGGAAAGAAGCTAGTGAGACGCACTTTCTTTCTCAACTCCATAGAGCGCATCCTTCTCTCAAGGTGGCAGAGTCCTTGGCGGAAGTGAAGCATCTGCAGCTGCAGTTCAGACTGAGAGATGTGCCAGGACAGGAAACATTTGCTGACCTTCCCTGTTCCCTGTGCAACATGATTCTCGCATCCCAGTCACTTTCACATACCTTCGGTATCCCTGAGTCCAAGCAGCTAAAGCTCACAGAGACAGAAGTGTCAGGAAGGAAAACGTTCCAAAAGCACCCCCTTCTCTTATCAGCATATAAATTGTGCACAACAGGCTGCGGCACCGAACCTTCCTTCTCAGATAGACATGCCATCACACTTTTCACTCTTGCAGCTCGGTTGAAAAGCTCCAGCAGCTGCTCCTGCAATAGCAAAAGGTTCTAGAAGTGAAAGCCAGTTTGGGGCTGCACCTTCTCCTTGCCGCATGTAAGCCACACCAAACTCCCTGATGCACTCTGTCCTCCCCTTCTCAAAGGAGTAGACGGTGGCATCAGGACACACCTGTGTCCCAGCAGCTGGGTGCCCAGCCGGGAGCAGGAGCAGGGCTGGGGCTGCTCCCAAAGTTGCCCCGCCCCAATGCCAGAGCCGGACATATGCTGAGGGGGGGCTGGATCAGGCTTTATTGTCCAGCTGCATGCCAGGAGTGAGCACAAAATCTACCTGCATTCTCTGCAGCATGCCATCCTGGAGCAGAGCCATTGCCAAAGGAAGCCGTGAGCCCGTGCCAAGCCAGTGCCGGAGTGGGATCCTAGCAGCACCTGTGGAAGCCGGGAGAGAGGAGCCCACCTGGAGCAGGTTCGTGCAGGATTAATCATCCCGTGGCTTCCCACCAGGGTCCTGTTGCTTCCAAAAGGCCCCACAGTGTCACTGTGGCCCCTCGGTTCCACCAGGTTCCATAGCGTCACTGTGGTGCCCAGGGTTCCGTCAGCTTCGCCAGCATCCCCACGGTCTGCAGAGCTCCCCGAGCTTCTGTGGTGTCACAGTGGAGGCAGGGTTGCATCAGGTTCCATAGCATCACCACAGTCTCCAGGGCTCCCTGAGCTTCTGTGGTGTCACAGTGGAGGCAGGGTTGCATCAGGTTCCATAGCATCAGCACGGTCTCCAGGGCTCCCAGAGGTTCTGTGGTGTCACAGAGGAGGCAGGGTTGCATCAGGTTCCATAGCATCACCACGGTCTCCAGGGCTCCCAGAGGTTCTGTGGTGTCACAGAGGAGGCAGGGTTGCATCAGGTTCCATAGCATCAGCACGGTCTCCAGGGCTCCAAGAGCTTCTGTGGTGTCACAGAGGAGGCAGGGTTGCATCAGGTTCAATAGCATCAGCACGGTCTCCAGGGCTCCCCTGAGCTTCTGTGGTGGTGTCACAGAGGAGCCAGGCTTCCTTGTAGTTCCCCAGCATCACAAAGGCTCTCCTGGGAGCCACGGGTCACAAAGCACCGTGGGCTCTGTGCAGCCCCGCTGTGTCACAATGGCCGCTGGCTTCCACGAGCCCCCGCAGTGTCCCAGTGGGCCCCGTGGCTTTAGGAGTGGGTGGCTGGGAGTTGGTGCCAGCGGCTGGGGGAGCAGCAGCAGGGACTGTGTGTGGACAGTGCCATGGCCACTTGTGTGGCCACTGGTGTCTCTGTACCAGGCACAGCCGTGGTGTGTAACACCGGCTCTGGGTCCTTTGGCTGTGCAGGTGGCAGTCACGGCCTGGAGCAGGGCTGCTCCCGGGGGACAGCCTGGGGCAGGAGGCTGCTGGAGATTCATTCCCCACACTCCTTGTCATGAGGTGCTCAGAGTGATTGGAAAGGCTGTTGGCAGCAGGCAGTTCTCTGGGTTCAAGCTGTGGAGCTGTCAGCGGGAATGCAAAGGCCAAGCTGGTGAGCCTTTTGTCCTGGTGCCTTTAGTGTGTGAGCAGTCCCTGGTGCCGTTGTCTTTGGATCCTGAGTGTGGGAGAGGCAAGGCTTAGGATGGTGCGTAGAGCTGAGAAGGAAAGTGCCGAGAGCAGCGTGTGTGCTGCTGCTTTGAGGGGTGCAGTTGAAGTTGTAGGCAGCAAGAGCTTTCTCAGCTGGCCCTTTTGTGAGCTCTGCTTTTGCCAGATGACTTCCATCTTACCCTCTTACCATCTTAGCCTCTCATTTTTGCATATCCCAAACCCCCTTCCAAACATCCAGCAGCTGCTTGTAAAGAAGAAGTCCTAGAACAAAAAGCCAGTGCTGCCTTTCATAGCCCCTTTGCTGTCTATGAAGTAGAGGAAAGAAGCTAGTGAGACGCACTTTCTTTCTCAACTCCATAGAGCGCATCCTTCTCTCAAGGTGGCAGAGTCCTTGGCGGAAGTGAAGCATCTGCAGCTGCAGTTCAGACTGAGAGATGTGCCAGGACAGGAAACATTTGCTGACCTTCCCTGTTCCCTGTGCAACATGATTCTCGCATCCCAGTCACTTTCACATACCTTCGGTATCCCTGAGTCCAAGCAGCTAAAGCTCACAGAGACAGAAGTGTCAGGAAGGAAAACGTTCCAAAAGCACCCCCTTCTCTTATCAGCATATAAATTGTGCACAACAGGCTGCGGCACCGAACCTTCCTTCTCAGATAGACATGCCATCACACTTTTCACTCTTGCAGCTCGGTTGAAAAGCTCCAGCAGCTGCTCCCGCAATAGCAAAAGGTTCTAGAAGTGAAAGCCAGTTTGGGGCTGCACCTTCTCCTTGCCGCATGTAAGCCACACCAAACTCCCTGATGCACTCTGTCCTCCCCTTCTCAAAGGAGTAGACGGTGGCATCAGGACACACCTGTGTCCCAGCAGCTGGGTGCCCAGCCGGGAGCAGGAGCAGGGCTGGGGCTGCTCCCAAAGTTGCCCCGCCCCAATGCCAGAGCCGGACATATGCTGAGGGGGGGCTGGATCAGGCTTTATTGTCCAGCTGCATGCCAGGAGTGAGCACAAAATCTACCTGCATTCTCTGCAGCATGCCATCCTGGAGCAGAGCCATTGCCAAAGGAAGCCGTGAGCCCGTGCCAAGCCAGTGCCGGAGTGGGATCCTAGCAGCACCTGTGGAAGCCGGGAGAGAGGAGCCCACCTGGAGCAGGTTCGTGCAGGATTAATCATCCCGTGGCTTCCCACCAGGGTCCTGTTGCTTCCAAAAGGCCCCACAGTGTCACTGTGGCCCCTCGGTTCCACCAGGTTCCATAGCGTCACTGTGGTGCCCAGGGTTCCGTCAGCTTCGCCAGCATCCCCACGGTCTGCAGAGCTCCCCGAGCTTCTGTGGTGTCACAGTGGAGGCAGGGTTGCATCAGGTTCCATAGCATCAGCACGGTCTCCAGGGCTCCCAGAGGTTCTGTGGTGTCACAGTGGAGGCAGGGTTGCATCAGGTTCCATAGCATCACCACAGTCTCCAGGGCTCCCTGAGCTTCTGTGGTGTCACAGTGGAGGCAGGGTTGCATCAGGTTCCATAGCATCAGCACGGTCTCCAGGGCTCCCAGAGGTTCTGTGGTGTCACAGAGGAGGCAGGGTTGCCTCAGGTTCCATAGCATCACCACGGTCTCCAGGGCTCCAAGAGCTTCTGTGGTGTCACAGAGGAGGCAGGGTTGCATCAGGTTCAATAGCATCAGCACGGTCTCCAGGGCTCCCCTGAGCTTCTGTGGTGGTGTCACAGAGGAGCCAGGCTTCCTTGTAGTTCCCCAGCATCACAAAGGCTCTCCTGGGAGCCACGGGTCACAAAGCACCGTGGGCTCTGTGCAGCCCCGCTGTGTCACAATGGCCGCTGGCTTCCACGAGCCCCCGCAGTGTCCCAGTGGGCCCCGTGGCTTTAGGAGTGGGTGGCTGGGAGTTGGTGCCAGCGGCTGGGGGAGCAGCAGCAGGGACTGTGTGTGGACAGTGCCATGGCCACTTGTGTGGCCACTGGTGTCTCTGTACCAGGCACAGCCGTGGTGTGTAACACCGGCTCTGGGTCCTTTGGCTGTGCAGGTGGCAGTCACGGCCTGGAGCAGGGCTGCTCCCGGGGGACAGCCTGGGGCAGGAGGCTGCTGGAGATTCATTCCCCACACTCCTTGTCATGAGGTGCTCAGAGTGATTGGAAAGGCTGTTGGCAGCAGGCAGTTCTCTGGGTTCAAGCTGTGGAGCTGTCAGCGGGAATGCAAAGGCCAAGCTGGTGAGCCTTTTGTCCTGGTGCCTTTAGTGTGTGAGCAGTCCCTGGTGCCGTTGTCTTTGGATCCTGAGTGTGGGAGAGGCAAGGCTTAGGATGGTGCGTAGAGCTGAGAAGGAAAGTGCCGAGAGCAGCGTGTGTGCTGCTGCTTTGAGGGGTGCAGTTGAAGTTGTAGGCAGCAAGAGCTTTCTCAGCTGGCCCTTTTGTGAGCTCTGCTTTTGCCAGATGACTTCCATCTTACCCTCTTACCATCTTAGCCTCTCATTTTTGCATATCCCAAACCCCCTTCCAAACATCCAGCAGCTGCTTGTAAAGAAGAAGTCCTAGAACAAAAAGCCAGTGCTGCCTTTCATAGCCCCTTTGCTGTCTATGAAGTAGAGGAAAGAAGCTAGTGAGACGCACTTTCTTTCTCAACTCCATAGAGCGCATCCTTCTCTCAAGGTGGCAGAGTCCTTGGCGGAAGTGAAGCATCTGCAGCTGCAGTTCAGACTGAGAGATGTGCCAGGACAGGAAACATTTGCTGACCTTCCCTGTTCCCTGTGCAACATGATTCTCGCATCCCAGTCACTTTCACATACCTTCGGTATCCCTGAGTCCAAGCAGCTAAAGCTCACAGAGACAGAAGTGTCAGGAAGGAAAACGTTCCAAAAGCACCCCCTTCTCTTATCAGCATATAAATTGTGCACAACAGGCTGCGGCACCGAACCTTCCTTCTCAGATAGACATGCCATCACACTTTTCACTCTTGCAGCTCGGTTGAAAAGCTCCAGCAGCTGCTCCCGCAATAGCAAAAGGTTCTAGAAGTGAAAGCCAGTTTGGGGCTGCACCTTCTCCTTGCCGCATGTAAGCCACACCAAACTCCCTGATGCACTCTGTCCTCCCCTTCTCAAAGGAGTAGACGGTGGCATCAGGACACACCTGTGTCCCAGCAGCTGGGTGCCCAGCCGGGAGCAGGAGCAGGGCTGGGGCTGCTCCCAAAGTTGCCCCGCCCCAATGCCAGAGCCGGACATATGCTGAGGGGGGGCTGGATCAGGCTTTATTGTCCAGCTGCATGCCAGGAGTGAGCACAAAATCTACCTGCATTCTCTGCAGCATGCCATCCTGGAGCAGAGCCATTGCCAAAGGAAGCCGTGAGCCCGTGCCAAGCCAGTGCCGGAGTGGGATCCTAGCAGCACCTGTGGAAGCCGGGAGAGAGGAGCCCACCTGGAGCAGGTTCGTGCAGGATTAATCATCCCGTGGCTTCCCACCAGGGTCCTGTTGCTTCCAAAAGGCCCCACAGTGTCACTGTGGCCCCTCGGTTCCACCAGGTTCCATAGCGTCACTGTGGTGCCCAGGGTTCCGTCAGCTTCGCCAGCATCCCCACGGTCTGCAGAGCTCCCCGAGCTTCTGTGGTGTCACAGTGGAGGCAGGGTTGCATCAGGTTCCATAGCATCACCACAGTCTCCAGGGCTCCCTGAGCTTCTGTGGTGTCACAGTGGAGGCAGGGTTGCATCAGGTTCCATAGCATCAGCACGGTCTCCAGGGCTCCCAGAGGTTCTGTGGTGTCACAGAGGAGGCAGGGTTGCATCAGGTTCCATAGCATCACCACGGTCTCCAGGGCTCCCAGAGGTTCTGTGGTGTCACAGAGGAGGCAGGGTTGCATCAGGTTCCATAGCATCAGCACGGTCTCCAGGGCTCCAAGAGCTTCTGTGGTGTCACAGAGGAGGCAGGGTTGCATCAGGTTCAATAGCATCAGCACGGTCTCCAGGGCTCCCCTGAGCTTCTGTGGTGGTGTCACAGAGGAGCCAGGCTTCCTTGTAGTTCCCCAGCATCACAAAGGCTCTCCTGGGAGCCACGGGTCACAAAGCACCGTGGGCTCTGTGCAGCCCCGCTGTGTCACAATGGCCGCTGGCTTCCACGAGCCCCCGCAGTGTCCCAGTGGGCCCCGTGGCTTTAGGAGTGGGTGGCTGGGAGTTGGTGCCAGCGGCTGGGGGAGCAGCAGCAGGGACTGTGTGTGGACAGTGCCATGGCCACTTGTGTGGCCACTGGTGTCTCTGTACCAGGCACAGCCGTGGTGTGTAACACCGGCTCTGGGTCCTTTGGCTGTGCAGGTGGCAGTCACGGCCTGGAGCAGGGCTGCTCCCGGGGGACAGCCTGGGGCAGGAGGCTGCTGGAGATTCATTCCCCACACTCCTTGTCATGAGGTGCTCAGAGTGATTGGAAAGGCTGTTGGCAGCAGGCAGTTCTCTGGGTTCAAGCTGTGGAGCTGTCAGCGGGAATGCAAAGGCCAAGCTGGTGAGCCTTTTGTCCTGGTGCCTTTAGTGTGTGAGCAGTCCCTGGTGCCGTTGTCTTTGGATCCTGAGTGTGGGAGAGGCAAGGCTTAGGATGGTGCGTAGAGCTGAGAAGGAAAGTGCCGAGAGCAGCGTGTGTGCTGCTGCTTTGAGGGGTGCAGTTGAAGTTGTAGGCAGCAAGAGCTTTCTCAGCTGGCCCTTTTGTGAGCTCTGCTTTTGCCAGATGACTTCCATCTTACCCTCTTACCATCTTAGCCTCTCATTTTTGCATATCCCAAACCCCCTTCCAAACATCCAGCAGCTGCTTGTAAAGAAGAAGTCCTAGAACAAAAAGCCAGTGCTGCCTTTCATAGCCCCTTTGCTGTCTATGAAGTAGAGGAAAGAAGCTAGTGAGACGCACTTTCTTTCTCAACTCCATAGAGCGCATCCTTCTCTCAAGGTGGCAGAGTCCTTGGCGGAAGTGAAGCATCTGCAGCTGCAGTTCAGACTGAGAGATGTGCCAGGACAGGAAACATTTGCTGACCTTCCCTGTTCCCTGTGCAACATGATTCTCGCATCCCAGTCACTTTCACATACCTTCGGTATCCCTGAGTCCAAGCAGCTAAAGCTCACAGAGACAGAAGTGTCAGGAAGGAAAACGTTCCAAAAGCACCCCCTTCTCTTATCAGCATATAAATTGTGCACAACAGGCTGCGGCACCGAACCTTCCTTCTCAGATAGACATGCCATCACACTTTTCACTCTTGCAGCTCGGTTGAAAAGCTCCAGCAGCTGCTCCCGCAATAGCAAAAGGTTCTAGAAGTGAAAGCCAGTTTGGGGCTGCACCTTCTCCTTGCCGCATGTAAGCCACACCAAACTCCCTGATGCACTCTGTCCTCCCCTTCTCAAAGGAGTAGACGGTGGCATCAGGACACACCTGTGTCCCAGCAGCTGGGTGCCCAGCCGGGAGCAGGAGCAGGGCTGGGGCTGCTCCCAAAGTTGCCCCGCCCCAATGCCAGAGCCGGACATATGCTGAGGGGGGGCTGGATCAGGCTTTATTGTCCAGCTGCATGCCAGGAGTGAGCACAAAATCTACCTGCATTCTCTGCAGCATGCCATCCTGGAGCAGAGCCATTGCCAAAGGAAGCCGTGAGCCCGTGCCAAGCCAGTGCCGGAGTGGGATCCTAGCAGCACCTGTGGAAGCCGGGAGAGAGGAGCCCACCTGGAGCAGGTTCGTGCAGGATTAATCATCCCGTGGCTTCCCACCAGGGTCCTGTTGCTTCCAAAAGGCCCCACAGTGTCACTGTGGCCCCTCGGTTCCACCAGGTTCCATAGCGTCACTGTGGTGCCCAGGGTTCCGTCAGCTTCGCCAGCATCCCCACGGTCTGCAGAGCTCCCCGAGCTTCTGTGGTGTCACAGTGGAGGCAGGGTTGCATCAGGTTCCATAGCATCAGCACGGTCTCCAGGGCTCCCAGAGGTTCTGTGGTGTCACAGTGGAGGCAGGGTTGCATCAGGTTCCATAGCATCACCACAGTCTCCAGGGCTCCCTGAGCTTCTGTGGTGTCACAGTGGAGGCAGGGTTGCATCAGGTTCCATAGCATCAGCACGGTCTCCAGGGCTCCCAGAGGTTCTGTGGTGTCACAGAGGAGGCAGGGTTGCCTCAGGTTCCATAGCATCACCACGGTCTCCAGGGCTCCAAGAGCTTCTGTGGTGTCACAGAGGAGGCAGGGTTGCATCAGGTTCAATAGCATCAGCACGGTCTCCAGGGCTCCCCTGAGCTTCTGTGGTGGTGTCACAGAGGAGCCAGGCTTCCTTGTAGTTCCCCAGCATCACAAAGGCTCTCCTGGGAGCCACGGGTCACAAAGCACCGTGGGCTCTGTGCAGCCCCGCTGTGTCACAATGGCCGCTGGCTTCCACGAGCCCCCGCAGTGTCCCAGTGGGCCCCGTGGCTTTAGGAGTGGGTGGCTGGGAGTTGGTGCCAGCGGCTGGGGGAGCAGCAGCAGGGACTGTGTGTGGACAGTGCCATGGCCACTTGTGTGGCCACTGGTGTCTCTGTACCAGGCACAGCCGTGGTGTGTAACACCGGCTCTGGGTCCTTTGGCTGTGCAGGTGGCAGTCACGGCCTGGAGCAGGGCTGCTCCCGGGGGACAGCCTGGGGCAGGAGGCTGCTGGAGATTCATTCCCCACACTCCTTGTCATGAGGTGCTCAGAGTGATTGGAAAGGCTGTTGGCAGCAGGCAGTTCTCTGGGTTCAAGCTGTGGAGCTGTCAGCGGGAATGCAAAGGCCAAGCTGGTGAGCCTTTTGTCCTGGTGCCTTTAGTGTGTGAGCAGTCCCTGGTGCCGTTGTCTTTGGATCCTGAGTGTGGGAGAGGCAAGGCTTAGGATGGTGCGTAGAGCTGAGAAGGAAAGTGCCGAGAGCAGCGTGTGTGCTGCTGCTTTGAGGGGTGCAGTTGAAGTTGTAGGCAGCAAGAGCTTTCTCAGCTGGCCCTTTTGTGAGCTCTGCTTTTGCCAGATGACTTCCATCTTACCCTCTTACCATCTTAGCCTCTCATTTTTGCATATCCCAAACCCCCTTCCAAACATCCAGCAGCTGCTTGTAAAGAAGAAGTCCTAGAACAAAAAGCCAGTGCTGCCTTTCATAGCCCCTTTGCTGTCTATGAAGTAGAGGAAAGAAGCTAGTGAGACGCACTTTCTTTCTCAACTCCATAGAGCGCATCCTTCTCTCAAGGTGGCAGAGTCCTTGGCGGAAGTGAAGCATCTGCAGCTGCAGTTCAGACTGAGAGATGTGCCAGGACAGGAAACATTTGCTGACCTTCCCTGTTCCCTGTGCAACATGATTCTCGCATCCCAGTCACTTTCACATACCTTCGGTATCCCTGAGTCCAAGCAGCTAAAGCTCACAGAGACAGAAGTGTCAGGAAGGAAAACGTTCCAAAAGCACCCCCTTCTCTTATCAGCATATAAATTGTGCACAACAGGCTGCGGCACCGAACCTTCCTTCTCAGATAGACATGCCATCACACTTTTCACTCTTGCAGCTCGGTTGAAAAGCTCCAGCAGCTGCTCCCGCAATAGCAAAAGGTTCTAGAAGTGAAAGCCAGTTTGGGGCTGCACCTTCTCCTTGCCGCATGTAAGCCACACCAAACTCCCTGATGCACTCTGTCCTCCCCTTCTCAAAGGAGTAGACGGTGGCATCAGGACACACCTGTGTCCCAGCAGCTGGGTGCCCAGCCGGGAGCAGGAGCAGGGCTGGGGCTGCTCCCAAAGTTGCCCCGCCCCAATGCCAGAGCCGGACATATGCTGAGGGGGGGCTGGATCAGGCTTTATTGTCCAGCTGCATGCCAGGAGTGAGCACAAAATCTACCTGCATTCTCTGCAGCATGCCATCCTGGAGCAGAGCCATTGCCAAAGGAAGCCGTGAGCCCGTGCCAAGCCAGTGCCGGAGTGGGATCCTAGCAGCACCTGTGGAAGCCGGGAGAGAGGAGCCCACCTGGAGCAGGTTCGTGCAGGATTAATCATCCCGTGGCTTCCCACCAGGGTCCTGTTGCTTCCAAAAGGCCCCACAGTGTCACTGTGGCCCCTCGGTTCCACCAGGTTCCATAGCGTCACTGTGGTGCCCAGGGTTCCGTCAGCTTCGCCAGCATCCCCACGGTCTGCAGAGCTCCCCGAGCTTCTGTGGTGTCACAGTGGAGGCAGGGTTGCATCAGGTTCCATAGCATCAGCACGGTCTCCAGGGCTCCCAGAGGTTCTGTGGTGTCACAGTGGAGGCAGGGTTGCATCAGGTTCCATAGCATCACCACAGTCTCCAGGGCTCCCTGAGCTTCTGTGGTGTCACAGTGGAGGCAGGGTTGCATCAGGTTCCATAGCATCAGCACGGTCTCCAGGGCTCCCAGAGGTTCTGTGGTGTCACAGAGGAGGCAGGGTTGCCTCAGGTTCCATAGCATCACCACGGTCTCCAGGGCTCCAAGAGCTTCTGTGGTGTCACAGAGGAGGCAGGGTTGCATCAGGTTCAATAGCATCAGCACGGTCTCCAGGGCTCCCCTGAGCTTCTGTGGTGGTGTCACAGAGGAGCCAGGCTTCCTTGTAGTTCCCCAGCATCACAAAGGCTCTCCTGGGAGCCACGGGTCACAAAGCACCGTGGGCTCTGTGCAGCCCCGCTGTGTCACAATGGCCGCTGGCTTCCACGAGCCCCCGCAGTGTCCCAGTGGGCCCCGTGGCTTTAGGAGTGGGTGGCTGGGAGTTGGTGCCAGCGGCTGGGGGAGCAGCAGCAGGGACTGTGTGTGGACAGTGCCATGGCCACTTGTGTGGCCACTGGTGTCTCTGTGCCAGGCACAGCCGTGGTGTGTAACACCGGCTCTGGGTCCTTTGGCTGTGCAGGTGGCAGTCACGGCCTGGAGCAGGGCTGCTCCCGGGGGACAGCCTGGGGCAGGAGGCTGCTGGAGATTCATTCCCCACACTCCTTGTCATGAGGTGCTCAGAGTGATTGGAAAGGCTGTTGGCAGCAGGCAGTTCTCTGGGTTCAAGCTGTGGAGCTGTCAGCGGGAATGCAAAGGCCAAGCTGGTGAGCCTTTTGTCCTGGTGCCTTTAGTGTGTGAGCAGTCCCTGGTGCCGTTGTCTTTGGATCCTGAGTGTGGGAGAGGCAAGGCTTAGGATGGTGCGTAGAGCTGAGAAGGAAAGTGCCGAGAGCAGCGTGTGTGCTGCTGCTTTGAGGGGTGCAGTTGAAGTTGTAGGCAGCAAGAGCTTTCTCAGCTGGCCCTTTTGTGAGCTCTGCTTTTGCCAGATGACTTCCATCTTACCCTCTTACCATCTTAGCCTCTCATTTTTGCATATCCCAAACCCCCTTCCAAACATCCAGCAGCTGCTTGTAAAGAAGAAGTCCTAGAACAAAAAGCCAGTGCTGCCTTTCATAGCCCCTTTGCTGTCTATGAAGTAGAGGAAAGAAGCTAGTGAGACGCACTTTCTTTCTCAACTCCATAGAGCGCATCCTTCTCTCAAGGTGGCAGAGTCCTTGGCGGAAGTGAAGCATCTGCAGCTGCAGTTCAGACTGAGAGATGTGCCAGGACAGGAAACATTTGCTGACCTTCCCTGTTCCCTGTGCAACATGATTCTCGCATCCCAGTCACTTTCACATACCTTCGGTATCCCTGAGTCAAAGCAGCTAAAGCTCACAGAGACAGAAGTGTCAGGAAGGAAAACGTTCCAAAAGCACCCCCTTCTCTTATCAGCATATAAATTGTGCACAACAGGCTGCGGCACCGAACCTTCCTTCTCAGATAGACATGCCATCACACTTTTCACTCTTGCAGCTCGGTTGAAAAGCTCCAGCAGCTGCTCCCGCAATAGCAAAAGGTTCTAGAAGTGAAAGCCAGTTTGGGGCTGCACCTTCTCCTTGCCGCATGTAAGCCACACCAAACTCCCTGATGCACTCTGTCCTCCCCTTCTCAAAGGAGTAGACGGTGGCATCAGGACACACCTGTGTCCCAGCAGCTGGGTGCCCAGCCGGGAGCAGGAGCAGGGCTGGGGCTGCTCCCAAAGTTGCCCCGCCCCAATGCCAGAGCCGGACATATGCTGAGGGGGGGCTGGATCAGGCTTTATTGTCCAGCTGCATGCCAGGAGTGAGCACAAAATCTACCTGCATTCTCTGCAGCATGCCATCCTGGAGCAGAGCCATTGCCAAAGGAAGCCGTGAGCCCGTGCCAAGCCAGTGCCGGAGTGGGATCCTAGCAGCACCTGTGGAAGCCGGGAGAGAGGAGCCCACCTGGAGCAGGTTCGTGCAGGATTAATCATCCCGTGGCTTCCCACCAGGGTCCTGTTGCTTCCAAAAGGCCCCACAGTGTCACTGTGGCCCCTCGGTTCCACCAGGTTCCATAGCGTCACTGTGGTGCCCAGGGTTCCGTCAGCTTCGCCAGCATCCCCATGGTCTGCAGAGCTCCCCGAGCTTCTGTGGTGTCACAGTGGAGGCAGGGTTGCATCAGGTTCCATAGCATCAGCACGGTCTCCAGGGCTCCCAGAGGTTCTGTGGTGTCACAGTGGAGGCAGGGTTGCATCAGGTTCCATAGCATCACCACAGTCTCCAGGGCTCCCTGAGCTTCTGTGGTGTCACAGTGGAGGCAGGGTTGCATCAGGTTCCATAGCATCAGCACGGTCTCCAGGGCTCCCAGAGGTTCTGTGGTGTCACAGAGGAGGCAGGGTTGCATCAGGTTCCATAGCATCACCACGGTCTCCAGGGCTCCAAGAGCTTCTGTGGTGTCACAGAGGAGGCAGGGTTGCATCAGGTTCAATAGCATCAGCACGGTCTCCAGGGCTCCCCTGAGCTTCTGTGGTGGTGTCACAGAGGAGGCAGGCTTCCTTGTAGTTCCCCAGGATCACAAAGGCTCTCCTGGGAGCCACGGGTCACAAAGCACCGTGGGCTCTGTGCAGCCCCGCTGTGTCACAATGGCCGCTGGCTTCCACGAGCCCCCGCAGTGTCCCAGTGGGCCCCGTGGCTTTAGGAGTGGGTGGCTGGGAGTTGGTGCCAGCGGCTGGGGGAGCAGCAGCAGGGACTGTGTGTGGACAGTGCCATGGCCACTTGTGTGGCCACTGGTGTCTCTGTGCCAGGCACAGCCGTGGTGTGTAACACCGGCTCTGGGTCCTTTGGCTGTGCAGGTGGCAGTCACGGCCTGGAGCAGGGCTGCTCCCGGGGGACAGCCTGGGGCAGGAGGCTGCTGGAGATTCATTCCCCACACTCCTTGTCATGAGGTGCTCAGAGTGATTGGAAAGGCTGTTGGCAGCAGGCAGTTCTCTGGGTTCAAGCTGTGGAGCTGTCAGCGGGAATGCAAAGGCCAAGCTGGTGAGCCTTTTGTCCTGGTGCCTTTAGTGTGTGAGCAGTCCCTGGTGCCATTGTCTTTGGATCCTGAGTGTGGGAGAGGCAAGGCTTAGGATGGTGCGTAGAGCTGAGAAGGAAAGTGCCGAGAGCAGCGTGTGTGCTGCTGCTTTGAGGGGTGCAGTTGAAGTTGTAGGCAGCAAGAGCTTTCTCAGCTGGCCCTTTTGTGAGCTCTGCTTTTGCCAGATGACTTCCATCTTACCCTCTTACCATCTTAGCCTCTCATTTTTGCATATCCCAAACCCCCTTCCAAACATCCAGCAGCTGCTTGTAAAGAAGAAGTCCTAGAACAAAAAGCCAGTGCTGCCTTTCATAGCCCCTTTGCTGTCTATGAAGTAGAGGAAAGAAGCTAGTGAGACGCACTTTCTTTCTCAACTCCATAGAGCGCATCCTTCTCTCAAGGTGGCAGAGTCCTTGGCGGAAGTGAAGCATCTGCAGCTGCAGTTCAGACTGAGAGATGTGCCAGGACAGGAAACATTTGCTGACCTTCCCTGTTCCCTGTGCAACATGATTCTCGCATCCCAGTCACTTTCACATACCTTCGGTATCCCTGAGTCCAAGCAGCTAAAGCTCACAGAGACAGAAGTGTCAGGAAGGAAAACGTTCCAAAAGCACCCCCTTCTCTTATCAGCATATAAATTGTGCACAACAGGCTGCGGCACCGAACCTTCCTTCTCAGATAGACATGCCATCACACTTTTCACTCTTGCAGCTCGGTTGAAAAGCTCCAGCAGCTGCTCCCGCAATAGCAAAAGGTTCTAGAAGTGAAAGCCAGTTTGGGGCTGCACCTTCTCCTTGCCGCATGTAAGCCACACCAAACTCCCTGATGCACTCTGTCCTCCCCTTCTCAAAGGAGTAGACGGTGGCATCAGGACACACCTGTGTCCCAGCAGCTGGGTGCCCAGCCGGGAGCAGGAGCAGGGCTGGGGCTGCTCCCAAAGTTGCCCCGCCCCAATGCCAGAGCCGGACATATGCTGAGGGGGGGCTGGATCAGGCTTTATTGTCCAGCTGCATGCCAGGAGTGAGCACAAAATCTACCTGCATTCTCTGCAGCATGCCATCCTGGAGCAGAGCCATTGCCAAAGGAAGCCGTGAGCCCGTGCCAAGCCAGTGCCGGAGTGGGATCCTAGCAGCACCTGTGGAAGCCGGGAGAGAGGAGCCCACCTGGAGATGGTTCGTGCAGGATTAATCATCCCGTGGCTTCCCACCAGGGTCCTGTTGCTTCCAAAAGGCCCCACAGTGTCACTGTGGCCCCTCGGTTCCACCAGGTTCCATAGCGTCACTGTGGTGCCCAGGGTTCCGTCAGCTTCGCCAGCATCCCCACGGTCTGCAGAGCTCCCCGAGCTTCTGTGGTGTCACAGTGGAGGCAGGGTTGCATCAGGTTCCATAGCATCAGCACGGTCTCCAGGGCTCCCAGAGGTTCTGTGGTGTCACAGTGGAGGCAGGGTTGCATCAGGTTCCATAGCATCACCACAGTCTCCAGGGCTCCCTGAGCTTCTGTGGTGTCACAGTGGAGGCAGGGTTGCATCAGGTTCCATAGCATCAGCACGGTCTCCAGGGCTCCCAGAGGTTCTGTGGTGTCACAGAGGAGGCAGGGTTGCATCAGGTTCAATAGCATCAGCACGGTCTCCAGGGCTCCCCTGAGCTTCTGTGGTGGTGTCACAGAGGAGCCAGGCTTCCTTGTAGTTCCCCAGCATCACAAAGGCTCTCCTGGGAGCCACGGGTCACAAAGCACCGTGGGCTCTGTGCAGCCCCGCTGTGTCACAATGGCCGCTGGCTTCCACGAGCCCCCGCAATGTCCCAGTGGGCCCCGTGGCTTTAGGAGTGGGTGGCTGGGAGTTGGTGCCAGCGGCTGGGGGAGCAGCAGCAGGGACTGTGTGTGGACAGTGCCATGGCCACTTGTGTGGCCACTGGTGTCTCTGTGCCAGGCACAGCCGTGGTGTGTAACACCGGCTCTGGGTCCTTTGGCTGTGCAGGTGGCAGTCACGGCCTGGAGCAGGGCTGCTCCCGGGGGACAGCCTGGGGCAGGAGGCTGCTGGAGATTCATTCCCCACACTCCTTGTCATGAGGTGCTCAGAGTGATTGGAAAGGCTGTTGGCAGCAGGCAGTTCTCTGGGTTCAAGCTGTGGAGCTGTCAGCGGGAATGCAAAGGCCAAGCTGGTGAGCCTTTTGTCCTGGTGCCTTTAGTGTGTGAGCAGTCCCTGGTGCCGTTGTCTTTGGATCCTGAGTGTGGGAGAGGCAAGGCTTAGGATGGTGCGTAGAGCTGAGAAGGAAAGTGCCGAGAGCAGCGTGTGTGCTGCTGCTTTGAGGGGTGCAGTTGAAGTTGTAGGCAGCAAGAGCTTTCTCAGCTGGCCCTTTTGTGAGCTCTGCTTTTGCCAGATGACTTCCATCTTACCCTCTTACCATCTTAGCCTCTCATTTTTGCATATCCCAAACCCCCTTCCAAACATCCAGCAGCTGCTTGTAAAGAAGAAGTCCTAGAACAAAAAGCCAGTGCTGCCTTTCATAGCCCCTTTGCTGTCTATGAAGTAGAGGAAAGAAGCTAGTGAGACGCACTTTCTTTCTCAACTCCATAGAGCGCATCCTTCTCTCAAGGTGGCAGAGTCCTTGGCGGAAGTGAAGCATCTGCAGCTGCAGTTCAGACTGAGAGATGTGCCAGGACAGGAAACATTTGCTGACCTTCCCTGTTCCCTGTGCAACATGATTCTCGCATCCCAGTCACTTTCACATACCTTCGGTATCCCTGAGTCCAAGCAGCTAAAGCTCACAGAGACAGAAGTGTCAGGAAGGAAAACGTTGCAAAAGCACCCCCTTCTCTTATCAGCATATAAATTGTGCACAACAGGCTGCGGCACCGAACCTTCCTTCTCAGATAGACATGCCATCACACTTTTCACTCTTGCAGCTCGGTTGAAAAGCTCCAGCAGCTGCTCCCGCAATAGCAAAAGGTTCTAGAAGTGAAAGCCAGTTTGGGGCTGCACCTTCTCCTTGCCGCATGTAAGCCACACCAAACTCCCTGATGCACTCTGTCCTCCCCTTCTCAAAGGAGTAGACGGTGGCATCAGGACACACCTGTGTCCCAGCAGCTGGGTGCCCAGCCGGGAGCAGGAGCAGGGCTGGGGCTGCTCCCAAAGTTGCCCCGCCCCAATGCCAGAGCCGGACATATGCTGAGGGGGGGCTGGATCAGGCTTTATTATCCAGCTGCATGCCAGGAGTGAGCACAAAATCTACCTGCATTCTCTGCAGCATGCCATCCTGGAGCAGAGCCATTGCCAAAGGAAGCCGTGAGCCCGTGCCAAGCCAGTGCCGGAGTGGGATCCTAGCAGCACCTGTGGAAGCCGGGAGAGAGGAGCCCACCTGGAGCAGGTTCGTGCAGGATTAATCATCCCGTGGCTTCCCACCAGGGTCCTGTTGCTTCCAAAAGGCCCCACAGTGTCACTGTGGCCCCTCGGTTCCACCAGGTTCCATAGCGTCACTGTGGTGCCCAGGGTTCAATTAGCTTCGCCAGCATCCCCACGGTCTGCAGAGGTGCCCGAGCTTCTGTGGTGTCACAGTGGAGGCAGGGTTGCATCAGGTTCCATAGCATCAGCACGGTCTCCAGGGCTCCCAGAGGTTCTGTGGTGTCACAGTGGAGGCAGGGTTGCATCAGGTTCCATAGCATCACCACAGTCTCCAGGGCTCCCTGAGCTTCTGTGGTGTCACAGTGGAGGCAGGGTTGCATCAGGTTCCATAGCATCAGCACGGTCTCCAGAGCTCCCAGCGGTTCTGTGGTGTCACAGAGGAGGCAGGGTTGCATCAGGTTCCATAGCATCACCACGGTCTCCAGGGCTCCAAGAGCTTCTGTGGTGTCACAGAGGAGGCAGGGTTGCATCAGGTTCAATAGCATCAGCACAGTCTCCAGGGCTCCCCTGAGCTTCTGTGGTGGTGTCACAGAGGAGCCAGGCTTCCTTGTAGTTCCCCAGCATCACAAAGGCTCTCCTGGGAGCCACGAGTCACAAAGCACCGTGGGCTCTGTGCAGCCCCGCTGTGTCACAATGGCCGCTGGCTTCCACGAGCCCCCGCAGTGTCCCAGTGGGCCCCGTGGCTTTAGGAGTGGGTGGCTGGGAGTTGGTGCCAGCGGCTGGGGGAGCAGCAGCAGGGACTGTGTGTGGACAGTGCCATGGCCACTTGTGTGGCCACTGGTGTCTCTGTGCCAGGCACAGCCGTGGTGTGTAACACCGGCTCTGGGTCCTTTGGCTGTGCAGGTGGCAGTCACGGCCTGGAGCAGGGCTGCTCCCGGGGGACAGCCTGGGGCAGGAGGCTGCTGGAGATTCATTCCCCACACTCCTTGTCATGAGGTGCTCAGAGTGATTGGAAAGGCTGTTGGCAGCAGGCAGTTCTCTGGGTTCAAGCTGTGGAGCTGTCAGCGGGAATGCAAAGGCCAAGCTGGTGAGCCTTTTGTCCTGGTGCCTTTAGTGTGTGAGCAGTCCCTGGTGCCGTTGTCTTTGGATCCTGAGTGTGGGAGAGGCAAGGCTTAGGATGGTGCGTAGAGCTGAGAAGGAAAGTGCCGAGAGCAGCGTGTGTGCTGCTGCTTTGAGGGGTGCAGTTGAAGTTGTAGGCAGCAAGAGCTTTCTCAGCTGGCCCTTTTGTGAGCTCTGCTTTTGCCAGATGACTTCCATCTTACCCTCTTACCATCTTAGCCTCTCATTTTTGCATATCCCAAACCCCCTTCCAAACATCCAGCAGCTGCTTGTAAAGAAGAAGTCCTAGAACAAAAAGCCAGTGCTGCCTTTCATAGCCCCTTTGCTGTCTATGAAGTAGAGGAAAGAAGCTAGTGAGACGCACTTTCTTTCTCAACTCCATAGAGCGCATCCTTCTCTCAAGGTGGCAGAGTCCTTGGCAGAAGTGAAGCATCTGCAGCTGCAGTTCAGACTGAGAGATGTGCCAGGACAGGAAACATTTGCTGACCTTCCCTGTTCCCTGTGCAACATGATTCTCGCATCCCAGTCACTTTCACACACCTTCGGTACCCCTGAGTCCAAGCAGCTAAAGCTCACAGAGACAGAAGTGTCAGGAAGGAAAACGTTGCAAAAGCACCCCCTTCTCTTATCAGCATATAAATTGTGCACAACAGGCTGCGGCACCGAACCTTCCTTCTCAGATAGACATGCCATCACACTTTTCACTCTTGCAGCTCGGTTGAAAAGCTCCAGCAGCTGCTCCCGCAATAGCAAAAGGTTCTAGAAGTGAAAGCCAGTTTGGGGCTGCACCTTCTCCTTGCCGCATGTAAGCCACACCAAACTCCCTGATGCACTCTGTCCTCCCCTTCTCAAAGGAGTAGACGGTGGCATCAGGACACACCTGTGTCCCAGCAGCTGGGTGCCCAGCCGGGAGCAGGAGCAGGGCTGGGGCTGCTCCCAAAGTTGCCCCGCCCCAATGCCAGAGCCGGACATATGCTGAGGGGGGGCTGGATCAGGCTTTATTGTCCAGCTGCATGCCAGGAGTGAGCACAAAATCTACCTGCATTCTCTGCAGCATGCCATCCTGGAGCAGAGCCATTGCCAAAGGAAGCCGTGAGCCCGTGCCAAGCCCCAGTGCCGGAGTGGGATCCTAGCAGCACCTGTGGAAGCCGGGAGAGAGGAGCCCACCTGGAGCAGGTTCGTGCAGGATTAATCATCCCGTGGCTTCCCACCAGGGTCCTGTTGCTTCCAAAAGGCCCCACAGTGTCACTGTGGCCCCTCGGTTCCACCAGGTTCCATAGCGTCACTGTGGTGCCCAGGGTTCCGTCAGCTTCGCCAGCATCCCCACGGTCTGCAGAGCTCCCCGAGCTTCTGTGGTGTCACAGTGGAGGCAGGGTTGCATCAGGTTCCATAGCATCAGCACGGTCTCCAGGGCTCCCAGAGGTTCTGTGGTGTCACAGTGGAGGCAGGGTTGCATCAGGTTCCATAGCATCACCACAGTCTCCAGGGCTCCCTGAGCTTCTGTGGTGTCACAGTGGAGGCAGGGTTGCATCAGGTTCCATAGCATCAGCATGGTCTCCAGGGCTCCCAGAGGTTCTGTGGTGTCACAGAGGAGGCAGGGTTGCATCAGGTTCAATAGCATCAGCACGGTCTCCAGGGCTCCCCTGAGCTTCTGTGGTGGTGTCACAGAGGAGCCAGGCTTCCTTGTAGTTCCCCAGCATCACAAAGGCTCTCCTGGGAGCCACGGGTCACAAAGCACCGTGGGCTCTGTGCAGCCCCGCTGTGTCACAATGGCCGCTGGCTTCCACGAGCCCCCGCAGTGTCCCAGTGGGCCCCGTGGCTTTAGGAGTGGGTGGCTGGGAGTTGGTGCCAGCGGCTGGGGGAGCAGCAGCAGGGACTGTGTGTGGACAGTGCCATGGCCACTTGTGTGGCCACTGGTGTCTCTGTGCCAGGCACAGCCGTGGTGTGTAACACCGGCTCTGGGTCCTTTGGCTGTGCAGGTGGCAGTCACGGCCTGGAGCAGGGCTGCTCCCGGGGGACAGCCTGGGGCAGGAGGCTGCTGGAGATTCATTCCCCACACTCCTTGTCATGAGGTGCTCAGAGTGATTGGAAAGGCTGTTGGCAGCAGGCAGTTCTCTGGGTTCAAGCTGTGGAGCTGTCAGCGGGAATGCAAAGGCCAAGCTGGTGAGCCTTTTGTCCTGGTGCCTTTAGTGTGTGAGCAGTCCCTGGTGCCGTTGTCTTTGGATCCTGAGTGTGGGAGAGGCAAGGCTTAGGATGGTGCGTAGAGCTGAGAAGGAAAGTGCCGAGAGCAGCGTGTGTGCTGCTGCTTTGAGGGGTGCAGTTGAAGTTGTAGGCAGCAAGAGCTTTCTCAGCTGGCCCTTTTGTGAGCTCTGCTTTTGCCAGATGACTTCCATCTTACCCTCTTACCATCTTAGCCTCTCATTTTTGCATATCCCAAACCCCCTTCCAAACATCCAGCAGCTGCTTGTAAAGAAGAAGTCCTAGAACAAAAAGCCAGTGCTGCCTTTCATAGCCCCTTTGCTGTCTATGAAGTAGAGGAAAGAAGCTAGTGAGACGCACTTTCTTTCTCAACTCCATAGAGCGCATCCTTCTCTCAAGGTGGCAGAGTCCTTGGCGGAAGTGAAGCATCTGCAGCTGCAGTTCAGACTGAGAGATGTGCCAGGACAGGAAACATTTGCTGACCTTCCCTGTTCCCTGTGCAACATGATTCTCGCATCCCAGTCACTTTCACATACCTTCGGTATCCCTGAGTCCAAGCAGCTAAAGCTCACAGAGACAGAAGTGTCAGGAAAGAAAACGTTCCAAAAGCACCCCCTTCTCTTATCAGCATATAAATTGTGCACAACAGGCTGCGGCACCGAACCTTCCTTCTCAGATAGACATGCCATCACACTTTTCACTCTTGCAGCTCGGTTGAAAAGCTCCAGCAGCTGCTCCCGCAATAGCAAAAGGTTCTAGAAGTGAAAGCCAGTTTGGGGCTGCACCTTCTCCTTGCCGCATGTAAGCCACACCAAACTCCCTGATGCACTCTGTCCTCCCCTTCTCAAAGGAGTAGACGGTGGCATCAGGACACACCTGTGTCCCAGCAGCTGGGTGCCCAGCCGGGAGCAGGAGCAGGGCTGGGGCTGCTCCCAAAGTTGCCCCGCCCCAATGCCAGAGCCGGACATATGCTGAGGGGGGGCTGGATCAGGCTTTATTGTCCAGCTGCATGCCAGGAGTGAGCACAAAATCTACCTGCATTCTCTGCAGCATGCCATCCTGGAGCAGAGCCATTGCCAAAGGAAGCCGTGAGCCCGTGCCAAGCCAGTGCCGGAGTGGGATCCTAGCAGCACCTGTGGAAGCCGGGAGAGAGGAGCCCACCTGGAGCAGGTTCGTGCAGGATTAATCATCCCGTGGCTTCCCACCAGGGTCCTGTTGCTTCCAAAAGGCCCCACAGTGTCACTGTGGCCCCTCGGTTCCACCAGGTTCCATAGCGTCACTGTGGTGCCCAGGGTTCCGTCAGCTTCGCCAGCATCCCCACGGTCTGCAGAGCTCCCCGAGCTTCTGTGGTGTCACAGTGGAGGCAGGGTTGCATCAGGTTCCATAGCATCAGCACGGTCTCCAGGGCTCCCAGAGGTTCTGTGGTGTCACAGTGGAGGCAGGGTTGCATCAGGTTCCATAGCATCACCACAGTCTCCAGGGCTCCCTGAGCTTCTGTGGTGTCACAGTGGAGGCAGGGTTGCATCAGGTTCCATAGCATCAGCACGGTCTCCAGGGCTCCCAGAGGTTCTGTGGTGTCACAGAGGAGGCAGGGTTGCATCAGGTTCCATAGCATCACCACGGTCTCCAGGGCTCCAAGAGCTTCTGTGGTGTCACAGAGGAGGCAGGGTTGCATCAGGTTCCATAGCATCAGCACGGTCTCCAGGGCTCCCCTGAGCTTCTGTGGTGGTGTCACAGAGGAGCCAGGCTTCCTTGTAGTTCCCCAGCATCACAAAGGCTCTCCTGGGAGCCACGGGTCACAAAGCACCGTGGGCTCTGTGCAGCCCCGCTGTGTCACAATGGCCACTGGCTTCCACGAGCCCCCGCAGTGTCCCAGTGGGCCCCGTGGCTTTAGGAGTGGGTGGCTGGGAGTTGGTGCCAGCGGCTGGGGGAGCAGCAGCAGGGACTGTGTGTGGACAGTGCCATGGCCACTTGTGTGGCCACTGGTGTCTCTGTGCCAGGCACAGCCGTGGTGTGTAACACCGGCTCTGGGTCCTTTGGCTGTGCAGGTGGCAGTCACGGCCTGGAGCAGGGCTGCTCCCGGGGGACAGCCTGGGGCAGGAGGCTGCTGGAGATTCATTCCCCACACTCCTTGTCATGAGGTGCTCAGAGTGATTGGAAAGGCTGTTGGCAGCAGGCAGTTCTCTGGGTTCAAGCTGTGGAGCTGTCAGCGGGAATGCAAAGGCCAAGCTGGTGAGCCTTTTGTCCTGGTGCCTTTAGTGTGTGAGCAGTCCCTGGTGCCGTTGTCTTTGGATCCTGAGTGTGGGAGAGGCAAGGCTTAGGATGGTGCGTAGAGCTGAGAAGGAAAGTGCCGAGAGCAGCGTGTGTGCTGCTGCTTTGAGGGGTGCAGTTGAAGTTGTAGGCAGCAAGAGCTTTCTCAGCTGGCCCTTTTGTGAGCTCTGCTTTTGCCAGATGACTTCCATCTTACCCTCTTACCATCTTAGCCTCTCATTTTTGCATATCCCAAACCCCCTTCCAAACATCCAGCAGCTGCTTGTAAAGAAGAAGTCCTAGAACAAAAAGCCAGTGCTGCCTTTCATAGCCCCTTTGCTGTCTATGAAGTAGAGGAAAGAAGCTAGTGAGACGCACTTTCTTTCTCAACTCCATAGAGCGCATCCTTCTCTCAAGGTGGCAGAGTCCTTGGCGGAAGTGAAGCATCTGCAGCTGCAGTTCAGACTGAGAGATGTGCCAGGACAGGAAACATTTGCTGACCTTCCCTGTTCCCTGTGCAACATGATTCTCGCATCCCAGTCACTTTCACATACCTTCGGTATCCCTGAGTCCAAGCAGCTAAAGCTCACAGAGACAGAAGTGTCAGGAAGGAAAACGTTGCAAAAGCACCCCCTTCTCTTATCAGCATATAAATTGTGCACAACAGGCTGCGGCACCGAACCTTCCTTCTCAGATAGACATGCCATCACACTTTTCACTCTTGCAGCTCGGTTGAAAAGCTCCAGCAGCTGCTCCCGCAATAGCAAAAGGTTCTAGAAGTGAAAGCCAGTTTGGGGCTGCACCTTCTCCTTGCCGCATGTAAGCCACACCAAACTCCCTGATGCACTCTGTCCTCCCCTTCTCAAAGGAGTAGACGGTGGCATCAGGACACACCTGTGTCCCAGCAGCTGGGTGCCCAGCCGGGAGCAGGAGCAGGGCTGGGGCTGCTCCCAAAGTTGCCCCGCCCCAATGCCAGAGCCGGACATATGCTGAGGGGGGGCTGGATCAGGCTTTATTGTCCAGCTGCATGCCAGGAGTGAGCACAAAATCTACCTGCATTCTCTGCAGCATGCCATCCTGGAGCAGAGCCATTGCCAAAGGAAGCCGTGAGCCCGTGCCAAGCCAGTGCCGGAGTGGGATCCTAGCAGCACCTGTGGAAGCCGGGAGAGAGGAGCCCACCTGGAGCAGGTTCGTGCAGGATTAATCATCCCGTGGCTTCCCACCAGGGTCCTGTTGCTTCCAAAAGGCCCCACAGTGTCACTGTGGCCCCTCGGTTCCACCAGGTTCCATAGCGTCACTGTGGTGCCCAGGGTTCCGTCAGCTTCGCCAGCATCCCCACGGTCTGCAGAGCTCCCCGAGCTTCTGTGGTGTCACAGTGGAGGCAGGGTTGCATCAGGTTCCATAGCATCAGCACGGTCTCCAGGGCTCCCAGAGGTTCTGTGGTGTCACAGTGGAGGCAGGGTTGCATCAGGTTCCATAGCATCAGCACGGTCTCCAGGGCTCCCAGAGGTTCTGTGGTGTCACAGAGGAGGCAGGGTTGCATCAGGTTCCATAGCATCAGCACGGTCTCCAGGGCTCCAAGAGCTTCTGTGGTGTCACAGAGGAGGCAGGGTTGCATCAGGTTCAATAGCATCAGCACGGTCTCCAGGGCTCCCCTGAGCTTCTGTGGTGGTGTCACAGAGGAGCCAGGCTTCCTTGTAGTTCCCCAGGATCACAAAGGCTCTCCTGGGAGCCACGGGTCACAAAGCACCGTGGGCTCTGTGCAGCCCCGCTGTGTCACAATGGCCGCTGGCTTCCACGAGCCCCCGCAGTGTCCCAGTGGGCCCCGTGGCTTTAGGAGTGGGTGGCTGGGAGTTGGTGCCAGCGGCTGGGGGAGCAGCAGCAGGGACTGTGTGTGGACAGTGCCATGGCCACTTGTGTGGCCACTGGTGTCTCTGTACCAGGCACAGCCGTGGTGTGTAACACCGGCTCTGGGTCCTTTGGCTGTGCAGGTGGCAGTCACGGCCTGGAGCAGGGCTGCTCCCGGGGGACAGCCTGGGGCAGGAGGCTGCTGGAGATTCATTCCCCACACTCCTTGTCATGAGGTGCTCAGAGTGATTGGAAAGGCTGTTGGCAGCAGGCAGTTCTCTGGGTTCAAGCTGTGGAGCTGTCAGCGGGAATGCAAAGGCCAAGCTGGTGAGCCTTTTGTCCTGGTGCCTTTAGTGTGTGAGCAGTCCCTGGTGCCGTTGTCTTTGGATCCTGAGTGTGGGAGAGGCAAGGCTTAGGATGGTGCGTAGAGCTGAGAAGGAAAGTGCCGAGAGCAGCGTGTGTGCTGCTGCTTTGAGGGGTGCAGTTGAAGTTGTAGGCAGCAAGAGCTTTCTCAGCTGGCCCTTTTGTGAGCTCTGCTTTTGCCAGATGACTTCCATCTTACCCTCTTACCATCTTAGCCTCTCATTTTTGCATATCCCAAACCCCCTTCCAAACATCCAGCAGCTGCTTGTAAAGAAGAAGTCCTAGAACAAAAAGCCAGTGCTGCCTTTCATAGCCCCTTTGCTGTCTATGAAGTAGAGGAAAGAAGCTAGTGAGACGCACTTTCTTTCTCAACTCCATAGAGCGCATCCTTCTCTCAAGGTGGCAGAGTCCTTGGCGGAAGTGAAGCATCTGCAGCTGCAGTTCAGACTGAGAGATGTGCCAGGACAGGAAACATTTGCTGACCTTCCCTGTTCCCTGTGCAACATGATTCTCGCATCCCAGTCACTTTCACATACCTTCGGTATCCCTGAGTCCAAGCAGCTAAAGCTCACAGAGACAGAAGTGTCAGGAAGGAAAACGTTCCAAAAGCACCCCCTTCTCTTATCAGCATATAAATTGTGCACAACAGGCTGCGGCACCGAACCTTCCTTCTCAGATAGACATGCCATCACACTTTTCACTCTTGCAGCTCGGTTGAAAAGCTCCAGCAGCTGCTCCCGCAATAGCAAAAGGTTCTAGAAGTGAAAGCCAGTTTGGGGCTGCACCTTCTCCTTGCCGCATGTAAGCCACACCAAACTCCCTGATGCACTCTGTCCTCCCCTTCTCAAAGGAGTAGACGGTGGCATCAGGACACACCTGTGTCCCAGCAGCTGGGTGCCCAGCCGGGAGCAGGAGCAGGGCTGGGGCTGCTCCCAAAGTTGCCCCGCCCCAATGCCAGAGCCGGACATATGCTGAGGGGGGGCTGGATCAGGCTTTATTGTCCAGCTGCATGCCAGGAGTGAGCACAAAATCTACCTGCATTCTCTGCAGCATGCCATCCTGGAGCAGAGCCATTGCCAAAGGAAGCCGTGAGCCCGTGCCAAGCCAGTGCCGGAGTGGGATCCTAGCAGCACCTGTGGAAGCCGGGAGAGAGGAGCCCACCTGGAGCAGGTTCGTGCAGGATTAATCATCCCGTGGCTTCCCACCAGGGTCCTGTTGCTTCCAAAAGGCCCCACAGTGTCACTGTGGCCCCTCGGTTCCACCAGGTTCCATAGCGTCACTGTGGTGCCCAGGGTTCCGTCAGCTTCGCCAGCATCCCCACGGTCTGCAGAGCTCCCCGAGCTTCTGTGGTGTCACAGTGGAGGCAGGGTTGCATCAGGTTCCATAGCATCAGCACGGTCTCCAGGGCTCCCAGAGGTTCTGTGGTGTCACAGTGGAGGCAGGGTTGCATCAGGTTCCATAGCATCACCACAGTCTCCAGGGCTCCCTGAGCTTCTGTGGTGTCACAGTGGAGGCAGGGTTGCATCAGGTTCCATAGCATCAGCACGGTCTCCAGGGCTCCCAGAGGTTCTGTGGTGTCACAGAGGAGGCAGGGTTGCCTCAGGTTCCATAGCATCACCACGGTCTCCAGGGCTCCAAGAGCTTCTGTGGTGTCACAGAGGAGGCAGGGTTGCATCAGGTTCAATAGCATCAGCACGGTCTCCAGGGCTCCCCTGAGCTTCTGTGGTGGTGTCACAGAGGAGCCAGGCTTCCTTGTAGTTCCCCAGCATCACAAAGGCTCTCCTGGGAGCCACGGGTCACAAAGCACCGTGGGCTCTGTGCAGCCCCGCTGTGTCACAATGGCCGCTGGCTTCCACGAGCCCCCGCAGTGTCCCAGTGGGCCCCGTGGCTTTAGGAGTGGGTGGCTGGGAGTTGGTGCCAGCGGCTGGGGGAGCAGCAGCAGGGACTGTGTGTGGACAGTGCCATGGCCACTTGTGTGGCCACTGGTGTCTCTGTACCAGGCACAGCCGTGGTGTGTAACACCGGCTCTGGGTCCTTTGGCTGTGCAGGTGGCAGTCACGGCCTGGAGCAGGGCTGCTCCCGGGGGACAGCCTGGGGCAGGAGGCTGCTGGAGATTCATTCCCCACACTCCTTGTCATGAGGTGCTCAGAGTGATTGGAAAGGCTGTTGGCAGCAGGCAGTTCTCTGGGTTCAAGCTGTGGAGCTGTCAGCGGGAATGCAAAGGCCAAGCTGGTGAGCCTTTTGTCCTGGTGCCTTTAGTGTGTGAGCAGTCCCTGGTGCCGTTGTCTTTGGATCCTGAGTGTGGGAGAGGCAAGGCTTAGGATGGTGCGTAGAGCTGAGAAGGAAAGTGCCGAGAGCAGCGTGTGTGCTGCTGCTTTGAGGGGTGCAGTTGAAGTTGTAGGCAGCAAGAGCTTTCTCAGCTGGCCCTTTTGTGAGCTCTGCTTTTGCCAGATGACTTCCATCTTACCCTCTTACCATCTTAGCCTCTCATTTTTGCATATCCCAAACCCCCTTCCAAACATCCAGCAGCTGCTTGTAAAGAAGAAGTCCTAGAACAAAAAGCCAGTGCTGCCTTTCATAGCCCCTTTGCTGTCTATGAAGTAGAGGAAAGAAGCTAGTGAGACGCACTTTCTTTCTCAACTCCATAGAGCGCATCCTTCTCTCAAGGTGGCAGAGTCCTTGGCGGAAGTGAAGCATCTGCAGCTGCAGTTCAGACTGAGAGATGTGCCAGGACAGGAAACATTTGCTGACCTTCCCTGTTCCCTGTGCAACATGATTCTCGCATCCCAGTCACTTTCACATACCTTCGGTATCCCTGAGTCCAAGCAGCTAAAGCTCACAGAGACAGAAGTGTCAGGAAGGAAAACGTTCCAAAAGCACCCCCTTCTCTTATCAGCATATAAATTGTGCACAACAGGCTGCGGCACCGAACCTTCCTTCTCAGATAGACATGCCATCACACTTTTCACTCTTGCAGCTCGGTTGAAAAGCTCCAGCAGCTGCTCCCGCAATAGCAAAAGGTTCTAGAAGTGAAAGCCAGTTTGGGGCTGCACCTTCTCCTTGCCGCATGTAAGCCACACCAAACTCCCTGATGCACTCTGTCCTCCCCTTCTCAAAGGAGTAGACGGTGGCATCAGGACACACCTGTGTCCCAGCAGCTGGGTGCCCAGCCGGGAGCAGGAGCAGGGCTGGGGCTGCTCCCAAAGTTGCCCCGCCCCAATGCCAGAGCCGGACATATGCTGAGGGGGGGCTGGATCAGGCTTTATTGTCCAGCTGCATGCCAGGAGTGAGCACAAAATCTACCTGCATTCTCTGCAGCATGCCATCCTGGAGCAGAGCCATTGCCAAAGGAAGCCGTGAGCCCGTGCCAAGCCAGTGCCGGAGTGGGATCCTAGCAGCACCTGTGGAAGCCGGGAGAGAGGAGCCCACCTGGAGCAGGTTCGTGCAGGATTAATCATCCCGTGGCTTCCCACCAGGGTCCTGTTGCTTCCAAAAGGCCCCACAGTGTCACTGTGGCCCCTCGGTTCCACCAGGTTCCATAGCGTCACTGTGGTGCCCAGGGTTCCGTCAGCTTCGCCAGCATCCCCACGGTCTGCAGAGCTCCCCGAGCTTCTGTGGTGTCACAGTGGAGGCAGGGTTGCATCAGGTTCCATAGCATCAGCACGGTCTCCAGGGCTCCCAGAGGTTCTGTGGTGTCACAGTGGAGGCAGGGTTGCATCAGGTTCCATAGCATCACCACAGTCTCCAGGGCTCCCTGAGCTTCTGTGGTGTCACAGTGGAGGCAGGGTTGCATCAGGTTCCATAGCATCAGCACGGTCTCCAGGGCTCCCAGAGGTTCTGTGGTGTCACAGAGGAGGCAGGGTTGCCTCAGGTTCCATAGCATCACCACGGTCTCCAGGGCTCCAAGAGCTTCTGTGGTGTCACAGAGGAGGCAGGGTTGCATCAGGTTCAATAGCATCAGCACGGTCTCCAGGGCTCCCCTGAGCTTCTGTGGTGGTGTCACAGAGGAGCCAGGCTTCCTTGTAGTTCCCCAGCATCACAAAGGCTCTCCTGGGAGCCACGGGTCACAAAGCACCGTGGGCTCTGTGCAGCCCCGCTGTGTCACAATGGCCGCTGGCTTCCACGAGCCCCCGCAGTGTCCCAGTGGGCCCCGTGGCTTTAGGAGTGGGTGGCTGGGAGTTGGTGCCAGCGGCTGGGGGAGCAGCAGCAGGGACTGTGTGTGGACAGTGCCATGGCCACTTGTGTGGCCACTGGTGTCTCTGTGCCAGGCACAGCCGTGGTGTGTAACACCGGCTCTGGGTCCTTTGGCTGTGCAGGTGGCAGTCACGGCCTGGAGCAGGGCTGCTCCCGGGGGACAGCCTGGGGCAGGAGGCTGCTGGAGATTCATTCCCCACACTCCTTGTCATGAGGTGCTCAGAGTGATTGGAAAGGCTGTTGGCAGCAGGCAGTTCTCTGGGTTCAAGCTGTGGAGCTGTCAGCGGGAATGCAAAGGCCAAGCTGGTGAGCCTTTTGTCCTGGTGCCTTTAGTGTGTGAGCAGTCCCTGGTGCCGTTGTCTTTGGATCCTGAGTGTGGGAGAGGCAAGGCTTAGGATGGTGCGTAGAGCTGAGAAGGAAAGTGCCGAGAGCAGCGTGTGTGCTGCTGCTTTGAGGGGTGCAGTTGAAGTTGTAGGCAGCAAGAGCTTTCTCAGCTGGCCCTTTTGTGAGCTCTGCTTTTGCCAGATGACTTCCATCTTACCCTCTTACCATCTTAGCCTCTCATTTTTGCATATCCCAAACCCCCTTCCAAACATCCAGCAGCTGCTTGTAAAGAAGAAGTCCTAGAACAAAAAGCCAGTGCTGCCTTTCATAGCCCCTTTGCTGTCTATGAAGTAGAGGAAAGAAGCTAGTGAGACGCACTTTCTTTCTCAACTCCATAGAGCGCATCCTTCTCTCAAGGTGGCAGAGTCCTTGGCGGAAGTGAAGCATCTGCAGCTGCAGTTCAGACTGAGAGATGTGCCAGGACAGGAAACATTTGCTGACCTTCCCTGTTCCCTGTGCAACATGATTCTCGCATCCCAGTCACTTTCACATACCTTCGGTATCCCTGAGTCAAAGCAGCTAAAGCTCACAGAGACAGAAGTGTCAGGAAGGAAAACGTTCCAAAAGCACCCCCTTCTCTTATCAGCATATAAATTGTGCACAACAGGCTGCGGCACCGAACCTTCCTTCTCAGATAGACATGCCATCACACTTTTCACTCTTGCAGCTCGGTTGAAAAGCTCCAGCAGCTGCTCCCGCAATAGCAAAAGGTTCTAGAAGTGAAAGCCAGTTTGGGGCTGCACCTTCTCCTTGCCGCATGTAAGCCACACCAAACTCCCTGATGCACTCTGTCCTCCCCTTCTCAAAGGAGTAGACGGTGGCATCAGGACACACCTGTGTCCCAGCAGCTGGGTGCCCAGCCGGGAGCAGGAGCAGGGCTGGGGCTGCTCCCAAAGTTGCCCCGCCCCAATGCCAGAGCCGGACATATGCTGAGGGGGGGCTGGATCAGGCTTTATTGTCCAGCTGCATGCCAGGAGTGAGCACAAAATCTACCTGCATTCTCTGCAGCATGCCATCCTGGAGCAGAGCCATTGCCAAAGGAAGCCGTGAGCCCGTGCCAAGCCAGTGCCGGAGTGGGATCCTAGCAGCACCTGTGGAAGCCGGGAGAGAGGAGCCCACCTGGAGCAGGTTCGTGCAGGATTAATCATCCCGTGGCTTCCCACCAGGGTCCTGTTGCTTCCAAAAGGCCCCACAGTGTCACTGTGGCCCCTCGGTTCCACCAGGTTCCATAGCGTCACTGTGGTGCCCAGGGTTCCGTCAGCTTCGCCAGCATCCCCATGGTCTGCAGAGCTCCCCGAGCTTCTGTGGTGTCACAGTGGAGGCAGGGTTGCATCAGGTTCCATAGCATCAGCACGGTCTCCAGGGCTCCCAGAGGTTCTGTGGTGTCACAGTGGAGGCAGGGTTGCATCAGGTTCCATAGCATCACCACAGTCTCCAGGGCTCCCTGAGCTTCTGTGGTGTCACAGTGGAGGCAGGGTTGCATCAGGTTCCATAGCATCAGCACGGTCTCCAGGGCTCCCAGAGGTTCTGTGGTGTCACAGAGGAGGCAGGGTTGCATCAGGTTCCATAGCATCACCACGGTCTCCAGGGCTCCAAGAGCTTCTGTGGTGTCACAGAGGAGGCAGGGTTGCATCAGGTTCAATAGCATCAGCACGGTCTCCAGGGCTCCCCTGAGCTTCTGTGGTGGTGTCACAGAGGAGCCAGGCTTCCTTGTAGTTCCCCAGGATCACAAAGGCTCTCCTGGGAGCCACGGGTCACAAAGCACCGTGGGCTCTGTGCAGCCCCGCTGTGTCACAATGGCCGCTGGCTTCCACGAGCCCCCGCAGTGTCCCAGTGGGCCCCGTGGCTTTAGGAGTGGGTGGCTGGGAGTTGGTGCCAGCGGCTGGGGGAGCAGCAGCAGGGACTGTGTGTGGACAGTGCCATGGCCACTTGTGTGGCCACTGGTGTCTCTGTGCCAGGCACAGCCGTGGTGTGTAACACCGGCTCTGGGTCCTTTGGCTGTGCAGGTGGCAGTCACGGCCTGGAGCAGGGCTGCTCCCGGGGGACAGCCTGGGGCAGGAGGCTGCTGGAGATTCATTCCCCACACTCCTTGTCATGAGGTGCTCAGAGTGATTGGAAAGGCTGTTGGCAGCAGGCAGTTCTCTGGGTTCAAGCTGTGGAGCTGTCAGCGGGAATGCAAAGGCCAAGCTGGTGAGCCTTTTGTCCTGGTGCCTTTAGTGTGTGAGCAGTCCCTGGTGCCGTTGTCTTTGGATCCTGAGTGTGGGAGAGGCAAGGCTTAGGATGGTGCGTAGAGCTGAGAAGGAAAGTGCCGAGAGCAGCGTGTGTGCTGCTGCTTTGAGGGGTGCAGTTGAAGTTGTAGGCAGCAAGAGCTTTCTCAGCTGGCCCTTTTGTGAGCTCTGCTTTTGCCAGATGACTTCCATCTTACCCTCTTACCATCTTAGCCTCTCATTTTTGCATATCCCAAACCCCCTTCCAAACATCCAGCAGCTGCTTGTAAAGAAGAAGTCCTAGAACAAAAAGCCAGTGCTGCCTTTCATAGCCCCTTTGCTGTCTATGAAGTAGAGGAAAGAAGCTAGTGAGACGCACTTTCTTTCTCAACTCCATAGAGCGCATCCTTCTCTCAAGGTGGCAGAGTCCTTGGCGGAAGTGAAGCATCTGCAGCTGCAGTTCAGATGTGCCAGGACAGGAAACATTTGCTGACCTTCCCTGTTCCCTGTGCAACATGATTCTCGCATCCCAGTCACTTTCACATACCTTCGGTATCCCTGAGTCCAAGCAGCTAAAGCTCACAGAGACAGAAGTGTCAGGAAGGAAAACGTTCCAAAAGCACCCCCTTCTCTTATCAGCATATAAATTGTGCACAACAGGCTGCGGCACCGAACCTTCCTTCTCAGATAGACATGCCATCACACTTTTCACTCTTGCAGCTCGGTTGAAAAGCTCCAGCAGCTGCTCCCGCAATAGCAAAAGGTTCTAGAAGTGAAAGCCAGTTTGGGGCTGCACCTTCTCCTTGCCGCATGTAAGCCACACCAAACTCCCTGATGCACTCTGTCCTCCCCTTCTCAAAGGAGTAGACGGTGGCATCAGGACACACCTGTGTCCCAGCAGCTGGGTGCCCAGCCGGGAGCAGGAGCAGGGCTGGGGCTGCTCCCAAAGTTGCCCCGCCCCAATGCCAGAGCCGGACATATGCTGAGGGGGGGCTGGATCAGGCTTTATTGTCCAGCTGCATGCCAGGAGTGAGCACAAAATCTACCTGCATTCTCTGCAGCATGCCATCCTGGAGCAGAGCCATTGCCAAAGGAAGCCGTGAGCCCGTGCCAAGCCAGTGCCGGAGTGGGATCCTAGCAGCACCTGTGGAAGCCGGGAGAGAGGAGCCCACCTGGAGATGGTTCGTGCAGGATTAATCATCCCGTGGCTTCCCACCAGGGTCCTGTTGCTTCCAAAAGGCCCCACAGTGTCACTGTGGCCCCTCGGTTCCACCAGGTTCCATAGCGTCACTGTGGTGCCCAGGGTTCCGTCAGCTTCGCCAGCATCCCCACGGTCTGCAGAGCTCCCCGAGCTTCTGTGGTGTCACAGTGGAGGCAGGGTTGCATCAGGTTCCATAGCATCAGCACGGTCTCCAGGGCTCCCAGAGGTTCTGTGGTGTCACAGTGGAGGCAGGGTTGCATCAGGTTCCATAGCATCACCACAGTCTCCAGGGCTCCCTGAGCTTCTGTGGTGTCACAGTGGAGGCAGGGTTGCATCAGGTTCCATAGCATCACCACGGTCTCCAGGGCTCCAAGAGCTTCTGTGGTGTCACAGAGGAGGCAGGGTTGCATCAGGTTCAATAGCATCAGCACGGTCTCCAGGGCTCCCCTGAGCTTCTGTGGTGGTGTCACAGAGGAGCCAGGCTTCCTTGTAGTTCCCCAGCATCACAAAGGCTCTCCTGGGAGCCACGGGTCACAAAGCACCGTGGGCTCTGTGCAGCCCCGCTGTGTCACAATGGCCGCTGGCTTCCACGAGCCCCCGCAATGTCCCAGTGGGCCCCGTGGCTTTAGGAGTGGGTGGCTGGGAGTTGGTGCCAGCGGCTGGGGGAGCAGCAGCAGGGACTGTGTGTGGACAGTGCCATGGCCACTTGTGTGGCCACTGGTGTCTCTGTGCCAGGCACAGCCGTGGTGTGTAACACCGGCTCTGGGTCCTTTGGCTGTGCAGGTGGCAGTCACGGCCTGGAGCAGGGCTGCTCCCGGGGGACAGCCTGGGGCAGGAGGCTGCTGGAGATTCATTCCCCACACTCCTTGTCATGAGGTGCTCAGAGTGATTGGAAAGGCTGTTGGCAGCAGGCAGTTCTCTGGGTTCAAGCTGTGGAGCTGTCAGCGGGAATGCAAAGGCCAAGCTGGTGAGCCTTTTGTCCTGGTGCCTTTAGTGTGTGAGCAGTCCCTGGTGCCGTTGTCTTTGGATCCTGAGTGTGGGAGAGGCAAGGCTTAGGATGGTGCGTAGAGCTGAGAAGGAAAGTGCCGAGAGCAGCGTGTGTGCTGCTGCTTTGAGGGGTGCAGTTGAAGTTGTAGGCAGCAAGAGCTTTCTCAGCTGGCCCTTTTGTGAGCTCTGCTTTTGCCAGATGACTTCCATCTTACCCTCTTACCATCTTAGCCTCTCATTTTTGCATATCCCAAACCCCCTTCCAAACATCCAGCAGCTGCTTGTAAAGAAGAAGTCCTAGAACAAAAAGCCAGTGCTGCCTTTCATAGCCCCTTTGCTGTCTATGAAGTAGAGGAAAGAAGCTAGTGAGACGCACTTTCTTTCTCAACTCCATAGAGCGCATCCTTCTCTCAAGGTGGCAGAGTCCTTGGCGGAAGTGAAGCATCTGCAGCTGCAGTTCAGACTGAGAGATGTGCCAGGACAGGAAACATTTGCTGACCTTCCCTGTTCCCTGTGCAACATGATTCTCGCATCCCAGTCACTTTCACATACCTTCGGTATCCCTGAGTCCAAGCAGCTAAAGCTCACAGAGACAGAAGTGTCAGGAAGGAAAACGTTCCAAAAGCACCCCCTTCTCTTATCAGCATATAAATTGTGCACAACAGGCTGCGGCACCGAACCTTCCTTCTCAGATAGACATGCCATCACACTTTTCACTCTTGCAGCTCGGTTGAAAAGCTCCAGCAGCTGCTCCCGCAATAGCAAAAGGTTCTAGAAGTGAAAGCCAGTTTGGGGCTGCACCTTCTCCTTGCCGCATGTAAGCCACACCAAACTCCCTGATGCACTCTGTCCTCCCCTTCTCAAAGGAGTAGACGGTGGCATCAGGACACACCTGTGTCCCAGCAGCTGGGTGCCCAGCCGGGAGCAGGAGCAGGGCTGGGGCTGCTCCCAAAGTTGCCCCGCCCCAATGCCAGAGCCGGACATATGCTGAGGGGGGGCTGGATCAGGCTTTATTGTCCAGCTGCATGCCAGGAGTGAGCACAAAATCTACCTGCATTCTCTGCAGCATGCCATCCTGGAGCAGAGCCATTGCCAAAGGAAGCCGTGAGCCCGTGCCAAGCCAGTGCCGGAGTGGGATCCTAGCAGCACCTGTGGAAGCCGGGAGAGAGGAGCCCACCTGGAGCAGGTTCGTGCAGGATTAATCATCCCGTGGCTTCCCACCAGGGTCCTGTTGCTTCCAAAAGGCCCCACAGTGTCACTGTGGCCCCTCGGTTCCACCAGGTTCCATAGCGTCACTGTGGTGCCCAGGGTTCCGTCAGCTTCGCCAGCATCCCCACGGTCTGCAGAGCTCCCCGAGCTTCTGTGGTGTCACAGTGGAGGCAGGGTTGCATCAGGTTCCATAGCATCAGCACGGTCTCCAGGGCTCCCAGAGGTTCTGTGGTGTCACAGTGGAGGCAGGGTTGCATCAGGTTCCATAGCATCACCACAGTCTCCAGGGCTCCCTGAGCTTCTGTGGTGTCACAGTGGAGGCAGGGTTGCATCAGGTTCCATAGCATCAGCACGGTCTCCAGGGCTCCCAGAGGTTCTGTGGTGTCACAGAGGAGGCAGGGTTGCATCAGGTTCCATAGCATCACCACGGTCTCCAGGGCTCCAAGAGCTTCTGTGGTGTCACAGAGGAGGCAGGGTTGCATCAGGTTCAATAGCATCAGCACGGTCTCCAGGGCTCCCCTGAGCTTCTGTGGTGGTGTCACAGAGGAGGCAGGCTTCCTTGTAGTTCCCCAGGATCACAAAGGCTCTCCTGGGAGCCACGGGTCACAAAGCACCGTGGGCTCTGTGCAGCCCCGCTGTGTCACAATGGCCGCTGGCTTCCACGAGCCCCCGCAGTGTCCCAGTGGGCCCCGTGGCTTTAGGAGTGGGTGGCTGGGAGTTGGTGCCAGCGGCTGGGGGAGCAGCAGCAGGGACTGTGTGTGGACAGTGCCATGGCCACTTGTGTGGCCACTGGTGTCTCTGTGCCAGGCACAGCCGTGGTGTGTAACACCGGCTCTGGGTCCTTTGGCTGTGCAGGTGGCAGTCACGGCCTGGAGCAGGGCTGCTCCCGGGGGACAGCCTGGGGCAGGAGGCTGCTGGAGATTCATTCCCCACACTCCTTGTCATGAGGTGCTCAGAGTGATTGGAAAGGCTGTTGGCAGCAGGCAGTTCTCTGGGTTCAAGCTGTGGAGCTGTCAGCGGGAATGCAAAGGCCAAGCTGGTGAGCCTTTTGTCCTGGTGCCTTTAGTGTGTGAGCAGTCCCTGGTGCCATTGTCTTTGGATCCTGAGTGTGGGAGAGGCAAGGCTTAGGATGGTGCGTAGAGCTGAGAAGGAAAGTGCCGAGAGCAGCGTGTGTGCTGCTGCTTTGAGGGGTGCAGTTGAAGTTGTAGGCAGCAAGAGCTTTCTCAGCTGGCCCTTTTGTGAGCTCTGCTTTTGCCAGATGACTTCCATCTTACCCTCTTACCATCTTAGCCTCTCATTTTTGCATATCCCAAACCCCCTTCCAAACATCCAGCAGCTGCTTGTAAAGAAGAAGTCCTAGAACAAAAAGCCAGTGCTGCCTTTCATAGCCCCTTTGCTGTCTATGAAGTAGAGGAAAGAAGCTAGTGAGACGCACTTTCTTTCTCAACTCCATAGAGCGCATCCTTCTCTCAAGGTGGCAGAGTCCTTGGCGGAAGTGAAGCATCTGCAGCTGCAGTTCAGATGTGCCAGGACAGGAAACATTTGCTGACCTTCCCTGTTCCCTGTGCAACATGATTCTCGCATCCCAGTCACTTTCACATACCTTCGGTATCCCTGAGTCCAAGCAGCTAAAGCTCACAGAGACAGAAGTGTCAGGAAGGAAAACGTTCCAAAAGCACCCCCTTCTCTTATCAGCATATAAATTGTGCACAACAGGCTGCGGCACCGAACCTTCCTTCTCAGATAGACATGCCATCACACTTTTCACTCTTGCAGCTCGGTTGAAAAGCTCCAGCAGCTGCTCCCGCAATAGCAAAAGGTTCTAGAAGTGAAAGCCAGTTTGGGGCTGCACCTTCTCCTTGCCGCATGTAAGCCACACCAAACTCCCTGATGCACTCTGTCCTCCCCTTCTCAAAGGAGTAGACGGTGGCATCAGGACACACCTGTGTCCCAGCAGCTGGGTGCCCAGCCGGGAGCAGGAGCAGGGCTGGGGCTGCTCCCAAAGTTGCCCCGCCCCAATGCCAGAGCCGGACATATGCTGAGGGGGGGCTGGATCAGGCTTTATTGTCCAGCTGCATGCCAGGAGTGAGCACAAAATCTACCTGCATTCTCTGCAGCATGCCATCCTGGAGCAGAGCCATTGCCAAAGGAAGCCGTGAGCCCGTGCCAAGCCAGTGCCGGAGTGGGATCCTAGCAGCACCTGTGGAAGCCGGGAGAGAGGAGCCCACCTGGAGCAGGTTCGTGCAGGATTAATCATCCCGTGGCTTCCCACCAGGGTCCTGTTGCTTCCAAAAGGCCCCACAGTGTCACTGTGGCCCCTCGGTTCCACCAGGTTCCATAGCGTCACTGTGGTGCCCAGGGTTCCGTCAGCTTCGCCAGCATCCCCACGGTCTGCAGAGCTCCCCGAGCTTCTGTGGTGTCACAGTGGAGGCAGGGTTGCATCAGGTTCCATAGCATCAGCACGGTCTCCAGGGCTCCCAGAGGTTCTGTGGTGTCACAGTGGAGGCAGGGTTGCATCAGGTTCCATAGCATCACCACAGTCTCCAGGGCTCCCTGAGCTTCTGTGGTGTCACAGAGGAGGCAGGGTTGCATCAGGTTCCATAGCATCAGCACGGTCTCCAGGGCTCCAAGAGCTTCTGTGGTGTCACAGAGGAGGCAGGGTTGCATCAGGTTCAATAGCATCAGCACGGTCTCCAGGGCTCCCCTGAGCTTCTGTGGTGGTGTCACAGAGGAGCCAGGCTTCCTTGTAGTTCCCCAGCATCACAAAGGCTCTCCTGGGAGCCACGGGTCACAAAGCACCGTGGGCTCTGTGCAGCCCCGCTGTGTCACAATGGCCGCTGGCTTCCACGAGCCCCCGCAATGTCCCAGTGGGCCCCGTGGCTTTAGGAGTGGGTGGCTGGGAGTTGGTGCCAGCGGCTGGGGGAGCAGCAGCAGGGACTGTGTGTGGACAGTGCCATGGCCACTTGTGTGGCCACTGGTGTCTCTGTGCCAGGCACAGCCGTGGTGTGTAACACCGGCTCTGGGTCCTTTGGCTGTGCAGGTGGCAGTCACGGCCTGGAGCAGGGCTGCTCCCGGGGGACAGCCTGGGGCAGGAGGCTGCTGGAGATTCATTCCCCACACTCCTTGTCATGAGGTGCTCAGAGTGATTGGAAAGGCTGTTGGCAGCAGGCAGTTCTCTGGGTTCAAGCTGTGGAGCTGTCAGCGGGAATGCAAAGGCCAAGCTGGTGAGCCTTTTGTCCTGGTGCCTTTAGTGTGTGAGCAGTCCCTGGTGCCGTTGTCTTTGGATCCTGAGTGTGGGAGAGGCAAGGCTTAGGATGGTGCGTAGAGCTGAGAAGGAAAGTGCCGAGAGCAGCGTGTGTGCTGCTGCTTTGAGGGGTGCAGTTGAAGTTGTAGGCAGCAAGAGCTTTCTCAGCTGGCCCTTTTGTGAGCTCTGCTTTTGCCAGATGACTTCCATCTTACCCTCTTACCATCTTAGCCTCTCATTTTTGCATATCCCAAACCCCCTTCCAAACATCCAGCAGCTGCTTGTAAAGAAGAAGTCCTAGAACAAAAAGCCAGTGCTGCCTTTCATAGCCCCTTTGCTGTCTATGAAGTAGAGGAAAGAAGCTAGTGAGACGCACTTTCTTTCTCAACTCCATAGAGCGCATCCTTCTCTCAAGGTGGCAGAGTCCTTGGCGGAAGTGAAGCATCTGCAGCTGCAGTTCAGACTGAGAGATGTGCCAGGACAGGAAACATTTGCTGACCTTCCCTGTTCCCTGTGCAACATGATTCTCGCATCCCAGTCACTTTCACATACCTTCGGTATCCCTGAGTCCAAGCAGCTAAAGCTCACAGAGACAGAAGTGTCAGGAAGGAAAACGTTGCAAAAGCACCCCCTTCTCTTATCAGCATATAAATTGTGCACAACAGGCTGCGGCACCGAACCTTCCTTCTCAGATAGACATGCCATCACACTTTTCACTCTTGCAGCTCGGTTGAAAAGCTCCAGCAGCTGCTCCCGCAATAGCAAAAGGTTCTAGAAGTGAAAGCCAGTTTGGGGCTGCACCTTCTCCTTGCCGCATGTAAGCCACACCAAACTCCCTGATGCACTCTGTCCTCCCCTTCTCAAAGGAGTAGACGGTGGCATCAGGACACACCTGTGTCCCAGCAGCTGGGTGCCCAGCCGGGAGCAGGAGCAGGGCTGGGGCTGCTCCCAAAGTTGCCCCGCCCCAATGCCAGAGCCGGACATATGCTGAGGGGGGGCTGGATCAGGCTTTATTATCCAGCTGCATGCCAGGAGTGAGCACAAAATCTACCTGCATTCTCTGCAGCATGCCATCCTGGAGCAGAGCCATTGCCAAAGGAAGCCATGAGCCCGTGCCAAGCCAGTGCCGGAGTGGGATCCTAGCAGCACCTGTGGAAGCCGGGAGAGAGGAGCCCACCTGGAGCAGGTTCGTGCAGGATTAATCATCCCGTGGCTTCCCACCAGGGTCCTGTTGCTTCCAAAAGGCCCCACAGTGTCACTGTGGCCCCTCGGTTCCACCAGGTTCCATAGCGTCACTGTGGTGCCCAGGGTTCCGTCAGCTTCGCCAGCATCCCCACGGTCTGCAGAGGTGCCCGAGCTTCTGTGGTGTCACAGTGGAGGCAGGGTTGCATCAGGTTCCATAGCATCAGCACGGTCTCCAGGGCTCCCAGAGGTTCTGTGGTGTCACAGTGGAGGCAGGGTTGCATCAGGTTCCATAGCATCACCACAGTCTCCAGGGCTCCCTGAGCTTCTGTGGTGTCACAGTGGAGGCAGGGTTGCATCAGGTTCCATAGCATCAGCACGGTCTCCAGAGCTCCCAGCGGTTCTGTGGTGTCACAGAGGAGGCAGGGTTGCATCAGGTTCCATAGCATCACCACGGTCTCCAGGGCTCCAAGAGCTTCTGTGGTGTCACAGAGGAGGCAGGGTTGCATCAGGTTCAATAGCATCAGCACAGTCTCCAGGGCTCCCCTGAGCTTCTGTGGTGGTGTCACAGAGGAGCCAGGCTTCCTTGTAGTTCCCCAGCATCACAAAGGCTCTCCTGGGAGCCACGAGTCACAAAGCACCGTGGGCTCTGTGCAGCCCCGCTGTGTCACAATGGCCGCTGGCTTCCACGAGCCCCCGCAGTGTCCCAGTGGGCCCCGTGGCTTTAGGAGTGGGTGGCTGGGAGTTGGTGCCAGCGGCTGGGGGAGCAGCAGCAGGGACTGTGTGTGGACAGTGCCATGGCCACTTGTGTGGCCACTGGTGTCTCTGTGCCAGGCACAGCCGTGGTGTGTAACACCGGCTCTGGGTCCTTTGGCTGTGCAGGTGGCAGTCACGGCCTGGAGCAGGGCTGCTCCCGGGGGACAGCCTGGGGCAGGAGGCTGCTGGAGATTCATTCCCCACACTCCTTGTCATGAGGTGCTCAGAGTGATTGGAAAGGCTGTTGGCAGCAGGCAGTTCTCTGGGTTCAAGCTGTGGAGCTGTCAGCGGGAATGCAAAGGCCAAGCTGGTGAGCCTTTTGTCCTGGTGCCTTTAGTGTGTGAGCAGTCCCTGGTGCCGTTGTCTTTGGATCCTGAGTGTGGGAGAGGCAAGGCTTAGGATGGTGCGTAGAGCTGAGAAGGAAAGTGCCGAGAGCAGCGTGTGTGCTGCTGCTTTGAGGGGTGCAGTTGAAGTTGTAGGCAGCAAGAGCTTTCTCAGCTGGCCCTTTTGTGAGCTCTGCTTTTGCCAGATGACTTCCATCTTACCCTCTTACCATCTTAGCCTCTCATTTTTGCATATCCCAAACCCCCTTCCAAACATCCAGCAGCTGCTTGTAAAGAAGAAGTCCTAGAACAAAAAGCCAGTGCTGCCTTTCATAGCCCCTTTGCTGTCTATGAAGTAGAGGAAAGAAGCTAGTGAGACGCACTTTCTTTCTCAACTCCATAGAGCGCATCCTTCTCTCAAGGTGGCAGAGTCCTTGGCAGAAGTGAAGCATCTGCAGCTGCAGTTCAGACTGAGAGATGTGCCAGGACAGGAAACATTTGCTGACCTTCCCTGTTCCCTGTGCAACATGATTCTCGCATCCCAGTCACTTTCACACACCTTCGGTACCCCTGAGTCCAAGCAGCTAAAGCTCACAGAGACAGAAGTGTCAGGAAGGAAAACGTTGCAAAAGCACCCCCTTCTCTTATCAGCATATAAATTGTGCACAACAGGCTGCGGCACCGAACCTTCCTTCTCAGATAGACATGCCATCACACTTTTCACTCTTGCAGCTCGGTTGAAAAGCTCCAGCAGCTGCTCCCGCAATAGCAAAAGGTTCTAGAAGTGAAAGCCAGTTTGGGGCTGCACCTTCTCCTTGCCGCATGTAAGCCACACCAAACTCCCTGATGCACTCTGTCCTCCCCTTCTCAAAGGAGTAGACGGTGGCATCAGGACACACCTGTGTCCCAGCAGCTGGGTGCCCAGCCGGGAGCAGGAGCAGGGCTGGGGCTGCTCCCAAAGTTGCCCCGCCCCAATGCCAGAGCCGGACATATGCTGAGGGGGGGCTGGATCAGGCTTTATTGTCCAGCTGCATGCCAGGAGTGAGCACAAAATCTACCTGCATTCTCTGCAGCATGCCATCCTGGAGCAGAGCCATTGCCAAAGGAAGCCGTGAGCCCGTGCCAAGCCCCAGTGCCGGAGTGGGATCCTAGCAGCACCTGTGGAAGCCGGGAGAGAGGAGCCCACCTGGAGCAGGTTCGTGCAGGATTAATCATCCCGTGGCTTCCCACCAGGGTCCTGTTGCTTCCAAAAGGCCCCACAGTGTCACTGTGGCCCCTCGGTTCCACCAGGTTCCATAGCGTCACTGTGGTGCCCAGGGTTCCGTCAGCTTCGCCAGCATCCCCACGGTCTGCAGAGCTCCCCGAGCTTCTGTGGTGTCACAGTGGAGGCAGGGTTGCATCAGGTTCCATAGCATCAGCACGGTCTCCAGGGCTCCCAGAGGTTCTGTGGTGTCACAGTGGAGGCAGGGTTGCATCAGGTTCCATAGCATCACCACAGTCTCCAGGGCTCCCTGAGCTTCTGTGGTGTCACAGTGGAGGCAGGGTTGCATCAGGTTCCATAGCATCAGCACGGTCTCCAGGGCTCCCAGAGGTTCTGTGGTGTCACAGAGGAGGCAGGGTTGCCTCAGGTTCCATAGCATCACCACGGTCTCCAGGGCTCCAAGAGCTTCTGTGGTGTCACAGAGGAGGCAGGGTTGCATCAGGTTCAATAGCATCAGCACGGTCTCCAGGGCTCCCCTGAGCTTCTGTGGTGGTGTCACAGAGGAGCCAGGCTTCCTTGTAGTTCCCCAGCATCACAAAGGCTCTCCTGGGAGCCACGGGTCACAAAGCACCGTGGGCTCTGTGCAGCCCCGCTGTGTCACAATGGCCGCTGGCTTCCACGAGCCCCCGCAGTGTCCCAGTGGGCCCCGTGGCTTTAGGAGTGGGTGGCTGGGAGTTGGTGCCAGTGGCTGGGGGAGCAGCAGCAGGGACTGTGTGTGGACAGTGCCATGGCCACTTGTGTGGCCACTGGTGTCTCTGTGCCAGGCACAGCCGTGGTGTGTAACACCGGCTCTGGGTCCTTTGGCTGTGCAGGTGGCAGTCACGGCCTGGAGCAGGGCTGCTCCCGGGGGACAACCTGGGGCAGGAGGCTGCTGGAGATTCATTCCCCACACTCCTTGTCATGAGGTGCTCAGAGTGATTGGAAAGGCTGTTGGCAGCAGGCAGTTCTCTGGGTTCAAGCTGTGGAGCTGTCAGCGGGAATGCAAAGGCCAAGCTGGTGAGCCTTTTGTCCTGGTGCCTTTAGTGTGTGAGCAGTCCCTGGTGCCATTGTCTTTGGATCCTGAGTGTGGGAGAGGCAAGGCTTAGGATGGTGCGTAGAGCTGAGAAGGAAAGTGCCGAGAGCAGCGTGTGTGCTGCTGCTTTGAGGGGTGCAGTTGAAGTTGTAGGCAGCAAGAGCTTTCTCAGCTGGCCCTTTTGTGAGCTCTGCTTTTGCCAGATGACTTCCATCTTACCCTCTTACCATCTTAGCCTCTCATTTTTGCATATCCCAAACCCCCTTCCAAACATCCAGCAGCTGCTTGTAAAGAAGAAGTCCTAGAACAAAAAGCCAGTGCTGCCTTTCATAGCCCCTTTGCTGTCTATGAAGTAGAGGAAAGAAGCTAGTGAGACGCACTTTCTTTCTCAACTCCATAGAGCGCATCCTTCTCTCAAGGTGGCAGAGTCCTTGGCGGAAGTGAAGCATCTGCAGCTGCAGTTCAGACTGAGAGATGTGCCAGGACAGGAAACATTTGCTGACCTTCCCTGTTCCCTGTGCAACATGATTCTCGCATCCCAGTCACTTTCACATACCTTCGGTATCCCTGAGTCCAAGCAGCTAAAGCTCACAGAGACAGAAGTGTCAGGAAGGAAAACGTTCCAAAAGCACCCCCTTCTCTTATCAGCATATAAATTGTGCACAACAGGCTGCGGCACCGAACCTTCCTTCTCAGATAGACATGCCATCACACTTTTCACTCTTGCAGCTCGGTTGAAAAGCTCCAGCAGCTGCTCCCGCAATAGCAAAAGGTTCTAGAAGTGAAAGCCAGTTTGGGGCTGCACCTTCTCCTTGCCGCATGTAAGCCACACCAAACTCCCTGATGCACTCTGTCCTCCCCTTCTCAAAGGAGTAGACGGTGGCATCAGGACACACCTGTGTCCCAGCAGCTGGGTGCCCAGCCGGGAGCAGGAGCAGGGCTGGGGCTGCTCCCAAAGTTGCCCCGCCCCAATGCCAGAGCCGGACATATGCTGAGGGGGGGCTGGATCAGGCTTTATTGTCCAGCTGCATGCCAGGAGTGAGCACAAAATCTACCTGCATTCTCTGCAGCATGCCATCCTGGAGCAGAGCCATTGCCAAAGGAAGCCGTGAGCCCGTGCCAAGCCAGTGCCGGAGTGGGATCCTAGCAGCACCTGTGGAAGCCGGGAGAGAGGAGCCCACCTGGAGATGGTTCGTGCAGGATTAATCATCCCGTGGCTTCCCACCAGGGTCCTGTTGCTTCCAAAAGGCCCCACAGTGTCACTGTGGCCCCTCGGTTCCACCAGGTTCCATAGCGTCACTGTGGTGCCCAGGGTTCCGTCAGCTTCGCCAGCATCCCCACGGTCTGCAGAGCTCCCCGAGCTTCTGTGGTGTCACAGTGGAGGCAGGGTTGCATCAGGTTCCATAGCATCAGCACGGTCTCCAGGGCTCCCAGAGGTTCTGTGGTGTCACAGTGGAGGCAGGGTTGCATCAGGTTCCATAGCATCACCACAGTCTCCAGGGCTCCCTGAGCTTCTGTGGTGTCACAGTGGAGGCAGGGTTGCATCAGGTTCCATAGCATCAGCACGGTCTCCAGGGCTCCAAGAGCTTCTGTGGTGTCACAGAGGAGGCAGGGTTGCATCAGGTTCAATAGCATCAGCACGGTCTCCAGGGCTCCCCTGAGCTTCTGTGGTGGTGTCACAGAGGAGCCAGGCTTCCTTGTAGTTCCCCAGCATCACAAAGGCTCTCCTGGGAGCCACGGGTCACAAAGCACCGTGGGCTCTGTGCAGCCCCGCTGTGTCACAATGGCCGCTGGCTTCCACGAGCCCCCGCAATGTCCCAGTGGGCCCCGTGGCTTTAGGAGTGGGTGGCTGGGAGTTGGTGCCAGCGGCTGGGGGAGCAGCAGCAGGGACTGTGTGTGGACAGTGCCATGGCCACTTGTGTGGCCACTGGTGTCTCTGTGCCAGGCACAGCCGTGGTGTGTAACACCGGCTCTGGGTCCTTTGGCTGTGCAGGTGGCAGTCACGGCCTGGAGCAGGGCTGCTCCCGGGGGACAGCCTGGGGCAGGAGGCTGCTGGAGATTCATTCCCCACACTCCTTGTCATGAGGTGCTCAGAGTGATTGGAAAGGCTGTTGGCAGCAGGCAGTTCTCTGGGTTCAAGCTGTGGAGCTGTCAGCGGGAATGCAAAGGCCAAGCTGGTGAGCCTTTTGTCCTGGTGCCTTTAGTGTGTGAGCAGTCCCTGGTGCCGTTGTCTTTGGATCCTGAGTGTGGGAGAGGCAAGGCTTAGGATGGTGCGTAGAGCTGAGAAGGAAAGTGCCGAGAGCAGCGTGTGTGCTGCTGCTTTGAGGGGTGCAGTTGAAGTTGTAGGCAGCAAGAGCTTTCTCAGCTGGCCCTTTTGTGAGCTCTGCTTTTGCCAGATGACTTCCATCTTACCCTCTTACCATCTTAGCCTCTCATTTTTGCATATCCCAAACCCCCTTCCAAACATCCAGCAGCTGCTTGTAAAGAAGAAGTCCTAGAACAAAAAGCCAGTGCTGCCTTTCATAGCCCCTTTGCTGTCTATGAAGTAGAGGAAAGAAGCTAGTGAGACGCACTTTCTTTCTCAACTCCATAGAGCGCATCCTTCTCTCAAGGTGGCAGAGTCCTTGGCGGAAGTGAAGCATCTGCAGCTGCAGTTCAGACTGAGAGATGTGCCAGGACAGGAAACATTTGCTGACCTTCCCTGTTCCCTGTGCAACATGATTCTCGCATCCCAGTCACTTTCACATACCTTCGGTATCCCTGAGTCCAAGCAGCTAAAGCTCACAGAGACAGAAGTGTCAGGAAGGAAAACGTTGCAAAAGCACCCCCTTCTCTTATCAGCATATAAATTGTGCACAACAGGCTGCGGCACCGAACCTTCCTTCTCAGATAGACATGCCATCACACTTTTCACTCTTGCAGCTCGGTTGAAAAGCTCCAGCAGCTGCTCCCGCAATAGCAAAAGGTTCTAGAAGTGAAAGCCAGTTTGGGGCTGCACCTTCTCCTTGCCGCATGTAAGCCACACCAAACTCCCTGATGCACTCTGTCCTCCCCTTCTCAAAGGAGTAGACGGTGGCATCAGGACACACCTGTGTCCCAGCAGCTGGGTGCCCAGCCGGGAGCAGGAGCAGGGCTGGGGCTGCTCCCAAAGTTGCCCCGCCCCAATGCCAGAGCCGGACATATGCTGAGGGGGGGCTGGATCAGGCTTTATTATCCAGCTGCATGCCAGGAGTGAGCACAAAATCTACCTGCATTCTCTGCAGCATGCCATCCTGGAGCAGAGCCATTGCCAAAGGAAGCCATGAGCCCGTGCCAAGCCAGTGCCGGAGTGGGATCCTAGCAGCACCTGTGGAAGCCGGGAGAGAGGAGCCCACCTGGAGCAGGTTCGTGCAGGATTAATCATCCCGTGGCTTCCCACCAGGGTCCTGTTGCTTCCAAAAGGCCCCACAGTGTCACTGTGGCCCCTCGGTTCCACCAGGTTCCATAGCGTCACTGTGGTGCCCAGGGTTCCGTCAGCTTCGCCAGCATCCCCACGGTCTGCAGAGGTGCCCGAGCTTCTGTGGTGTCACAGTGGAGGCAGGGTTGCATCAGGTTCCATAGCATCAGCACGGTCTCCAGGGCTCCCAGAGGTTCTGTGGTGTCACAGTGGAGGCAGGGTTGCATCAGGTTCCATAGCATCACCACAGTCTCCAGGGCTCCCTGAGCTTCTGTGGTGTCACAGTGGAGGCAGGGTTGCATCAGGTTCCATAGCATCAGCACGGTCTCCAGAGCTCCCAGCGGTTCTGTGGTGTCACAGAGGAGGCAGGGTTGCATCAGGTTCCATAGCATCACCACGGTCTCCAGGGCTCCAAGAGCTTCTGTGGTGTCACAGAGGAGGCAGGGTTGCATCAGGTTCAATAGCATCAGCACAGTCTCCAGGGCTCCCCTGAGCTTCTGTGGTGGTGTCACAGAGGAGCCAGGCTTCCTTGTAGTTCCCCAGCATCACAAAGGCTCTCCTGGGAGCCACGAGTCACAAAGCACCGTGGGCTCTGTGCAGCCCCGCTGTGTCACAATGGCCGCTGGCTTCCACGAGCCCCCGCAGTGTCCCAGTGGGCCCCATGGCTTTAGGAGTGGGTGGCTGGGAGTTGGTGCCAGCGGCTGGGGGAGCAGCAGCAGGGACTGTGTGTGGACAGTGCCATGGCCACTTGTGTGGCCACTGGTGTCTCTGTGCCAGGCACAGCCGTGGTGTGTAACACCGGCTCTGGGTCCTTTGGCTGTGCAGGTGGCAGTCACGGCCTGGAGCAGGGCTGCTCCCGGGGGACAGCCTGGGGCAGGAGGCTGCTGGAGATTCATTCCCCACACTCCTTGTCATGAGGTGCTCAGAGTGATTGGAAAGGCTGTTGGCAGCAGGCAGTTCTCTGGGTTCAAGCTGTGGAGCTGTCAGCGGGAATGCAAAGGCCAAGCTGGTGAGCCTTTTGTCCTGGTGCCTTTAGTGTGTGAGCAGTCCCTGGTGCCGTTGTCTTTGGATCCTGAGTGTGGGAGAGGCAAGGCTTAGGATGGTGCGTAGAGCTGAGAAGGAAAGTGCCGAGAGCAGCGTGTGTGCTGCTGCTTTGAGGGGTGCAGTTGAAGTTGTAGGCAGCAAGAGCTTTCTCAGCTGGCCCTTTTGTGAGCTCTGCTTTTGCCAGATGACTTCCATCTTACCCTCTTACCATCTTAGCCTCTCATTTTTGCATATCCCAAACCCCCTTCCAAACATCCAGCAGCTGCTTGTAAAGAAGAAGTCCTAGAACAAAAAGCCAGTGCTGCCTTTCATAGCCCCTTTGCTGTCTATGAAGTAGAGGAAAGAAGCTAGTGAGACGCACTTTCTTTCTCAACTCCATAGAGCGCATCCTTCTCTCAAGGTGGCAGAGTCCTTGGCAGAAGTGAAGCATCTGCAGCTGCAGTTCAGACTGAGAGATGTGCCAGGACAGGAAACATTTGCTGACCTTCCCTGTTCCCTGTGCAACATGATTCTCGCATCCCAGTCACTTTCACACACCTTCGGTACCCCTGAGTCCAAGCAGCTAAAGCTCACAGAGACAGAAGTGTCAGGAAGGAAAACGTTGCAAAAGCACCCCCTTCTCTTATCAGCATATAAATTGTGCACAACAGGCTGCGGCACCGAACCTTCCTTCTCAGATAGACATGCCATCACACTTTTCACTCTTGCAGCTCGGTTGAAAAGCTCCAGCAGCTGCTCCCGCAATAGCAAAAGGTTCTAGAAGTGAAAGCCAGTTTGGGGCTGCACCTTCTCCTTGCCGCATGTAAGCCACACCAAACTCCCTGATGCACTCTGTCCTCCCCTTCTCAAAGGAGTAGACGGTGGCATCAGGACACACCTGTGTCCCAGCAGCTGGGTGCCCAGCCGGGAGCAGGAGCAGGGCTGGGGCTGCTCCCAAAGTTGCCCCGCCCCAATGCCAGAGCCGGACATATGCTGAGGGGGGGCTGGATCAGGCTTTATTGTCCAGCTGCATGCCAGGAGTGAGCACAAAATCTACCTGCATTCTCTGCAGCATGCCATCCTGGAGCAGAGCCATTGCCAAAGGAAGCCGTGAGCCCGTGCCAAGCCCCAGTGCCGGAGTGGGATCCTAGCAGCACCTGTGGAAGCCGGGAGAGAGGAGCCCACCTGGAGCAGGTTCGTGCAGGATTAATCATCCCGTGGCTTCCCACCAGGGTCCTGTTGCTTCCAAAAGGCCCCACAGTGTCACTGTGGCCCCTCGGTTCCACCAGGTTCCATAGCGTCACTGTGGTGCCCAGGGTTCCGTCAGCTTCGCCAGCATCCCCACGGTCTGCAGAGCTCCCCGAGCTTCTGTGGTGTCACAGTGGAGGCAGGGTTGCATCAGGTTCCATAGCATCAGCACGGTCTCCAGGGCTCCCAGAGGTTCTGTGGTGTCACAGTGGAGGCAGGGTTGCATCAGGTTCCATAGCATCACCACAGTCTCCAGGGCTCCCTGAGCTTCTGTGGTGTCACAGTGGAGGCAGGGTTGCATCAGGTTCCATAGCATCAGCACGGTCTCCAGGGCTCCCAGAGGTTCTGTGGTGTCACAGAGGAGGCAGGGTTGCCTCAGGTTCCATAGCATCACCACGGTCTCCAGGGCTCCAAGAGCTTCTGTGGTGTCACAGAGGAGGCAGGGTTGCATCAGGTTCAATAGCATCAGCACGGTCTCCAGGGCTCCCCTGAGCTTCTGTGGTGGTGTCACAGAGGAGCCAGGCTTCCTTGTAGTTCCCCAGCATCACAAAGGCTCTCCTGGGAGCCACGGGTCACAAAGCACCGTGGGCTCTGTGCAGCCCCGCTGTGTCACAATGGCCGCTGGCTTCCACGAGCCCCCGCAGTGTCCCAGTGGGCCCCGTGGCTTTAGGAGTGGGTGGCTGGGAGTTGGTGCCAGTGGCTGGGGGAGCAGCAGCAGGGACTGTGTGTGGACAGTGCCATGGCCACTTGTGTGGCCACTGGTGTCTCTGTGCCAGGCACAGCCGTGGTGTGTAACACCGGCTCTGGGTCCTTTGGCTGTGCAGGTGGCAGTCACGGCCTGGAGCAGGGCTGCTCCCGGGGGACAACCTGGGGCAGGAGGCTGCTGGAGATTCATTCCCCACACTCCTTGTCATGAGGTGCTCAGAGTGATTGGAAAGGCTGTTGGCAGCAGGCAGTTCTCTGGGTTCAAGCTGTGGAGCTGTCAGCGGGAATGCAAAGGCCAAGCTGGTGAGCCTTTTGTCCTGGTGTCTGTAGTGTGTGAGCAGTCCCTGGTGCCGTTGTCTTTGGATCCTGAGTGTGGGAGAGGCAAGGCTTAGGATGGTGCGTAGAGCTGAGAAGGAAAGTGCCGAGAGCAGCGTGTGTGCTGCTGCTTTGAGGGGTGCAGTTGAAGTTGTAGGCAGCAAGAGCTTTCTCAGCTGGCCCTTTTGTGAGCTCTGCTTTTGCCAGATGACTTCCATCTTACCCTCTTACCATCTTAGCCTCTCATTTTTGCATATCCCAAACCCCCTTCCAAACATCCAGCAGCTGCTTGTAAAGAAGAAGTCCTAGAACAAAAAGCCAGTGCTGCCTTTCATAGCCCCTTTGCTGTCTATGAAGTAGAGGAAAGAAGCTAGTGAGACGCACTTTCTTTCTCAACTCCATAGAGCGCATCCTTCTCTCAAGGTGGCAGAGTCCTTGGCGGAAGTGAAGCATCTGCAGCTGCAGTTCAGACTGAGAGATGTGCCAGGACAGGAAACATTTGCTGACCTTCCCTGTTCCCTGTGCAACATGATTCTCGCATCCCAGTCACTTTCACATACCTTCGGTACCCCTGAGTCCAAGCAGCTAAAGCTCACAGAGACAGAAGTGTCAGGAAAGAAAACGTTGCAAAAGCACCCCCTTCTCTTATCAGCATATAAATTGTGCACAACAGGCTGCGGCACCGAACCTTCCTTCTCAGATAGACATGCCATCACACTTTTCACTCTTGCAGCTCGGTTGAAAAGCTCCAGCAGCTGCTCCCGCAATAGCAAAAGGTTCTAGAAGTGAAAGCCAGTTTGGGGCTGCACCTTCTCCTTGCCGCATGTAAGCCACACCAAACTCCCTGATGCACTCTGTCCTCCCCTTCTCAAAGGAGTAGACGGTGGCATCAGGACACACCTGTGTCCCAGCAGCTGGGTGCCCAGCCGGGAGCAGGAGCAGGGCTGGGGCTGCTCCCAAAGTTGCCCCGCCCCAATGCCAGAGCCGGACATATGCTGAGGGGGGGCTGGATCAGGCTTTATTGTCCAGCTGCATGCCAGGAGTGAGCACAAAATCTACCTGCATTCTCTGCAGCATGCCATCCTGGAGCAGAGCCATTGCCAAAGGAAGCCGTGAGCCCGTGCCAAGCCAGTGCCGGAGTGGGATCCTAGCAGCACCTGTGGAAGCCGGGAGAGAGGAGCCCACCTGGAGCAGGTTCGTGCAGGATTAATCATCCCGTGGCTTCCCACCAGGGTCCTGTTGCTTCCAAAAGGCCCCACAGTGTCACTGTGGCCCCTCGGTTCCACCAGGTTCCATAGCGTCACTGTGGTGCCCAGGGTTCCGTCAGCTTCGCCAGCATCCCCACGGTCTGCAGAGCTCCCCGAGCTTCTGTGGTGTCACAGTGGAGGCAGGGTTGCATCAGGTTCCATAGCATCAGCACGGTCTCCAGGGCTCCCAGAGGTTCTGTGGTGTCACAGTGGAGGCAGGGTTGCATCAGGTTCCATAGCATCACCACAGTCTCCAGGGCTCCCTGAGCTTCTGTGGTGTCACAGTGGAGGCAGGGTTGCATCAGGTTCCATAGCATCAGCACGGTCTCCAGGGCTCCCAGAGGTTCTGTGGTGTCACAGAGGAGGCAGGGTTGCATCAGGTTCCATAGCATCACCACGGTCTCCAGGGCTCCAAGAGCTTCTGTGGTGTCACAGAGGAGGCAGGGTTGCATCAGGTTCCATAGCATCAGCACGGTCTCCAGGGCTCCCCTGAGCTTCTGTGGTGGTGTCACAGAGGAGCCAGGCTTCCTTGTAGTTCCCCAGCATCACAAATGTCGAAATTGATGGCGATGATGGTGATGAGGGTGTGGGTTCGGTCGGGCCCGGCTGGAGATGGACGGCGACGAGAGATCTCTATAAGCAGGTCTTTGGAGCATGCAGTTTATTGCAGAGGGCGTGGGTACAGGGGCACTGCTTAGAGCTGCCAGCTGCAGCTCCAAGCAGGCCCAAGGTGTAAGAGAGGGAGAGAGAGTGAGCGAGAGAGCTAGAGCAAGAGGCTGAGAGCTAAGAGTGTAAAGAGCAAGAGAGACAAACTAAGAGGAGAGCTGAATTAAGAGGAAGAAGAAGAGCAAGAGAGTTACTAAGAGAGCTACTAAGAGGAGAAGAGCATTACTAAGAGAGCTACTAAGAGAGTTACTAAGAGCGTTACTAAGAGGAGAAGAGCATTACTAAGAGGAGAGGAGTTAAGAGAGCGAGGAGCTTGTTACAATACAATAAATCATCTTCTGTAGTGAATATTCTAATTCTCAGTAGCCAATCTAATACAAGGTACAAATCCTATAGCATTTACATACAGCCTATAAGAGTTCTTACATTACCATAGAGTGTTACATTTTAACTTCTAAAAACTACTCTTTGGACCCCTTCTGCTGAGCTAGTAGGGTCTGCTCTGACCCTTGGACCTGTCTGCAAGCAGAGGGTATTGTTCAATCAAGAGGGGATTACCTTCAGCCGGCTATACCATTGTTTTCCAGTTGTTCAGTAACTAAGACTCTATATCTCAAAGATGGCCTTCATTTCGATGTCGCTCACAGTTTTCATATTCCCAGAATCTTTTGTTAGGCAATCATATTTATAAGGCTTTCCTGTTTCATCTTCCCCAACATCTCCCCCGTTCTGATGAACAACTAAGATATTAGATACAGTCCTACTCGTTATTTTTTGCACACACTGAAGCATACAAGGTACTGCTACTAAAACTATAATTATTACTACTAGAATAATCAAGCCTATTTTACAGAGTTCCCTTAGCCAAGGTGCAAAGCTCCAATCATCAAACAAACTGTCCAGCCAAGACGGGTCATCTGTTCTAATTTGGTTAGCTAGATCCTTTAGGTTTTGTAGCTGTTTGTGAATGGAAACAGAATGATCGGATAAGTTCATACAGCATAATCCTTCAAAATCTTCACAGCCGTGCCCATGTGCTAATAAAAGATAATCAACGGCAGCTCTATTTTGTAAAGTGGCATGTCTGACTGCCTCTTCATCGGTTAACAGATCACTGATCATAGTAGAGGTGGCATTTACCTCCTTGCTGAGCCAACATCCCAACTTGTTTAACTGTTTTAAAGCAATTGAGGAGCTTAACTGAGGTAGAAAAATGCTTGCAACAATTGATTTTCCAGAGTTCCAAGGGTGGAAGTCACTATCACAGTCACTATCGTACTGATGTCCCCAGGAAGATCTGATCTTTCTGCTTTTCTTTTTGATTACCTCTTTGACACTGGGAGCAATAATTGTAAGTTGTCCCAGAGCACAAGGGCCACCATCTATTTTTGAAGGTATACCTTGCCAGGCCCTGTCTCCACAGATGAGCCAAATTCCTCTGGGGAATCGAATAGGAAGTTTGCTAAAACGATCTGCATGAGGTTCGTCATATATAAGAAGCTTAACTTGACTACACCAAGAAGTTACATTGCTATAAGCTGGGTGATATGGGGTAACATTTAAATGGGGACCGTTTTCTCCTTGAAAGTGAAAGAAATAGCAGGTATCCATAGTTAACGAACCTAGGATTTCTAGCTCTTGAAGGTCAGATTTATCAATTTTAGAATTATCAATATAAGTTTGGTGTCTATGGCTGGGAGTTGGAGATACATGATGATCGTCATATGGCCAATACTTATCAAGAGTAATATTATCAAAACCTTCTGGAAGAGGTACTCCAACTAAACAGGTTGAAAAAGGTTTGTCAGGGCTTGTGTCAGATAGACAGATGGTATCGGAGCCTGCGGATTTGGCTAAAGCAACCCAGACATTTGTCTTTGGTTGATTCACAGGTAAAGCTTCACTACAAAAACTAAAACAAAAGAATAAAAGCAACATGCACGCGCGCAAATGAGAAAACTCCATTCTTTTCTTGAGCTGTTTTTGGCAGATCACTTTCTTCTGGTGATTCTGCGCAGTTCAGGTCTGGGTGCTTGCTTCCTGGCTTCCACTTGCAGAGTCACTGGCTGGTGTGGTGGCATCAGCAGGCTTTGATGCGAGGTATGGCTTCACGTTTTTTGCTGGAACCCACTTGATTCCTTCACCTGTGGAAACACATGCAAACCCCTTCCCCCACATTATAAGATTGTATGGTCCTTCTATTTTTCCTGAGTCTAGATTTTTAATCAAAACTGGGGGGCGCTCTTTCAGTTTTGCTTTTTTGTTGTTCAAAAAATGTCTATAAATGGGGGGATCAGGCTCTTCTGCAGAGCTATTCAAAAAATTGTAAACATACAAAGCCTTGTTCAACCTCCTTTGAGGTGTATCCTGGACTTCTCCCCCTCTCTGTTGATCTAAAATGCGTTTTAGGGTTTGATGTGTTCTTTTTAGGGTACTTTTTAGCAGTTGTTTAAGATACGGTGAGCAAATACCACTATCTCTTACAGCCCTTCTTAGTTCTTTAATTTCGTGAGTGGGGATGGGAACCCACGTTTTGGGACTGTCAGGCTGTTGGCTAGCTATCACAGGCTTAGCTAATAGACTTTCATCTTTACAGCTTTGGAGTCTTATTTCATGCCAATCTGTTAATTGAGAATAATCTGAGCACTTTGGAGGATTTTTTGATTCAGAAAGTAGCGCTAACAAACTCTCAGAACTCGTTTTCTCCTTATGGGTTGCAAGATCCCAGCCGCTCGCTGGCGGGACTCTGGGGCTCATTGCAAACAAATCTGGCTGCTTTTCAGGGTTTCCTGGTGTTAGATTTAAAGCATCAGCTCGGGCAGAGCGGCTCTCCGTCTTCCCTGCCACTGGAGCTGCACCACTGCCCTCCGTTCCCCCCCTGTTTGCGGCTTGTGAGGCGAGGCTGAGCTGCGCGGAGGGATGTTGCTGGGCGGCGGTAGCCGAGGGATACAGCTGTGCGGTGCCGGAGGGCCCCGGCGGGGGCGGCGATGGCACTGCCGATCTCCGCGGTGGCGGGCGAGGAGGCGGGGGGGCCGCGAGCAACCGGCTCCGCGGCAGCGGGCGAGGGGGTGCGGGTGGCTCTATTGAAGGCGAGGTGAAAGCCGTGGGGGGCGGTGGCGGAGCTAGTTCCGTGAGCAGTGCTGTGGTTGGAGAAGTGTGAGCGTGCGTGGGTTGCGCCATCAGGTCAACGTGGCGGACTGTGATGGCCGCTGTCTGTGTGTCGGGGAGAGCGGGAGGTGGCAGGGCTGTCCCGTCGGCAGGAGACGATCCCGGGGCTGCGGGAGGCGGGAGGGCCGGCGTGGAGGCGGCGGGAGTATGTTGCGGTGGGGCCATGGCGAACGGTGGGCCAGTCGGCGGCTGGACCGCGGCGTGCTGCCGCTGGGAGTTTGCAGGCTGGGCTGGTGTGGCTGCCGGCGCGGCGGTGCCAGGAGACGGGGCTGGAGCAGCGGCAGGCACGGGAGAGGCAGCAGCCATCTGTGTAGGCGCTGCAGCGCCGGCACCAGGTGGCTGGCGGGGCTGGGGCGCTCCGTGTCCCGCGGACGGGACGTTGACCACCACCGGCGCCGTGTCGGTGGCGGCGAGGGGGACCTGGGGGGCTGGAAGAAGGGTCGCCGCCTGGCTTTGCGGGGGGCCGGCTATGATGGTGGCTACAGCCATAACAGGCGCGGCTAGGGGAGCGGTAGGACCCGTAGGTGGCAGGGGAGCAGCCGCTGGCCCCGCGGGGCTATCGGCGGGGGGCGGGGCCGCGAAGGCGCTGGCGGACGGGGTGGGAGGAGCGAGGGACGGGGCCGCGAAGACGCTGGAGCCGAGGGCGGGGACCGCGGGAGCCGGGGCAGCAGGGAGGAACGGGATGGGGGGGGCGGGGATGGGGGGAGCGGTGGAGGGGGTCGTAGGGTCCGGTGGGACAGGGGTGACGGCTGCCAGGACAGCGGGGGCGGGGGGCGGGGCGGCACGAGTCAGTCGGACCGCGGCTACCGGAGCCGCGAGAGGCGGGACAGCAGGGACTAACGGGACCGTGGGGGTGGAGATGACGGGGGCGGTGGGGGGGGCGGTGGAGTCCGGTGGGGCAGGGGTGACCGGTGCAGGGACCGCGGGGGGGTGGGGCGGGGCGGCACGAGACAGCTGGACCGCGGGTACCGGAGCCGTGAGGTCCGGCGGCGGGGCGGGGGCCGTGCCCGGTTGCAGGCTCGCGGCGGCAAGGGGCGGGCTCGCAGCAGGAGCGGGACCCGGCGAGGTGGCTGCTGCGGGCGGCGCCTTCGCAGCAAACAGCTCCACGAGCGCTCTGCAAGCCGGGACCAGCTCCGCGGCAGCCCAATCCCGGCGGGAGATATTATTAAAGAGTTTAACCCGAACTGTGTCCCAGAAGTCTCTTGTAAAGACGGCTGAACGGTCAGCATTTGGGAAATTAATCAGAGTCCATTCTAAGAGGTTTTTTAGCTCCTGTTTAGGTAATTGACTTGGACCGGAGCTTAGTAAGTACTTAAGTTGTTTATAGAGATGTCTGTCATGGGCAGAGTGAGTTTGTCCCATTATTGACCAGTATGATACTCACCTAGATGTCGCAGGGGGCAGGGTCCTTAATCAGAAGTCCGTCGTGGGGGGCTGGCCAGGCTCTCCACACGGCGCTCAGGACGCTGCTGTCGGGTCCCTCCTCAGAGCTCCGGTTTCAGGCGTCGCTTGGCAACGGCTTTCCGTGCTCGGGACCTCGCAGGTGTCTCCACTCAGAGCTCCAGCGCGGGCGGTGCTGAGCAATACCCGCCTGTGCTCGGGCGCGCAGCTGGATCCCTCCTAAGAGCTCCGGTCTGCACTGCTTAGCAGCGTGTCCGTGCTCGAGGGGTACCACGGCAAACTTCCTCAAAGAGCTCCAGGTAACCGCTGCGCAGCAGTGGCCGTCTGTGCTCGAGGACTGCCAGGCAATTTCCTCCCTCCGAGAGCTCCAGGTAATTGCTACGAAGTAACGGCTCCCCGTGCTCGAGGGCTGCCTCAGCAGAGTTATAGAGCTCCGGCTTTTACGCTGCGCAGCAACGGTATGCCGTGCTCACGACACGTTCCAGGTGGCTATAACTGGTCTTTTAGTTACCGTCCATGGCGAAGTCTCTCACAGGTGGAAGAAGCTGAATCAGGCCTTCACTCACGTTTGGGCGCCAGTTTGTCGAAATTGATGGCGATGATGGTGATGAGGGTGTGGGTTCGGTCGGGCCCGGCTGGAGATGGACGGCGACGAGAGATCTCTATAAGCAGGTCTTTGGAGCATGCAGTTTATTGCAGAGGGCGTGGGTACAGGGGCACTGCTTAGAGCTGCCAGCTGCAGCTCCAAGCAGGCCCAAGGTGTAAGAGAGGGAGAGAGAGTGAGCGAGAGAGCTAGAGCAAGAGGCTGAGAGCTAAGAGTGTAAAGAGCAAGAGAGACAAACTAAGAGGAGAGCTGAATTAAGAGGAAGAAGAAGAGCAAGAGAGTTACTAAGAGAGCTACTAAGAGGAGAAGAGCATTACTAAGAGAGCTACTAAGAGAGTTACTAAGAGCGTTACTAAGAGGAGAAGAGCATTACTAAGAGGAGAGGAGTTAAGAGAGCGAGGAGCTTGTTACAATACAATAAATCATCTTCTGTAGTGAATATTCTAATTCTCAGTAGCCAATCTAATACAAGGTACAAATCCTATAGCATTTACATACAGCCTATAAGAGTTCTTACATTACCATAGAGTGTTACATTTTAACTTCTAAAAACTACTCTTTGGACCCCTTCTGCTGAGCTAGTAGGGTCTGCTCTGACCCTTGGACCTGTCTGCAAGCAGAGGGTATTGTTCAATCAAGAGGGGATTACCTTCAGCCGGCTATACCATTGTTTTCCAGTTGTTCAGTAACTAAGACTCTATATCTCAAAGATGGCCTTCATTTCGATGTCGCTCACAGTTTTCATATTCCCAGAATCTTTTGTTAGGCAATCATATTTATAAGGCTTTCCTGTTTCATCTTCCCCAACAACAAAGGCTCTCCTGGGAGCCACGGGTCACAAAGCACCGTGGGCTCTGTGCAGCCCCGCTGTGTCACAATGGCCGCTGGCTTCCACGAGCCCCCGCAGTGTCCCAGTGGGCCCCGTGGCTTTAGGAGTGGGTGGCTGGGAGTTGGTGCCAGCGGCTGGGGGAGCAGCAGCAGGGACTGTGTGTGGACAGTGCCATGGCCACTTGTGTGGCCACTGGTGTCTCTGTGCCAGGCACAGCCGTGGTGTGTAACACCGGCTCTGGGTCCTTTGGCTGTGCAGGTGGCAGTCACGGCCTGGAGCAGGGCTGCTCCCGGGGGACAGCCTGGGGCAGGAGGCTGCTGGAGATTCATTCCCCACACTCCTTGTCATGAGGTGCTCAGAGTGATTGGAAAGGCTGTTGGCAGCAGGCAGTTCTCTGGGTTCAAGCTGTGGAGCTGTCAGCGGGAATGCAAAGGCCAAGCTGGTGAGCCTTTTGTCCTGGTGCCTTTAGTGTGTGAGCAGTCCCTGGTGCCGTTGTCTTTGGATCCTGAGTGTGGGAGAGGCAAGGCTTAGGATGGTGCGTAGAGCTGAGAAGGAAAGTGCCGAGAGCAGCGTGTGTGCTGCTGCTTTGAGGGGTGCAGTTGAAGTTGTAGGCAGCAAGAGCTTTCTCAGCTGGCCCTTTTGTGAGCTCTGCTTTTGCCAGATGACTTCCATCTTACCCTCTTACCATCTTAGCCTCTCATTTTTGCATATCCCAAACCCCCTTCCAAACATCCAGCAGCTGCTTGTAAAGAAGAAGTCCTAGAACAAAAAGCCAGTGCTGCCTTTCATAGCCCCTTTGCTGTCTATGAAGTAGAGGAAAGAAGCTAGTGAGACGCACTTTCTTTCTCAACTCCATAGAGCGCATCCTTCTCTCAAGGTGGCAGAGTCCTTGGCGGAAGTGAAGCATCTGCAGCTGCAGTTCAGACTGAGAGATGTGCCAGGACAGGAAACATTTGCTGACCTTCCCTGTTCCCTGTGCAACATGATTCTCGCATCCCAGTCACTTTCACATACCTTCGGTACCCCTGAGTCCAAGCAGCTAAAGCTCACAGAGACAGAAGTGTCAGGAAGGAAAACGTTGCAAAAGCACCCCCTTCTCTTATCAGCATATAAATTGTGCACAACAGGCTGCGGCACCGAACCTTCCTTCTCAGATAGACATGCCATCACACTTTTCACTCTTGCAGCTCGGTTGAAAAGCTCCAGCAGCTGCTCCCGCAATAGCAAAAGGTTCTAGAAGTGAAAGCCAGTTTGGGGCTGCACCTTCTCCTTGCCGCATGTAAGCCACACCAAACTCCCTGATGCACTCTGTCCTCCCCTTCTCAAAGGAGTAGACGGTGGCATCAGGACACACCTGTGTCCCAGCAGCTGGGTGCCCAGCCGGGAGCAGGAGCAGGGCTGGGGCTGCTCCCAAAGTTGCCCCGCCCCAATGCCAGAGCCGGACATATGCTGAGGGGGGGCTGGATCAGGCTTTATTGTCCAGCTGCATGCCAGGAGTGAGCACAAAATCTACCTGCATTCTCTGCAGCATGCCATCCTGGAGCAGAGCCATTGCCAAAGGAAGCCGTGAGCCCGTGCCAAGCCAGTGCCGGAGTGGGATCCTAGCAGCACCTGTGGAAGCCGGGAGAGAGGAGCCCACCTGGAGCAGGTTCGTGCAGGATTAATCATCCCGTGGCTTCCCACCAGGGTCCTGTTGCTTCCAAAAGGCCCCACAGTGTCACTGTGGCCCCTCGGTTCCACCAGGTTCCATAGCGTCACTGTGGTGCCCAGGGTTCCGTCAGCTTCGCCAGCATCCCCACGGTCTGCAGAGCTCCCCGAGCTTCTGTGGTGTCACAGTGGAGGCAGGGTTGCATCAGGTTCCATAGCATCAGCACGGTCTCCAGGGCTCCCAGAGGTTCTGTGGTGTCACAGTGGAGGCAGGGTTGCATCAGGTTCCATAGCATCACCACAGTCTCCAGGGCTCCCTGAGCTTCTGTGGTGTCACAGTGGAGGCAGGGTTGCATCAGGTTCCATAGCATCAGCACGGTCTCCAGGGCTCCCAGAGGTTCTGTGGTGTCACAGAGGAGGCAGGGTTGCATCAGGTTCCATAGCATCACCACGGTCTCCAGGGCTCCAAGAGCTTCTGTGGTGTCACAGAGGAGGCAGGGTTGCATCAGGTTCCATAGCATCAGCACGGTCTCCAGGGCTCCCCTGAGCTTCTGTGGTGGTGTCACAGAGGAGCCAGGCTTCCTTGTAGTTCCCCAGCATCACAAATGTCGAAATTGATGGCGATGATGGTGATGAGGGTGTGGGTTCGGTCGGGCCCGGCTGGAGATGGACGGCGACGAGAGATCTCTATAAGCAGGTCTTTGGAGCATGCAGTTTATTGCAGAGGGCGTGGGTACAGGGGCACTGCTTAGAGCTGCCAGCTGCAGCTCCAAGCAGGCCCAAGGTGTAAGAGAGGGAGAGAGAGTGAGCGAGAGAGCTAGAGCAAGAGGCTGAGAGCTAAGAGTGTAAAGAGCAAGAGAGACAAACTAAGAGGAGAGCTGAATTAAGAGGAAGAAGAAGAGCAAGAGAGTTACTAAGAGAGCTACTAAGAGGAGAAGAGCATTACTAAGAGAGCTACTAAGAGAGTTACTAAGAGCGTTACTAAGAGGAGAAGAGCATTACTAAGAGGAGAGGAGTTAAGAGAGCGAGGAGCTTGTTACAATACAATAAATCATCTTCTGTAGTGAATATTCTAATTCTCAGTAGCCAATCTAATACAAGGTACAAATCCTATAGCATTTACATACAGCCTATAAGAGTTCTTACATTACCATAGAGTGTTACATTTTAACTTCTAAAAACTACTCTTTGGACCCCTTCTGCTGAGCTAGTAGGGTCTGCTCTGACCCTTGGACCTGTCTGCAAGCAGAGGGTATTGTTCAATCAAGAGGGGATTACCTTCAGCCGGCTATACCATTGTTTTCCAGTTGTTCAGTAACTAAGACTCTATATCTCAAAGATGGCCTTCATTTCGATGTCGCTCACAGTTTTCATATTCCCAGAATCTTTTGTTAGGCAATCATATTTATAAGGCTTTCCTGTTTCATCTTCCCCAACATCTCCCCCGTTCTGATGAACAACTAAGATATTAGATACAGTCCTACTCGTTATTTTTTGCACACACTGAAGCATACAAGGTACTGCTACTAAAACTATAATTATTACTACTAGAATAATCAAGCCTATTTTACAGAGTTCCCTTAGCCAAGGTGCAAAGCTCCAATCATCAAACAAACTGTCCAGCCAAGACGGGTCATCTGTTCTAATTTGGTTAGCTAGATCCTTTAGGTTTTGTAGCTGTTTGTGAATGGAAACAGAATGATCGGATAAGTTCATACAGCATAATCCTTCAAAATCTTCACAGCCGTGCCCATGTGCTAATAAAAGATAATCAACGGCAGCTCTATTTTGTAAAGTGGCATGTCTGACTGCCTCTTCATCGGTTAACAGATCACTGATCATAGTAGAGGTGGCATTTACCTCCTTGCTGAGCCAACATCCCAACTTGTTTAACTGTTTTAAAGCAATTGAGGAGCTTAACTGAGGTAGAAAAATGCTTGCAACAATTGATTTTCCAGAGTTCCAAGGGTGGAAGTCACTATCACAGTCACTATCGTACTGATGTCCCCAGGAAGATCTGATCTTTCTGCTTTTCTTTTTGATTACCTCTTTGACACTGGGAGCAATAATTGTAAGTTGTCCCAGAGCACAAGGGCCACCATCTATTTTTGAAGGTATACCTTGCCAGGCCCTGTCTCCACAGATGAGCCAAATTCCTCTGGGGAATCGAATAGGAAGTTTGCTAAAACGATCTGCATGAGGTTCGTCATATATAAGAAGCTTAACTTGACTACACCAAGAAGTTACATTGCTATAAGCTGGGTGATATGGGGTAACATTTAAATGGGGACCGTTTTCTCCTTGAAAGTGAAAGAAATAGCAGGTATCCATAGTTAACGAACCTAGGATTTCTAGCTCTTGAAGGTCAGATTTATCAATTTTAGAATTATCAATATAAGTTTGGTGTCTATGGCTGGGAGTTGGAGATACATGATGATCGTCATATGGCCAATACTTATCAAGAGTAATATTATCAAAACCTTCTGGAAGAGGTACTCCAACTAAACAGGTTGAAAAAGGTTTGTCAGGGCTTGTGTCAGATAGACAGATGGTATCGGAGCCTGCGGATTTGGCTAAAGCAACCCAGACATTTGTCTTTGGTTGATTCACAGGTAAAGCTTCACTACAAAAACTAAAACAAAAGAATAAAAGCAACATGCACGCGCGCAAATGAGAAAACTCCATTCTTTTCTTGAGCTGTTTTTGGCAGATCACTTTCTTCTGGTGATTCTGCGCAGTTCAGGTCTGGGTGCTTGCTTCCTGGCTTCCACTTGCAGAGTCACTGGCTGGTGTGGTGGCATCAGCAGGCTTTGATGCGAGGTATGGCTTCACGTTTTTTGCTGGAACCCACTTGATTCCTTCACCTGTGGAAACACATGCAAACCCCTTCCCCCACATTATAAGATTGTATGGTCCTTCTATTTTTCCTGAGTCTAGATTTTTAATCAAAACTGGGGGGCGCTCTTTCAGTTTTGCTTTTTTGTTGTTCAAAAAATGTCTATAAATGGGGGGATCAGGCTCTTCTGCAGAGCTATTCAAAAAATTGTAAACATACAAAGCCTTGTTCAACCTCCTTTGAGGTGTATCCTGGACTTCTCCCCCTCTCTGTTGATCTAAAATGCGTTTTAGGGTTTGATGTGTTCTTTTTAGGGTACTTTTTAGCAGTTGTTTAAGATACGGTGAGCAAATACCACTATCTCTTACAGCCCTTCTTAGTTCTTTAATTTCGTGAGTGGGGATGGGAACCCACGTTTTGGGACTGTCAGGCTGTTGGCTAGCTATCACAGGCTTAGCTAATAGACTTTCATCTTTACAGCTTTGGAGTCTTATTTCATGCCAATCTGTTAATTGAGAATAATCTGAGCACTTTGGAGGATTTTTTGATTCAGAAAGTAGCGCTAACAAACTCTCAGAACTCGTTTTCTCCTTATGGGTTGCAAGATCCCAGCCGCTCGCTGGCGGGACTCTGGGGCTCATTGCAAACAAATCTGGCTGCTTTTCAGGGTTTCCTGGTGTTAGATTTAAAGCATCAGCTCGGGCAGAGCGGCTCTCCGTCTTCCCTGCCACTGGAGCTGCACCACTGCCCTCCGTTCCCCCCCTGTTTGCGGCTTGTGAGGCGAGGCTGAGCTGCGCGGAGGGATGTTGCTGGGCGGCGGTAGCCGAGGGATACAGCTGTGCGGTGCCGGAGGGCCCCGGCGGGGGCGGCGATGGCACTGCCGATCTCCGCGGTGGCGGGCGAGGAGGCGGGGGGGCCGCGAGCAACCGGCTCCGCGGCAGCGGGCGAGGGGGTGCGGGTGGCTCTATTGAAGGCGAGGTGAAAGCCGTGGGGGGCGGTGGCGGAGCTAGTTCCGTGAGCAGTGCTGTGGTTGGAGAAGTGTGAGCGTGCGTGGGTTGCGCCATCAGGTCAACGTGGCGGACTGTGATGGCCGCTGTCTGTGTGTCGGGGAGAGCGGGAGGTGGCAGGGCTGTCCCGTCGGCAGGAGACGATCCCGGGGCTGCGGGAGGCGGGAGGGCCGGCGTGGAGGCGGCGGGAGTATGTTGCGGTGGGGCCATGGCGAACGGTGGGCCAGTCGGCGGCTGGACCGCGGCGTGCTGCCGCTGGGAGTTTGCAGGCTGGGCTGGTGTGGCTGCCGGCGCGGCGGTGCCAGGAGACGGGGCTGGAGCAGCGGCAGGCACGGGAGAGGCAGCAGCCATCTGTGTAGGCGCTGCAGCGCCGGCACCAGGTGGCTGGCGGGGCTGGGGCGCTCCGTGTCCCGCGGACGGGACGTTGACCACCACCGGCGCCGTGTCGGTGGCGGCGAGGGGGACCTGGGGGGCTGGAAGAAGGGTCGCCGCCTGGCTTTGCGGGGGGCCGGCTATGATGGTGGCTACAGCCATAACAGGCGCGGCTAGGGGAGCGGTAGGACCCGTAGGTGGCAGGGGAGCAGCCGCTGGCCCCGCGGGGCTATCGGCGGGGGGCGGGGCCGCGAAGGCGCTGGCGGACGGGGTGGGAGGAGCGAGGGACGGGGCCGCGAAGACGCTGGAGCCGAGGGCGGGGACCGCGGGAGCCGGGGCAGCAGGGAGGAACGGGATGGGGGGGGCGGGGATGGGGGGAGCGGTGGAGGGGGTCGTAGGGTCCGGTGGGACAGGGGTGACGGCTGCCAGGACAGCGGGGGCGGGGGGCGGGGCGGCACGAGTCAGTCGGACCGCGGCTACCGGAGCCGCGAGAGGCGGGACAGCAGGGACTAACGGGACCGTGGGGGTGGAGATGACGGGGGCGGTGGGGGGGGCGGTGGAGTCCGGTGGGGCAGGGGTGACCGGTGCAGGGACCGCGGGGGGGTGGGGCGGGGCGGCACGAGACAGCTGGACCGCGGGTACCGGAGCCGTGAGGTCCGGCGGCGGGGCGGGGGCCGTGCCCGGTTGCAGGCTCGCGGCGGCAAGGGGCGGGCTCGCAGCAGGAGCGGGACCCGGCGAGGTGGCTGCTGCGGGCGGCGCCTTCGCAGCAAACAGCTCCACGAGCGCTCTGCAAGCCGGGACCAGCTCCGCGGCAGCCCAATCCCGGCGGGAGATATTATTAAAGAGTTTAACCCGAACTGTGTCCCAGAAGTCTCTTGTAAAGACGGCTGAACGGTCAGCATTTGGGAAATTAATCAGAGTCCATTCTAAGAGGTTTTTTAGCTCCTGTTTAGGTAATTGACTTGGACCGGAGCTTAGTAAGTACTTAAGTTGTTTATAGAGATGTCTGTCATGGGCAGAGTGAGTTTGTCCCATTATTGACCAGTATGATACTCACCTAGATGTCGCAGGGGGCAGGGTCCTTAATCAGAAGTCCGTCGTGGGGGGCTGGCCAGGCTCTCCACACGGCGCTCAGGACGCTGCTGTCGGGTCCCTCCTCAGAGCTCCGGTTTCAGGCGTCGCTTGGCAACGGCTTTCCGTGCTCGGGACCTCGCAGGTGTCTCCACTCAGAGCTCCAGCGCGGGCGGTGCTGAGCAATACCCGCCTGTGCTCGGGCGCGCAGCTGGATCCCTCCTAAGAGCTCCGGTCTGCACTGCTTAGCAGCGTGTCCGTGCTCGAGGGGTACCACGGCAAACTTCCTCAAAGAGCTCCAGGTAACCGCTGCGCAGCAGTGGCCGTCTGTGCTCGAGGACTGCCAGGCAATTTCCTCCCTCCGAGAGCTCCAGGTAATTGCTACGAAGTAACGGCTCCCCGTGCTCGAGGGCTGCCTCAGCAGAGTTATAGAGCTCCGGCTTTTACGCTGCGCAGCAACGGTATGCCGTGCTCACGACACGTTCCAGGTGGCTATAACTGGTCTTTTAGTTACCGTCCATGGCGAAGTCTCTCACAGGTGGAAGAAGCTGAATCAGGCCTTCACTCACGTTTGGGCGCCAGTTTGTCGAAATTGATGGCGATGATGGTGATGAGGGTGTGGGTTCGGTCGGGCCCGGCTGGAGATGGACGGCGACGAGAGATCTCTATAAGCAGGTCTTTGGAGCATGCAGTTTATTGCAGAGGGCGTGGGTACAGGGGCACTGCTTAGAGCTGCCAGCTGCAGCTCCAAGCAGGCCCAAGGTGTAAGAGAGGGAGAGAGAGTGAGCGAGAGAGCTAGAGCAAGAGGCTGAGAGCTAAGAGTGTAAAGAGCAAGAGAGACAAACTAAGAGGAGAGCTGAATTAAGAGGAAGAAGAAGAGCAAGAGAGTTACTAAGAGAGCTACTAAGAGGAGAAGAGCATTACTAAGAGAGCTACTAAGAGAGTTACTAAGAGCGTTACTAAGAGGAGAAGAGCATTACTAAGAGGAGAGGAGTTAAGAGAGCGAGGAGCTTGTTACAATACAATAAATCATCTTCTGTAGTGAATATTCTAATTCTCAGTAGCCAATCTAATACAAGGTACAAATCCTATAGCATTTACATACAGCCTATAAGAGTTCTTACATTACCATAGAGTGTTACATTTTAACTTCTAAAAACTACTCTTTGGACCCCTTCTGCTGAGCTAGTAGGGTCTGCTCTGACCCTTGGACCTGTCTGCAAGCAGAGGGTATTGTTCAATCAAGAGGGGATTACCTTCAGCCGGCTATACCATTGTTTTCCAGTTGTTCAGTAACTAAGACTCTATATCTCAAAGATGGCCTTCATTTCGATGTCGCTCACAGTTTTCATATTCCCAGAATCTTTTGTTAGGCAATCATATTTATAAGGCTTTCCTGTTTCATCTTCCCCAACAACAAAGGCTCTCCTGGGAGCCACGGGTCACAAAGCACCGTGGGCTCTGTGCAGCCCCGCTGTGTCACAATGGCCGCTGGCTTCCACGAGCCCCCGCAGTGTCCCAGTGGGCCCCGTGGCTTTAGGAGTGGGTGGCTGGGAGTTGGTGCCAGCGGCTGGGGGAGCAGCAGCAGGGACTGTGTGTGGACAGTGCCATGGCCACTTGTGTGGCCACTGGTGTCTCTGTGCCAGGCACAGCCGTGGTGTGTAACACCGGCTCTGGGTCCTTTGGCTGTGCAGGTGGCAGTCACGGCCTGGAGCAGGGCTGCTCCCGGGGGACAGCCTGGGGCAGGAGGCTGCTGGAGATTCATTCCCCACACTCCTTGTCATGAGGTGCTCAGAGTGATTGGAAAGGCTGTTGGCAGCAGGCAGTTCTCTGGGTTCAAGCTGTGGAGCTGTCAGCGGGAATGCAAAGGCCAAGCTGGTGAGCCTTTTGTCCTGGTGCCTTTAGTGTGTGAGCAGTCCCTGGTGCCGTTGTCTTTGGATCCTGAGTGTGGGAGAGGCAAGGCTTAGGATGGTGCGTAGAGCTGAGAAGGAAAGTGCCGAGAGCAGCGTGTGTGCTGCTGCTTTGAGGGGTGCAGTTGAAGTTGTAGGCAGCAAGAGCTTTCTCAGCTGGCCCTTTTGTGAGCTCTGCTTTTGCCAGATGACTTCCATCTTACCCTCTTACCATCTTAGCCTCTCATTTTTGCATATCCCAAACCCCCTTCCAAACATCCAGCAGCTGCTTGTAAAGAAGAAGTCCTAGAACAAAAAGCCAGTGCTGCCTTTCATAGCCCCTTTGCTGTCTATGAAGTAGAGGAAAGAAGCTAGTGAGACGCACTTTCTTTCTCAACTCCATAGAGCGCATCCTTCTCTCAAGGTGGCAGAGTCCTTGGCGGAAGTGAAGCATCTGCAGCTGCAGTTCAGACTGAGAGATGTGCCAGGACAGGAAACATTTGCTGACCTTCCCTGTTCCCTGTGCAACATGATTCTCGCATCCCAGTCACTTTCACATACCTTCGGTACCCCTGAGTCCAAGCAGCTAAAGCTCACAGAGACAGAAGTGTCAGGAAGGAAAACGTTGCAAAAGCACCCCCTTCTCTTATCAGCATATAAATTGTGCACAACAGGCTGCGGCACCGAACCTTCCTTCTCAGATAGACATGCCATCACACTTTTCACTCTTGCAGCTCGGTTGAAAAGCTCCAGCAGCTGCTCCCGCAATAGCAAAAGGTTCTAGAAGTGAAAGCCAGTTTGGGGCTGCACCTTCTCCTTGCCGCATGTAAGCCACACCAAACTCCCTGATGCACTCTGTCCTCCCCTTCTCAAAGGAGTAGACGGTGGCATCAGGACACACCTGTGTCCCAGCAGCTGGGTGCCCAGCCGGGAGCAGGAGCAGGGCTGGGGCTGCTCCCAAAGTTGCCCCGCCCCAATGCCAGAGCCGGACATATGCTGAGGGGGGGCTGGATCAGGCTTTATTGTCCAGCTGCATGCCAGGAGTGAGCACAAAATCTACCTGCATTCTCTGCAGCATGCCATCCTGGAGCAGAGCCATTGCCAAAGGAAGCCGTGAGCCCGTGCCAAGCCAGTGCCGGAGTGGGATCCTAGCAGCACCTGTGGAAGCCGGGAGAGAGGAGCCCACCTGGAGCAGGTTCGTGCAGGATTAATCATCCCGTGGCTTCCCACCAGGGTCCTGTTGCTTCCAAAAGGCCCCACAGTGTCACTGTGGCCCCTCGGTTCCACCAGGTTCCATAGCGTCACTGTGGTGCCCAGGGTTCCGTCAGCTTCGCCAGCATCCCCACGGTCTGCAGAGCTCCCCGAGCTTCTGTGGTGTCACAGTGGAGGCAGGGTTGCATCAGGTTCCATAGCATCAGCACGGTCTCCAGGGCTCCCAGAGGTTCTGTGGTGTCACAGTGGAGGCAGGGTTGCATCAGGTTCCATAGCATCACCACAGTCTCCAGGGCTCCCTGAGCTTCTGTGGTGTCACAGTGGAGGCAGGGTTGCATCAGGTTCCATAGCATCAGCACGGTCTCCAGGGCTCCCAGAGGTTCTGTGGTGTCACAGAGGAGGCAGGGTTGCATCAGGTTCCATAGCATCACCACGGTCTCCAGGGCTCCAAGAGCTTCTGTGGTGTCACAGAGGAGGCAGGGTTGCATCAGGTTCCATAGCATCAGCACGGTCTCCAGGGCTCCCCTGAGCTTCTGTGGTGGTGTCACAGAGGAGCCAGGCTTCCTTGTAGTTCCCCAGCATCACAAATGTCGAAATTGATGGCGATGATGGTGATGAGGGTGTGGGTTCGGTCGGGCCCGGCTGGAGATGGACGGCGACGAGAGATCTCTATAAGCAGGTCTTTGGAGCATGCAGTTTATTGCAGAGGGCGTGGGTACAGGGGCACTGCTTAGAGCTGCCAGCTGCAGCTCCAAGCAGGCCCAAGGTGTAAGAGAGGGAGAGAGAGTGAGCGAGAGAGCTAGAGCAAGAGGCTGAGAGCTAAGAGTGTAAAGAGCAAGAGAGACAAACTAAGAGGAGAGCTGAATTAAGAGGAAGAAGAAGAGCAAGAGAGTTACTAAGAGAGCTACTAAGAGGAGAAGAGCATTACTAAGAGAGCTACTAAGAGAGTTACTAAGAGCGTTACTAAGAGGAGAAGAGCATTACTAAGAGGAGAGGAGTTAAGAGAGCGAGGAGCTTGTTACAATACAATAAATCATCTTCTGTAGTGAATATTCTAATTCTCAGTAGCCAATCTAATACAAGGTACAAATCCTATAGCATTTACATATAGCCTATAAGAGTTCTTACATTACCATAGAGTGTTACATTTTAACTTCTAAAAACTACTCTTTGGACCCCTTCTGCTGAGCTAGTAGGGTCTGCTCTGACCCTTGGACCTGTCTGCAAGCAGAGGGTATTGTTCAATCAAGAGGGGATTACCTTCAGCCGGCTATACCATTGTTTTCCAGTTGTTCAGTAACTAAGACTCTATATCTCAAAGATGGCCTTCATTTCGATGTCGCTCACAGTTTTCATATTCCCAGAATCTTTTGTTAGGCAATCATATTTATAAGGCTTTCCTGTTTCATCTTCCCCAACATCTCCCCCGTTCTGATGAACAACTAAGATATTAGATACAGTCCTACTCGTTATTTTTTGCACACACTGAAGCATACAAGGTACTGCTACTAAAACTATAATTATTACTACTAGAATAATCAAGCCTATTTTACAGAGTTCCCTTAGCCAAGGTGCAAAGCTCCAATCATCAAACAAACTGTCCAGCCAAGACGGGTCATCTGTTCTAATTTGGTTAGCTAGATCCTTTAGGTTTTGTAGCTGTTTGTGAATGGAAACAGAATGATCGGATAAGTTCATACAGCATAATCCTTCAAAATCTTCACAGCCGTGCCCATGTGCTAATAAAAGATAATCAACGGCAGCTCTATTTTGTAAAGTGGCATGTCTGACTGCCTCTTCATCGGTTAACAGATCACTGATCATAGTAGAGGTGGCATTTACCTCCTTGCTGAGCCAACATCCCAACTTGTTTAACTGTTTTAAAGCAATTGAGGAGCTTAACTGAGGTAGAAAAATGCTTGCAACAATTGATTTTCCAGAGTTCCAAGGGTGGAAGTCACTATCACAGTCACTATCGTACTGATGTCCCCAGGAAGATCTGATCTTTCTGCTTTTCTTTTTGATTACCTCTTTGACACTGGGAGCAATAATTGTAAGTTGTCCCAGAGCACAAGGGCCACCATCTATTTTTGAAGGTATACCTTGCCAGGCCCTGTCTCCACAGATGAGCCAAATTCCTCTGGGGAATCGAATAGGAAGTTTGCTAAAACGATCTGCATGAGGTTCGTCATATATAAGAAGCTTAACTTGACTACACCAAGAAGTTACATTGCTATAAGCTGGGTGATATGGGGTAACATTTAAATGGGGACCGTTTTCTCCTTGAAAGTGAAAGAAATAGCAGGTATCCATAGTTAACGAACCTAGGATTTCTAGCTCTTGAAGGTCAGATTTATCAATTTTAGAATTATCAATATAAGTTTGGTGTCTATGGCTGGGAGTTGGAGATACATGATGATCGTCATATGGCCAATACTTATCAAGAGTAATATTATCAAAACCTTCTGGAAGAGGTACTCCAACTAAACAGGTTGAAAAAGGTTTGTCAGGGCTTGTGTCAGATAGACAGATGGTATCGGAGCCTGCGGATTTGGCTAAAGCAACCCAGACATTTGTCTTTGGTTGATTCACAGGTAAAGCTTCACTACAAAAACTAAAACAAAAGAATAAAAGCAACATGCACGCGCGCAAATGAGAAAACTCCATTCTTTTCTTGAGCTGTTTTTGGCAGATCACTTTCTTCTGGTGATTCTGCGCAGTTCAGGTCTGGGTGCTTGCTTCCTGGCTTCCACTTGCAGAGTCACTGGCTGGTGTGGTGGCATCAGCAGGCTTTGATGCGAGGTATGGCTTCACGTTTTTTGCTGGAACCCACTTGATTCCTTCACCTGTGGAAACACATGCAAACCCCTTCCCCCACATTATAAGATTGTATGGTCCTTCTATTTTTCCTGAGTCTAGATTTTTAATCAAAACTGGGGGGCGCTCTTTCAGTTTTGCTTTTTTGTTGTTCAAAAAATGTCTATAAATGGGGGGATCAGGCTCTTCTGCAGAGCTATTCGAAAAATTGTAAACATACAAAGCCTTGTTCAACCTCCTTTGAGGTGTATCCTGGACTTCTCCCCCTCTCTGTTGATCTAAAATGCGTTTTAGGGTTTGATGTGTTCTTTTTAGGGTACTTTTTAGCAGTTGTTTAAGATACGGTGAGCAAATACCACTATCTCTTACAGCCCTTCTTAGTTCTTTAATTTCGTGAGTGGGGATGGGAACCCACGTTTTGGGACTGTCAGGCTGTTGGCTAGCTATCACAGGCTTAGCTAATAGACTTTCATCTTTACAGCTTTGGAGTCTTATTTCATGCCAATCTGTTAATTGAGAATAATCTGAGCACTTTGGAGGATTTTTTGATTCAGAAAGTAGCGCTAACAAACTCTCAGAACTCGTTTTCTCCTTATGGGTTGCAAGATCCCAGCCGCTCGCTGGCGGGACTCTGGGGCTCATTGCAAACAAATCTGGCTGCTTTTCAGGGTTTCCTGGTGTTAGATTTAAAGCATCAGCTCGGGCAGAGCGGCTCTCCGTCTTCCCTGCCACTGGAGCTGCACCACTGCCCTCCGTTCCCCCCCTGTTTGCGGCTTGTGAGGCGAGGCTGAGCTGCGCGGAGGGATGTTGCTGGGCGGCGGTAGCCGAGGGATACAGCTGTGCGGTGCCGGAGGGCCCCGGCGGGGGCGGCGATGGCACTGCCGATCTCCGCGGTGGCGGGCGAGGAGGCGGGGGGGCCGCGAGCAACCGGCTCCGCGGCAGCGGGCGAGGGGGTGCGGGTGGCTCTATTGAAGGCGAGGTGAAAGCCGTGGGGGGCGGTGGCGGAGCTAGTTCCGTGAGCAGTGCTGTGGTTGGAGAAGTGTGAGCGTGCGTGGGTTGCGCCATCAGGTCAACGTGGCGGACTGTGATGGCCGCTGTCTGTGTGTCGGGGAGAGCGGGAGGTGGCAGGGCTGTCCCGTCGGCAGGAGACGATCCCGGGGCTGCGGGAGGCGGGAGGGCCGGCGTGGAGGCGGCGGGAGTATGTTGCGGTGGGGCCATGGCGAACGGTGGGCCAGTCGGCGGCTGGACCGCGGCGTGCTGCCGCTGGGAGTTTGCAGGCTGGGCTGGTGTGGCTGCCGGCGCGGCGGTGCCAGGAGACGGGGCTGGAGCAGCGGCAGGCACGGGAGAGGCAGCAGCCATCTGTGTAGGCGCTGCAGCGCCGGCACCAGGTGGCTGGCGGGGCTGGGGCGCTCCGTGTCCCGCGGACGGGACGTTGACCACCACCGGCGCCGTGTCGGTGGCGGCGAGGGGGACCTGGGGGGCTGGAAGAAGGGTCGCCGCCTGGCTTTGCGGGGGGCCGGCTATGATGGTGGCTACAGCCATAACAGGCGCGGCTAGGGGAGCGGTAGGACCCGTAGGTGGCAGGGGAGCAGCCGCTGGCCCCGCGGGGCTATCGGCGGGGGGCGGGGCCGCGAAGGCGCTGGCGGACGGGGTGGGAGGAGCGAGGGACGGGGCCGCGAAGACGCTGGAGCCGAGGGCGGGGACCGCGGGAGCCGGGGCAGCAGGGAGGAACGGGATGGGGGGGGCGGGGATGGGGGGAGCGGTGGAGGGGGTCGTAGGGTCCGGTGGGACAGGGGTGACGGCTGCCAGGACAGCGGGGGCGGGGGGCGGGGCGGCACGAGTCAGTCGGACCGCGGCTACCGGAGCCGCGAGAGGCGGGACAGCAGGGACTAACGGGACCGTGGGGGTGGAGATGACGGGGGCGGTGGGGGGGGCGGTGGAGTCCGGTGGGGCAGGGGTGACCGGTGCAGGGACCGCGGGGGGGTGGGGCGGGGCGGCACGAGACAGCTGGACCGCGGGTACCGGAGCCGTGAGGTCCGGCGGCGGGGCGGGGGCCGTGCCCGGTTGCAGGCTCGCGGCGGCAAGGGGCGGGCTCGCAGCAGGAGCGGGACCCGGCGAGGTGGCTGCTGCGGGCGGCGCCTTCGCAGCAAACAGCTCCACGAGCGCTCTGCAAGCCGGGACCAGCTCCGCGGCAGCCCAATCCCGGCGGGAGATATTATTAAAGAGTTTAACCCGAACTGTGTCCCAGAAGTCTCTTGTAAAGACGGCTGAACGGTCAGCATTTGGGAAATTAATCAGAGTCCATTCTAAGAGGTTTTTTAGCTCCTGTTTAGGTAATTGACTTGGACCGGAGCTTAGTAAGTACTTAAGTTGTTTATAGAGATGTCTGTCATGGGCAGAGTGAGTTTGTCCCATTATTGACCAGTATGATACTCACCTAGATGTCGCAGGGGGCAGGGTCCTTAATCAGAAGTCCGTCGTGGGGGGCTGGCCAGGCTCTCCACACGGCGCTCAGGACGCTGCTGTCGGGTCCCTCCTCAGAGCTCCGGTTTCAGGCGTCGCTTGGCAACGGCTTTCCGTGCTCGGGACCTCGCAGGTGTCTCCACTCAGAGCTCCAGCGCGGGCGGTGCTGAGCAATACCCGCCTGTGCTCGGGCGCGCAGCTGGATCCCTCCTAAGAGCTCCGGTCTGCACTGCTTAGCAGCGTGTCCGTGCTCGAGGGGTACCACGGCAAACTTCCTCAAAGAGCTCCAGGTAACCGCTGCGCAGCAGTGGCCGTCTGTGCTCGAGGACTGCCAGGCAATTTCCTCCCTCCGAGAGCTCCAGGTAATTGCTACGAAGTAACGGCTCCCCGTGCTCGAGGGCTGCCTCAGCAGAGTTATAGAGCTCCGGCTTTTACGCTGCGCAGCAACGGTATGCCGTGCTCACGACACGTTCCAGGTGGCTATAACTGGTCTTTTAGTTACCGTCCATGGCGAAGTCTCTCACAGGTGGAAGAAGCTGAATCAGGCCTTCACTCACGTTTGGGCGCCAGTTTGTCGAAATTGATGGCGATGATGGTGATGAGGGTGTGGGTTCGGTCGGGCCCGGCTGGAGATGGACGGCGACGAGAGATCTCTATAAGCAGGTCTTTGGAGCATGCAGTTTATTGCAGAGGGCGTGGGTACAGGGGCACTGCTTAGAGCTGCCAGCTGCAGCTCCAAGCAGGCCCAAGGTGTAAGAGAGGGAGAGAGAGTGAGCGAGAGAGCTAGAGCAAGAGGCTGAGAGCTAAGAGTGTAAAGAGCAAGAGAGACAAACTAAGAGGAGAGCTGAATTAAGAGGAAGAAGAAGAGCAAGAGAGTTACTAAGAGAGCTACTAAGAGGAGAAGAGCATTACTAAGAGAGCTACTAAGAGAGTTACTAAGAGCGTTACTAAGAGGAGAAGAGCATTACTAAGAGGAGAGGAGTTAAGAGAGCGAGGAGCTTGTTACAATACAATAAATCATCTTCTGTAGTGAATATTCTAATTCTCAGTAGCCAATCTAATACAAGGTACAAATCCTATAGCATTTACATACAGCCTATAAGAGTTCTTACATTACCATAGAGTGTTACATTTTAACTTCTAAAAACTACTCTTTGGACCCCTTCTGCTGAGCTAGTAGGGTCTGCTCTGACCCTTGGACCTGTCTGCAAGCAGAGGGTATTGTTCAATCAAGAGGGGATTACCTTCAGCCGGCTATACCATTGTTTTCCAGTTGTTCAGTAACTAAGACTCTATATCTCAAAGATGGCCTTCATTTCGATGTCGCTCACAGTTTTCATATTCCCAGAATCTTTTGTTAGGCAATCATATTTATAAGGCTTTCCTGTTTCATCTTCCCCAACAACAAAGGCTCTCCTGGGAGCCACGGGTCACAAAGCACCGTGGGCTCTGTGCAGCCCCGCTGTGTCACAATGGCCGCTGGCTTCCACGAGCCCCCGCAGTGTCCCAGTGGGCCCCGTGGCTTTAGGAGTGGGTGGCTGGGAGTTGGTGCCAGCGGCTGGGGGAGCAGCAGCAGGGACTGTGTGTGGACAGTGCCATGGCCACTTGTGTGGCCACTGGTGTCTCTGTGCCAGGCACAGCCGTGGTGTGTAACACCGGCTCTGGGTCCTTTGGCTGTGCAGGTGGCAGTCACGGCCTGGAGCAGGGCTGCTCCCGGGGGACAGCCTGGGGCAGGAGGCTGCTGGAGATTCATTCCCCACACTCCTTGTCATGAGGTGCTCAGAGTGATTGGAAAGGCTGTTGGCAGCAGGCAGTTCTCTGGGTTCAAGCTGTGGAGCTGTCAGCGGGAATGCAAAGGCCAAGCTGGTGAGCCTTTTGTCCTGGTGCCTTTAGTGTGTGAGCAGTCCCTGGTGCCGTTGTCTTTGGATCCTGAGTGTGGGAGAGGCAAGGCTTAGGATGGTGCGTAGAGCTGAGAAGGAAAGTGCCGAGAGCAGCGTGTGTGCTGCTGCTTTGAGGGGTGCAGTTGAAGTTGTAGGCAGCAAGAGCTTTCTCAGCTGGCCCTTTTGTGAGCTCTGCTTTTGCCAGATGACTTCCATCTTACCCTCTTACCATCTTAGCCTCTCATTTTTGCATATCCCAAACCCCCTTCCAAACATCCAGCAGCTGCTTGTAAAGAAGAAGTCCTAGAACAAAAAGCCAGTGCTGCCTTTCATAGCCCCTTTGCTGTCTATGAAGTAGAGGAAAGAAGCTAGTGAGACGCACTTTCTTTCTCAACTCCATAGAGCGCATCCTTCTCTCAAGGTGGCAGAGTCCTTGGCGGAAGTGAAGCATCTGCAGCTGCAGTTCAGACTGAGAGATGTGCCAGGACAGGAAACATTTGCTGACCTTCCCTGTTCCCTGTGCAACATGATTCTCGCATCCCAGTCACTTTCACATACCTTCGGTATCCCTGAGTCCAAGCAGCTAAAGCTCACAGAGACAGAAGTGTCAGGAAGGAAAACGTTGCAAAAGCACCCCCTTCTCTTATCAGCATATAAATTGTGCACAACAGGCTGCGGCACCGAACCATCCTTCTCAGATAGACATGCCATCACACTTTTCACTCTTGCAGCTCGGTTGAAAAGCTCCAGCAGCTGCTCCCGCAATAGCAAAAGGTTCTAGAAGTGAAAGCCAGTTTGGGGCTGCACCTTCTCCTTGCCGCATGTAAGCCACACCAAACTCCCTGATGCACTCTGTCCTCCCCTTCTCAAAGGAGTAGACGGTGGCATCAGGACACACCTGTGTCCCAGCAGCTGGGTGCCCAGCCGGGAGCAGGAGCAGGGCTGGGGCTGCTCCCAAAGTTGCCCCGCCCCAATGCCAGAGCCGGACATATGCTGAGGGGGGGCTGGATCAGGCTTTATTGTCCAGCTGCATGCCAGGAGTGAGCACAAAATCTACCTGCATTCTCTGCAGCATGCCATCCTGGAGCAGAGCCATTGCCAAAGGAAGCCGTCAGCCCGTGCCAAGCCAGTGCCGGAGTGGGATCCTAGCAGCACCTGTGGAAGCCGGGAGAGAGGAGCCCACCTGGAGCAGGTTCGTGCAGGATTAATCATCCCGTGGCTTCCCACCAGGGTCCTGTTGCTTCCAAAAGGCCCCACAGTGTCACTGTGGCCCCTCGGTTCCACCAGGTTCCATAGCGTCACTGTGGTGCCCAGGGTTCCGTCAGCTTCGCCAGCATCCCCACGGTCTGCAGAGCTCCCCGAGCTTCTGTGGTGTCACAGTGGAGGCAGGGTTGCATCAGGTTCCATAGCATCAGCACGGTCTCCAGGGCTCCCAGAGGTTCTGTGGTGTCACAGTGGAGGCAGGGTTGCATCAGGTTCCATAGCATCACCACAGTCTCCAGGGCTCCCTGAGCTTCTGTGGTGTCACAGTGGAGGCAGGGTTGCATCAGGTTCCATAGCATCAGCACGGTCTCCAGGGCTCCCAGAGGTTCTGTGGTGTCACAGAGGAGGCAGGGTTGCATCAGGTTCCATAGCATCACCACGGTCTCCAGGGCTCCAAGAGCTTCTGTGGTGTCACAGAGGAGGCAGGGTTGCATCAGGTTCAATAGCATCAGCACGGTCTCCAGGGCTCCCCTGAGCTTCTGTGGTGGTGTCACAGAGGAGCCAGGCTTCCTTGTAGTTCCCCAGCATCACAAAGGCTCTCCTGGGAGCCACGGGTCACAAAGCACCGTGGGCTCTGTGCAGCCCCGCTGTGTCACAATGGCCGCTGGCTTCCACGAGCCCCCGCAGTGTCCCAGTGGGCCCCGTGGCTTTAGGAGTGGGTGGCTGGGAGTTGGTGCCAGCGGCTGGGGGAGCAGCAGCAGGGACTGTGTGTGGACAGTGCCATGGCCACTTGTGTGGCCACTGGTGTCTCTGTGCCAGGCACAGCCGTGGTGTGTAACACCGGCTCTGGGTCCTTTGGCTGTGCAGGTGGCAGTCACGGCCTGGAGCAGGGCTGCTCCCGGGGGACAGCCTGGGGCAGGAGGCTGCTGGAGATTCATTCCCCACACTCCTTGTCATGAGGTGCTCAGAGTGATTGGAAAGGCTGTTGGCAGCAGGCAGTTCTCTGGGTTCAAGCTGTGGAGCTGTCAGCGGGAATGCAAAGGCCAAGCTGGTGAGCCTTTTGTCCTGGTGCCTTTAGTGTGTGAGCAGTCCCTGGTGCCGTTGTCTTTGGATCCTGAGTGTGGGAGAGGCAAGGCTTAGGATGGTGCGTAGAGCTGAGAAGGAAAGTGCCGAGAGCAGCATGTGTGCTGCTGCTTTGAGGGGTGCAGTTGAAGTTGTAGGCAGCAAGAGCTTTCACAGCTGGCCCTTTTGTGAGCTCTGCTTTTGCCAGATGACTTCCATCTTACCCTCTTACCATCTTAGCCTCTCATTTTTGCATATCCCAAACCCCCTTCCAAACATCCAGCAGCTGCTTGTAAAGAAGAAGTCCTAGAACAAAAAGCCAGTGCTGCCTTTCATAGCCCCTTTGCTGTCTATGAAGTAGAGGAAAGAAGCTAGTGAGACGCACTTTCTTTCTCAACTCCATAGAGCGCATCCTTCTCTCAAGGTGGCAGAGTCCTTGGCGGAAGTGAAGCATCTGCAGCTGCAGTTCAGACTGAGAGATGTGCCAGGACAGGAAACATTTGCTGACCTTCCCTGTTCCCTGTGCAACATGATTCTCGCATCCCAGTCACTTTCACATACCTTCGGTATCCCTGAGTCCAAGCAGCTAAAGCTCACAGAGACAGAAGTGTCAGGAAGGAAAACGTTGCAAAAGCACCCCCTTCTCTTATCAGCATATAAATTGTGCACAACAGGCTGCGGCACCGAACCTTCCTTCTCAGATAGACATGCCATCACACTTTTCACTCTTGCAGCTCGGTTGAAAAGCTCCAGCAGCTGCTCCCGCAATAGCAAAAGGTTCTAGAAGTGAAAGCCAGTTTGGGGCTGCACCTTCTCCTTGCCGCATGTAAGCCACACCAAACTCCCTGATGCACTCTGTCCTCCCCTTCTCAAAGGAGTAGACGGTGGCATCAGGACACACCTGTGTCCCAGCAGCTGGGTGCCCAGCCGGGAGCAGGAGCAGGGCTGGGGCTGCTCCCAAAGTTGCCCCGCCCCAATGCCAGAGCCGGACATATGCTGAGGGGGGGCTGGATCAGGCTTTATTGTCCAGCTGCATGCCAGGAGTGAGCACAAAATCTACCTGCATTCTCTGCAGCATGCCATCCTGGAGCAGAGCCATTGCCAAAGGAAGCCGTCAGCCCGTGCCAAGCCAGTGCCGGAGTGGGATCCTAGCAGCACCTGTGGAAGCCGGGAGAGAGGAGCCCACCTGGAGCAGGTTCGTGCAGGATTAATCATCCCGTGGCTTCCCACCAGGGTCCTGTTGCTTCCAAAAGGCCCCACAGTGTCACTGTGGCCCCTCGGTTCCACCAGGTTCCATAGCGTCACTGTGGTGCCCAGGGTTCCGTCAGCTTCGCCAGCATCCCCACGGTCTGCAGAGCTCCCCGAGCTTCTGTGGTGTCACAGTGGAGGCAGGGTTGCATCAGGTTCCATAGCATCAGCACGGTCTCCAGGGCTCCCAGAGGTTCTGTGGTGTCACAGTGGAGGCAGGGTTGCATCAGGTTCCATAGCATCACCACAGTCTCCAGGGCTCCCTGAGCTTCTGTGGTGTCACAGTGGAGGCAGGGTTGCATCAGGTTCCATAGCATCAGCACGGTCTCCAGGGCTCCCAGAGGTTCTGTGGTGTCACAGAGGAGGCAGGGTTGCATCAGGTTCCATAGCATCACCACGGTCTCCAGGGCTCCAAGAGCTTCTGTGGTGTCACAGAGGAGGCAGGGTTGCATCAGGTTCAATAGCATCAGCACGGTCTCCAGGGCTCCCCTGAGCTTCTGTGGTGGTGTCACAGAGGAGCCAGGCTTCCTTGTAGTTCCCCAGCATCACAAAGGCTCTCCTGGGAGCCACGGGTCACAAAGCACCGTGGGCTCTGTGCAGCCCCGCTGTGTCACAATGGCCGCTGGCTTCCACGAGCCCCCGCAGTGTCCCAGTGGGCCCCGTGGCTTTAGGAGTGGGTGGCTGGGAGTTGGTGCCAGCGGCTGGGGGAGCAGCAGCAGGGACTGTGTGTGGACAGTGCCATGGCCACTTGTGTGGCCACTGGTGTCTCTGTGCCAGGCACAGCCGTGGTGTGTAACACCGGCTCTGGGTCCTTTGGCTGTGCAGGTGGCAGTCACGGCCTGGAGCAGGGCTGCTCCCGGGGGACAGCCTGGGGCAGGAGGCTGCTGGAGATTCATTCCCCACACTCCTTGTCATGAGGTGCTCAGAGTGATTGGAAAGGCTGTTGGCAGCAGGCAGTTCTCTGGGTTCAAGCTGTGGAGCTGTCAGCGGGAATGCAAAGGCCAAGCTGGTGAGCCTTTTGTCCTGGTGCCTTTAGTGTGTGAGCAGTCCCTGGTGCCGTTGTCTTTGGATCCTGAGTGTGGGAGAGGCAAGGCTTAGGATGGTGCGTAGAGCTGAGAAGGAAAGTGCCGAGAGCAGCGTGTGTGCTGCTGCTTTGAGGGGTGCAGTTGAAGTTGTAGGCAGCAAGAGCTTTCTCAGCTGGCCCTTTTGTGAGCTCTGCTTTTGCCAGATGACTTCCATCTTACCCTCTTACCATCTTAGCCTCTCATTTTTGCATATCCCAAACCCCCTTCCAAACATCCAGCAGCTGCTTGTAAAGAAGAAGTCCTAGAACAAAAAGCCAGTGCTGCCTTTCATAGCCCCTTTGCTGTCTATGAAGTAGAGGAAAGAAGCTAGTGAGACGCACTTTCTTTCTCAACTCCATAGAGCGCATCCTTCTCTCAAGGTGGCAGAGTCCTTGGCGGAAGTGAAGCATCTGCAGCTGCAGTTCAGACTGAGAGATGTGCCAGGACAGGAAACATTTGCTGACCTTCCCTGTTCCCTGTGCAACATGATTCTCGCATCCCAGTCACTTTCACATACCTTCGGTATCCCTGAGTCCAAGCAGCTAAAGCTCACAGAGACAGAAGTGTCAGGAAGGAAAACGTTCCAAAAGCACCCCCTTCTCTTATCAGCATATAAATTGTGCACAACAGGCTGCGGCACCGAACCTTCCTTCTCAGATAGACATGCCATCACACTTTTCACTCTTGCAGCTCGGTTGAAAAGCTCCAGCAGCTGCTCCCGCAATAGCAAAAGGTTCTAGAAGTGAAAGCCAGTTTGGGGCTGCACCTTCTCCTTGCCGCATGTAAGCCACACCAAACTCCCTGATGCACTCTGTCCTCCCCTTCTCAAAGGAGTAGACGGTGGCATCAGGACACACCTGTGTCCCAGCAGCTGGGTGCCCAGCCGGGAGCAGGAGCAGGGCTGGGGCTGCTCCCAAAGTTGCCCCGCCCCAATGCCAGAGCCGGACATATGCTGAGGGGGGGCTGGATCAGGCTTTATTGTCCAGCTGCATGCCAGGAGTGAGCACAAAATCTACCTGCATTCTCTGCAGCATGCCATCCTGGAGCAGAGCCATTGCCAAAGGAAGCCGTGAGCCCGTGCCAAGCCAGTGCCGGAGTGGGATCCTAGCAGCACCTGTGGAAGCCGGGAGAGAGGAGCCCACCTGGAGCAGGTTCGTGCAGGATTAATCATCCCGTGGCTTCCCACCAGGGTCCTGTTGCTTCCAAAAGGCCCCACAGTGTCACTGTGGCCCCTCGGTTCCACCAGGTTCCATAGCGTCACTGTGGTGCCCAGGGTTCCGTCAGCTTCGCCAGCATCCCCACGGTCTGCAGAGCTCCCCGAGCTTCTGTGGTGTCACAGTGGAGGCAGGGTTGCATCAGGTTCCATAGCATCAGCACGGTCTCCAGGGCTCCCAGAGGTTCTGTGGTGTCACAGTGGAGGCAGGGTTGCATCAGGTTCCATAGCATCACCACAGTCTCCAGGGCTCCCTGAGCTTCTGTGGTGTCACAGTGGAGGCAGGGTTGCATCAGGTTCCATAGCATCAGCACGGTCTCCAGGGCTCCCAGAGGTTCTGTGGTGTCACAGAGGAGGCAGGGTTGCATCAGGTTCCATAGCATCACCACGGTCTCCAGGGCTCCAAGAGCTTCTGTGGTGTCACAGAGGAGGCAGGGTTGCATCAGGTTCAATAGCATCAGCACGGTCTCCAGGGCTCCCCTGAGCTTCTGTGGTGGTGTCACAGAGGAGCCAGGCTTCCTTGTAGTTCCCCAGCATCACAAAGGCTCTCCTGGGAGCCACGGGTCACAAAGCACCGTGGGCTCTGTGCAGCCCCGCTGTGTCACAATGGCCGCTGGCTTCCACGAGCCCCCGCAGTGTCCCAGTGGGCCCCGTGGCTTTAGGAGTGGGTGGCTGGGAGTTGGTGCCAGCGGCTGGGGGAGCAGCAGCAGGGACTGTGTGTGGACAGTGCCATGGCCACTTGTGTGGCCACTGGTGTCTCTGTGCCAGGCACAGCCGTGGTGTGTAACACCGGCTCTGGGTCCTTTGGCTGTGCAGGTGGCAGTCACGGCCTGGAGCAGGGCTGCTCCCGGGGGACAGCCTGGGGCAGGAGGCTGCTGGAGATTCATTCCCCACACTCCTTGTCATGAGGTGCTCAGAGTGATTGGAAAGGCTGTTGGCAGCAGGCAGTTCTCTGGGTTCAAGCTGTGGAGCTGTCAGCGGGAATGCAAAGGCCAAGCTGGTGAGCCTTTTGTCCTGGTGCCTTTAGTGTGTGAGCAGTCCCTGGTGCCGTTGTCTTTGGATCCTGAGTGTGGGAGAGGCAAGGCTTAGGATGGTGCGTAGAGCTGAGAAGGAAAGTGCCGAGAGCAGCGTGTGTGCTGCTGCTTTGAGGGGTGCAGTTGAAGTTGTAGGCAGCAAGAGCTTTCTCAGCTGGCCCTTTTGTGAGCTCTGCTTTTGCCAGATGACTTCCATCTTACCCTCTTACCATCTTAGCCTCTCATTTTTGCATATCCCAAACCCCCTTCCAAACATCCAGCAGCTGCTTGTAAAGAAGAAGTCCTAGAACAAAAAGCCAGTGCTGCCTTTCATAGCCCCTTTGCTGTCTATGAAGTAGAGGAAAGAAGCTAGTGAGACGCACTTTCTTTCTCAACTCCATAGAGCGCATCCTTCTCTCAAGGTGGCAGAGTCCTTGGCGGAAGTGAAGCATCTGCAGCTGCAGTTCAGACTGAGAGATGTGCCAGGACAGGAAACATTTGCTGACCTTCCCTGTTCCCTGTGCAACATGATTCTCGCATCCCAGTCACTTTCACATACCTTCGGTATCCCTGAGTCCAAGCAGCTAAAGCTCACAGAGACAGAAGTGTCAGGAAGGAAAACGTTCCAAAAGCACCCCCTTCTCTTATCAGCATATAAATTGTGCACAACAGGCTGCGGCACCGAACCTTCCTTCTCAGATAGACATGCCATCACACTTTTCACTCTTGCAGCTCGGTTGAAAAGCTCCAGCAGCTGCTCCCGCAATAGCAAAAGGTTCTAGAAGTGAAAGCCAGTTTGGGGCTGCACCTTCTCCTTGCCGCATGTAAGCCACACCAAACTCCCTGATGCACTCTGTCCTCCCCTTCTCAAAGGAGTAGACGGTGGCATCAGGACACACCTGTGTCCCAGCAGCTGGGTGCCCAGCCGGGAGCAGGAGCAGGGCTGGGGCTGCTCCCAAAGTTGCCCCGCCCCAATGCCAGAGCCGGACATATGCTGAGGGGGGGCTGGATCAGGCTTTATTGTCCAGCTGCATGCCAGGAGTGAGCACAAAATCTACCTGCATTCTCTGCAGCATGCCATCCTGGAGCAGAGCCATTGCCAAAGGAAGCCGTGAGCCCGTGCCAAGCCAGTGCCGGAGTGGGATCCTAGCAGCACCTGTGGAAGCCGGGAGAGAGGAGCCCACCTGGAGCAGGTTCGTGCAGGATTAATCATCCCGTGGCTTCCCACCAGGGTCCTGTTGCTTCCAAAAGGCCCCACAGTGTCACTGTGGCCCCTCGGTTCCACCAGGTTCCATAGCGTCACTGTGGTGCCCAGGGTTCCGTCAGCTTCGCCAGCATCCCCACGGTCTGCAGAGCTCCCCGAGCTTCTGTGGTGTCACAGTGGAGGCAGGGTTGCATCAGGTTCCATAGCATCAGCACGGTCTCCAGGGCTCCCAGAGGTTCTGTGGTGTCACAGTGGAGGCAGGGTTGCATCAGGTTCCATAGCATCACCACAGTCTCCAGGGCTCCCTGAGCTTCTGTGGTGTCACAGTGGAGGCAGGGTTGCATCAGGTTCCATAGCATCACCACGGTCTCCAGGGCTCCCCTGAGCTTCTGTGGTGGTGTCACAGAGGAGCCAGGCTTCCTTGTAGTTCCCCAGCATCACAAAGGCTCTCCTGGGAGCCACGGGTCACAAAGCACCGTGGGCTCTGTGCAGCCCCGCTGTGTCACAATGGCCGCTGGCTTCCACGAGCCCCCGCAGTGTCCCAGTGGGCCCCGTAGCTTTAGGAGTGGGTGGCTGGGAGTTGGTGCCAGCGGCTGGGGGAGCAGCAGCAGGGACTGTGTGTGGACAGTGCCATGGCCACTTGTGTGGCCACTGGTGTCTCTGTGCCAGGCACAGCCGTGGTGTGTAACACCGGCTCTGGGTCCTTTGGCTGTGCAGGTGGCAGTCACGGCCTGGAGCAGGGCTGCTCCCGGGGGACAGCCTGGGGCAGGAGGCTGCTGGAGATTCATTCCCCACACTCCTTGTCATGAGGTGCTCAGAGTGATTGGAAAGGCTGTTGGCAGCAGGCAGTTCTCTGGGTTCAAGCTGTGGAGCTGTCAGCGGGAATGCAAAGGCCAAGCTGGTGAGCCTTTTGTCCTGGTGCCTTTAGTGTGTGAGCAGTCCCTGGTGCCGTTGTCTTTGGATCCTGAGTGTGGGAGAGGCAAGGCTTAGGATGGTGCGTAGAGCTGAGAAGGAAAGTGCCGAGAGCAGCGTGTGTGCTGCTGCTTTGAGGGGTGCAGTTGAAGTTGTAGGCAGCAAGAGCTTTCTCAGCTGGCCCTTTTGTGAGCTCTGCTTTTGCCAGATGACTTCCATCTTACCCTCTTACCATCTTAGCCTCTCATTTTTGCATATCCCAAACCCCCTTCCAAACATCCAGCAGCTGCTTGTAAAGAAGAAGTCCTAGAACAAAAAGCCAGTGCTGCCTTTCATAGCCCCTTTGCTGTCTATGAAGTAGAGGAAAGAAGCTAGTGAGACGCACTTTCTTTCTCAACTCCATAGAGCGCATCCTTCTCTCAAGGTGGCAGAGTCCTTGGCGGAAGTGAAGCATCTGCAGCTGCAGTTCAGACTGAGAGATGTGCCAGGACAGGAAACATTTGCTGACCTTCCCTGTTCCCTGTGCAACATGATTCTCGCATCCCAGTCACTTTCACATACCTTCGGTATCCCTGAGTCCAAGCAGCTAAAGCTCACAGAGACAGAAGTGTCAGGAAGGAAAACGTTGCAAAAGCACCCCCTTCTCTTATCAGCATATAAATTGTGCACAACAGGCTGCGGCACCGAACCTTCCTTCTCAGATAGACATGCCATCACACTTTTCACTCTTGCAGCTCGGTTGAAAAGCTCCAGCAGCTGCTCCCGCAATAGCAAAAGGTTCTAGAAGTGAAAGCCAGTTTGGGGCTGCACCTTCTCCTTGCCGCATGTAAGCCACACCAAACTCCCTGATGCACTCTGTCCTCCCCTTCTCAAAGGAGTAGACGGTGGCATCAGGACACACCTGTGTCCCAGCAGCTGGGTGCCCAGCCGGGAGCAGGAGCAGGGCTGGGGCTGCTCCCAAAGTTGCCCCGCCCCAATGCCAGAGCCGGACATATGCTGAGGGGGGGCTGGATCAGGCTTTATTGTCCAGCTGCATGCCAGGAGTGAGCACAAAATCTACCTGCATTCTCTGCAGCATGCCATCCTGGAGCAGAGCCATTGCCAAAGGAAGCCGTGAGCCCGTGCCAAGCCAGTGCCGGAGTGGGATCCTAGCAGCACCTGTGGAAGCCGGGAGAGAGGAGCCCACCTGGAGCAGGTTCGTGCAGGATTAATCATCCCGTGGCTTCCCACCAGGGTCCTGTTGCTTCCAAAAGGCCCCACAGTGTCACTGTGGCCCCTCGGTTCCACCAGGTTCCATAGCGTCACTGTGGTGCCCAGGGTTCCGTCAGCTTCGCCAGCATCCCCACGGTCTGCAGAGCTCCCCGAGCTTCTGTGGTGTCACAGTGGAGGCAGGGTTGCATCAGGTTCCATAGCATCAGCACGGTCTCCAGGGCTCCCAGAGGTTCTGTGGTGTCACAGTGGAGGCAGGGTTGCATCAGGTTCCATAGCATCACCACAGTCTCCAGGGCTCCCTGAGCTTCTGTGGTGTCACAGTGGAGGCAGGGTTGCATCAGGTTCCATAGCATCAGCACGGTCTCCAGGGCTCCCAGAGGTTCTGTGGTGTCACAGAGGAGGCAGGGTTGCATCAGGTTCCATAGCATCACCACGGTCTCCAGGGCTCCAAGAGCTTCTGTGGTGTCACAGAGGAGGCAGGGTTGCATCAGGTTCAATAGCATCAGCACGGTCTCCAGGGCTCCCCTGAGCTTCTGTGGTGGTGTCACAGAGGAGCCAGGCTTCCTTGTAGTTCCCCAGCATCACAAAGGCTCTCCTGGGAGCCACGGGTCACAAAGCACCGTGGGCTCTGTGCAGCCCCGCTGTGTCACAATGGCCGCTGGCTTCCACGAGCCCCCGCAGTGTCCCAGTGGGCCCCGTGGCTTTAGGAGTGGGTGGCTGGGAGTTGGTGCCAGCGGCTGGGGGAGCAGCAGCAGGGACTGTGTGTGGACAGTGCCATGGCCACTTGTGTGGCCACTGGTGTCTCTGTGCCAGGCACAGCCGTGGTGTGTAACACCGGCTCTGGGTCCTTTGGCTGTGCAGGTGGCAGTCACGGCCTGGAGCAGGGCTGCTCCCGGGGGACAGCCTGGGGCAGGAGGCTGCTGGAGATTCATTCCCCACACTCCTTGTCATGAGGTGCTCAGAGTGATTGGAAAGGCTGTTGGCAGCAGGCAGTTCTCTGGGTTCAAGCTGTGGAGCTGTCAGCGGGAATGCAAAGGCCAAGCTGGTGAGCCTTTTGTCCTGGTGCCTTTAGTGTGTGAGCAGTCCCTGGTGCCGTTGTCTTTGGATCCTGAGTGTGGGAGAGGCAAGGCTTAGGATGGTGCGTAGAGCTGAGAAGGAAAGTGCCGAGAGCAGCGTGTGTGCTGCTGCTTTGAGGGGTGCAGTTGAAGTTGTAGGCAGCAAGAGCTTTCTCAGCTGGCCCTTTTGTGAGCTCTGCTTTTGCCAGATGACTTCCATCTTACCCTCTTACCATCTTAGCCTCTCATTTTTGCATATCCCAAACCCCCTTCCAAACATCCAGCAGCTGCTTGTAAAGAAGAAGTCCTAGAACAAAAAGCCAGTGCTGCCTTTCATAGCCCCTTTGCTGTCTATGAAGTAGAGGAAAGAAGCTAGTGAGACGCACTTTCTTTCTCAACTCCATAGAGCGCATCCTTCTCTCAAGGTGGCAGAGTCCTTGGCGGAAGTGAAGCATCTGCAGCTGCAGTTCAGACTGAGAGATGTGCCAGGACAGGAAACATTTGCTGACCTTCCCTGTTCCCTGTGCAACATGATTCTCGCATCCCAGTCACTTTCACATACCTTCGGTATCCCTGAGTCCAAGCAGCTAAAGCTCACAGAGACAGAAGTGTCAGGAAGGAAAACGTTCCAAAAGCACCCCCTTCTCTTATCAGCATATAAATTGTGCACAACAGGCTGCGGCACCGAACCTTCCTTCTCAGATAGACATGCCATCACACTTTTCACTCTTGCAGCTCGGTTGAAAAGCTCCAGCAGCTGCTCCCGCAATAGCAAAAGGTTCTAGAAGTGAAAGCCAGTTTGGGGCTGCACCTTCTCCTTGCCGCATGTAAGCCACACCAAACTCCCTGATGCACTCTGTCCTCCCCTTCTCAAAGGAGTAGACGGTGGCATCAGGACACACCTGTGTCCCAGCAGCTGGGTGCCCAGCCGGGAGCAGGAGCAGGGCTGGGGCTGCTCCCAAAGTTGCCCCGCCCCAATGCCAGAGCCGGACATATGCTGAGGGGGGGCTGGATCAGGCTTTATTGTCCAGCTGCATGCCAGGAGTGAGCACAAAATCTACCTGCATTCTCTGCAGCATGCCATCCTGGAGCAGAGCCATTGCCAAAGGAAGCCGTGAGCCCGTGCCAAGCCAGTGCCGGAGTGGGATCCTAGCAGCACCTGTGGAAGCCGGGAGAGAGGAGCCCACCTGGAGCAGGTTCGTGCAGGATTAATCATCCCGTGGCTTCCCACCAGGGTCCTGTTGCTTCCAAAAGGCCCCACAGTGTCACTGTGGCCCCTCGGTTCCACCAGGTTCCATAGCGTCACTGTGGTGCCCAGGGTTCCGTCAGCTTCGCCAGCATCCCCACGGTCTGCAGAGCTCCCCGAGCTTCTGTGGTGTCACAGTGGAGGCAGGGTTGCATCAGGTTCCATAGCATCAGCACGGTCTCCAGGGCTCCCAGAGGTTCTGTGGTGTCACAGTGGAGGCAGGGTTGCATCAGGTTCCATAGCATCACCACAGTCTCCAGGGCTCCCTGAGCTTCTGTGGTGTCACAGTGGAGGCAGGGTTGCATCAGGTTCCATAGCATCACCACGGTCTCCAGGGCTCCCCTGAGCTTCTGTGGTGGTGTCACAGAGGAGCCAGGCTTCCTTGTAGTTCCCCAGCATCACAAAGGCTCTCCTGGGAGCCACGGGTCACAAAGCACCGTGGGCTCTGTGCAGCCCCGCTGTGTCACAATGGCCGCTGGCTTCCACGAGCCCCCGCAGTGTCCCAGTGGGCCCCGTAGCTTTAGGAGTGGGTGGCTGGGAGTTGGTGCCAGCGGCTGGGGGAGCAGCAGCAGGGACTGTGTGTGGACAGTGCCATGGCCACTTGTGTGGCCACTGGTGTCTCTGTGCCAGGCACAGCCGTGGTGTGTAACACCGGCTCTGGGTCCTTTGGCTGTGCAGGTGGCAGTCACGGCCTGGAGCAGGGCTGCTCCCGGGGGACAGCCTGGGGCAGGAGGCTGCTGGAGATTCATTCCCCACACTCCTTGTCATGAGGTGCTCAGAGTGATTGGAAAGGCTGTTGGCAGCAGGCAGTTCTCTGGGTTCAAGCTGTGGAGCTGTCAGCGGGAATGCAAAGGCCAAGCTGGTGAGCCTTTTGTCCTGGTGCCTTTAGTGTGTGAGCAGTCCCTGGTGCCGTTGTCTTTGGATCCTGAGTGTGGGAGAGGCAAGGCTTAGGATGGTGCGTAGAGCTGAGAAGGAAAGTGCCGAGAGCAGCGTGTGTGCTGCTGCTTTGAGGGGTGCAGTTGAAGTTGTAGGCAGCAAGAGCTTTCTCAGCTGGCCCTTTTGTGAGCTCTGCTTTTGCCAGATGACTTCCATCTTACCCTCTTACCATCTTAGCCTCTCATTTTTGCATATCCCAAACCCCCTTCCAAACATCCAGCAGCTGCTTGTAAAGAAGAAGTCCTAGAACAAAAAGCCAGTGCTGCCTTTCATAGCCCCTTTGCTGTCTATGAAGTAGAGGAAAGAAGCTAGTGAGACGCACTTTCTTTCTCAACTCCATAGAGCGCATCCTTCTCTCAAGGTGGCAGAGTCCTTGGCGGAAGTGAAGCATCTGCAGCTGCAGTTCAGACTGAGAGATGTGCCAGGACAGGAAACATTTGCTGACCTTCCCTGTTCCCTGTGCAACATGATTCTCGCATCCCAGTCACTTTCACATACCTTCGGTATCCCTGAGTCCAAGCAGCTAAAGCTCACAGAGACAGAAGTGTCAGGAAGGAAAACGTTGCAAAAGCACCCCCTTCTCTTATCAGCATATAAATTGTGCACAACAGGCTGCGGCACCGAACCTTCCTTCTCAGATAGACATGCCATCACACTTTTCACTCTTGCAGCTCGGTTGAAAAGCTCCAGCAGCTGCTCCCGCAATAGCAAAAGGTTCTAGAAGTGAAAGCCAGTTTGGGGCTGCACCTTCTCCTTGCCGCATGTAAGCCACACCAAACTCCCTGATGCACTCTGTCCTCCCCTTCTCAAAGGAGTAGACGGTGGCATCAGGACACACCTGTGTCCCAGCAGCTGGGTGCCCAGCCGGGAGCAGGAGCAGGGCTGGGGCTGCTCCCAAAGTTGCCCCGCCCCAATGCCAGAGCCGGACATATGCTGAGGGGGGGCTGGATCAGGCTTTATTGTCCAGCTGCATGCCAGGAGTGAGCACAAAATCTACCTGCATTCTCTGCAGCATGCCATCCTGGAGCAGAGCCATTGCCAAAGGAAGCCGTGAGCCCGTGCCAAGCCAGTGCCGGAGTGGGATCCTAGCAGCACCTGTGGAAGCCGGGAGAGAGGAGCCCACCTGGAGCAGGTTCGTGCAGGATTAATCATCCCGTGGCTTCCCACCAGGGTCCTGTTGCTTCCAAAAGGCCCCACAGTGTCACTGTGGCCCCTCGGTTCCACCAGGTTCCATAGCGTCACTGTGGTGCCCAGGGTTCCGTCAGCTTCGCCAGCATCCCCACGGTCTGCAGAGGTCCCCGAGCTTCTGTGGTGTCACAGTGGAGGCAGGGTTGCATCAGGTTCCATAGCATCAGCACGGTCTCCAGGGCTCCCAGAGGTTCTGTGGTGTCACAGTGGAGGCAGGGTTGCATCAGGTTCCATAGCATCACCACAGTCTCCAGGGCTCCCTGAGCTTCTGTGGTGTCACAGTGGAGGCAGGGTTGCATCAGGTTCCATAGCATCAGCACGGTCTCCAGGGCTCCCAGAGGTTCTGTGGTGTCACAGAGGAGGCAGGGTTGCATCAGGTTCCATAGCATCACCACGGTCTCCAGGGCTCCAAGAGCTTCTGTGGTGTCACAGAGGAGGCAGGGTTGCATCAGGTTCAATAGCATCAGCACGGTCTCCAGGGCTCCCCTGAGCTTCTGTGGTGGTGTCACAGAGGAGCCAGGCTTCCTTGTAGTTCCCCAGCATCACAAAGGCTCTCCTGGGAGCCACGGGTCACAAAGCACCGTGGGCTCTGTGCAGCCCCGCTGTGTCACAATGGCCGCTGGCTTCCACGAGCCCCCGCAGTGTCCCAGTGGGCCCCGTGGCTTTAGGAGTGGGTGGCTGGGAGTTGGTGCCAGCGGCTGGGGGAGCAGCAGCAGGGACTGTGTGTGGACAGTGCCATGGCCACTTGTGTGGCCACTGGTGTCTCTGTGCCAGGCACAGCCGTGGTGTGTAACACCGGCTCTGGGTCCTTTGGCTGTGCAGGTGGCAGTCACGGCCTGGAGCAGGGCTGCTCCCGGGGGACAGCCTGGGGCAGGAGGCTGCTGGAGATTCATTCCCCACACTCCTTGTCATGAGGTGCTCAGAGTGATTGGAAAGGCTGTTGGCAGCAGGCAGTTCTCTGGGTTCAAGCTGTGGAGCTGTCAGCGGGAATGCAAAGGCCAAGCTGGTGAGCCTTTTGTCCTGGTGCCTTTAGTGTGTGAGCAGTCCCTGGTGCCGTTGTCTTTGGATCCTGAGTGTGGGAGAGGCAAGGCTTAGGATGGTGCGTAGAGCTGAGAAGGAAAGTGCCGAGAGCAGCGTGTGTGCTGCTGCTTTGAGGGGTGCAGTTGAAGTTGTAGGCAGCAAGAGCTTTCTCAGCTGGCCCTTTTGTGAGCTCTGCTTTTGCCAGATGACTTCCATCTTACCCTCTTACCATCTTAGCCTCTCATTTTTGCATATCCCAAACCCCCTTCCAAACATCCAGCAGCTGCTTGTAAAGAAGAAGTCCTAGAACAAAAAGCCAGTGCTGCCTTTCATAGCCCCTTTGCTGTCTATGAAGTAGAGGAAAGAAGCTAGTGAGACGCACTTTCTTTCTCAACTCCATAGAGCGCATCCTTCTCTCAAGGTGGCAGAGTCCTTGGCGGAAGTGAAGCATCTGCAGCTGCAGTTCAGACTGAGAGATGTGCCAGGACAGGAAACATTTGCTGACCTTCCCTGTTCCCTGTGCAACATGATTCTCGCATCCCAGTCACTTTCACATACCTTCGGTATCCCTGAGTCCAAGCAGCTAAAGCTCACAGAGACAGAAGTGTCAGGAAGGAAAACGTTCCAAAAGCACCCCCTTCTCTTATCAGCATATAAATTGTGCACAACAGGCTGCGGCACCGAACCTTCCTTCTCAGATAGACATGCCATCACACTTTTCACTCTTGCAGCTCGGTTGAAAAGCTCCAGCAGCTGCTCCCGCAATAGCAAAAGGTTCTAGAAGTGAAAGCCAGTTTGGGGCTGCACCTTCTCCTTGCCGCATGTAAGCCACACCAAACTCCCTGATGCACTCTGTCCTCCCCTTCTCAAAGGAGTAGACGGTGGCATCAGGACACACCTGTGTCCCAGCAGCTGGGTGCCCAGCCGGGAGCAGGAGCAGGGCTGGGGCTGCTCCCAAAGTTGCCCCGCCCCAATGCCAGAGCCGGACATATGCTGAGGGGGGGCTGGATCAGGCTTTATTGTCCAGCTGCATGCCAGGAGTGAGCACAAAATCTACCTGCATTCTCTGCAGCATGCCATCCTGGAGCAGAGCCATTGCCAAAGGAAGCCGTGAGCCCGTGCCAAGCCAGTGCCGGAGTGGGATCCTAGCAGCACCTGTGGAAGCCGGGAGAGAGGAGCCCACCTGGAGCAGGTTCGTGCAGGATTAATCATCCCGTGGCTTCCCACCAGGGTCCTGTTGCTTCCAAAAGGCCCCACAGTGTCACTGTGGCCCCTCGGTTCCACCAGGTTCCATAGCGTCACTGTGGTGCCCAGGGTTCCGTCAGCTTCGCCAGCATCCCCACGGTCTGCAGAGGTGCCCGAGCTTCTGTGGTGTCACAGTGGAGGCAGGGTTGCATCAGGTTCCATAGCATCAGCACGGTCTCCAGGGCTCCCAGAGGTTCTGTGGTGTCACAGTGGAGGCAGGGTTGCATCAGGTTCCATAGCATCACCACAGTCTCCAGGGCTCCCTGAGCTTCTGTGGTGTCACAGTGGAGGCAGGGTTGCATCAGGTTCCATAGCATCACCACGGTCTCCAGGGCTCCCCTGAGCTTCTGTGGTGGTGTCACAGAGGAGCCAGGCTTCCTTGTAGTTCCCCAGCATCACAAAGGCTCTCCTGGGAGCCACGGGTCACAAAGCACCGTGGGCTCTGTGCAGCCCCGCTGTGTCACAATGGCCGCTGGCTTCCACGAGCCCCCGCAGTGTCCCAGTGGGCCCCGTAGCTTTAGGAGTGGGTGGCTGGGAGTTGGTGCCAGCGGCTGGGGGAGCAGCAGCAGGGACTGTGTGTGGACAGTGCCATGGCCACTTGTGTGGCCACTGGTGTCTCTGTGCCAGGCACAGCCGTGGTGTGTAACACCGGCTCTGGGTCCTTTGGCTGTGCAGGTGGCAGTCACGGCCTGGAGCAGGGCTGCTCCCGGGGGACAGCCTGGGGCAGGAGGCTGCTGGAGATTCATTCCCCACACTCCTTGTCATGAGGTGCTCAGAGTGATTGGAAAGGCTGTTGGCAGCAGGCAGTTCTCTGGGTTCAAGCTGTGGAGCTGTCAGCGGGAATGCAAAGGCCAAGCTGGTGAGCCTTTTGTCCTGGTGCCTTTAGTGTGTGAGCAGTCCCTGGTGCCGTTGTCTTTGGATCCTGAGTGTGGGAGAGGCAAGGCTTAGGATGGTGCGTAGAGCTGAGAAGGAAAGTGCCGAGAGCAGCGTGTGTGCTGCTGCTTTGAGGGGTGCAGTTGAAGTTGTAGGCAGCAAGAGCTTTCTCAGCTGGCCCTTTTGTGAGCTCTGCTTTTGCCAGATGACTTCCATCTTACCCTCTTACCATCTTAGCCTCTCATTTTTGCATATCCCAAACCCCCTTCCAAACATCCAGCAGCTGCTTGTAAAGAAGAAGTCCTAGAACAAAAAGCCAGTGCTGCCTTTCATAGCCCCTTTGCTGTCTATGAAGTAGAGGAAAGAAGCTAGTGAGACGCACTTTCTTTCTCAACTCCATAGAGCGCATCCTTCTCTCAAGGTGGCAGAGTCCTTGGCGGAAGTGAAGCATCTGCAGCTGCAGTTCAGACTGAGAGATGTGCCAGGACAGGAAACATTTGCTGACCTTCCCTGTTCCCTGTGCAACATGATTCTCGCATCCCAGTCACTTTCACATACCTTCGGTATCCCTGAGTCCAAGCAGCTAAAGCTCACAGAGACAGAAGTGTCAGGAAGGAAAACGTTGCAAAAGCACCCCCTTCTCTTATCAGCATATAAATTGTGCACAACAGGCTGCGGCACCGAACCTTCCTTCTCAGATAGACATGCCATCACACTTTTCACTCTTGCAGCTCGGTTGAAAAGCTCCAGCAGCTGCTCCCGCAATAGCAAAAGGTTCTAGAAGTGAAAGCCAGTTTGGGGCTGCACCTTCTCCTTGCCGCATGTAAGCCACACCAAACTCCCTGATGCACTCTGTCCTCCCCTTTTCAAAGGAGTAGACGGTGGCATCAGGACACACCTGTGTCCCAGCAGCTGGGTGCCCAGCCGGGAGCAGGAGCAGGGCTGGGGCTGCTCCCAAAGTTGCCCCGCCCCAATGCCAGAGCCGGACATATGCTGAGGGGGGGCTGGATCAGGCTTTATTGTCCAGCTGCATGCCAGGAGTGAGCACAAAATCTACCTGCATTCTCTGCAGCATGCCATCCTGGAGCAGAGCCATTGCCAAAGGAAGCCGTGAGCCCGTGCCAAGCCAGTGCCGGAGTGGGATCCTAGCAGCACCTGTGGAAGCCGGGAGAGAGGAGCCCACCTGGAGCAGGTTCGTGCAGGATTAATCATCCCGTGGCTTCCCACCAGGGTCCTGTTGCTTCCAAAAGGCCCCACAGTGTCACTGTGGCCCCTCGGTTCCACCAGGTTCCATAGCGTCACTGTGGTGCCCAGGGTTCCGTCAGCTTCGCCAGCATCCCCACGGTCTGCAGAGCTCCCCGAGCTTCTGTGGTGTCACAGTGGAGGCAGGGTTGCATCAGGTTCCATAGCATCAGCACGGTCTCCAGGGCTCCCAGAGGTTCTGTGGTGTCACAGTGGAGGCAGGGTTGCATCAGGTTCCATAGCATCACCACAGTCTCCAGGGCTCCCTGAGCTTCTGTGGTGTCACAGTGGAGGCAGGGTTGCATCAGGTTCCATAGCATCAGCACGGTCTCCAGGGCTCCCAGAGGTTCTGTGGTGTCACAGAGGAGGCAGGGTTGCATCAGGTTCCATAGCATCACCACGGTCTCCAGGGCTCCCAGAGGTTCTGTGGTGTCACAGAGGAGGCAGGGTTGCATCAGGTTCAATAGCATCAGCACGGTCTCCAGGGCTCCCCTGAGCTTCTGTGGTGGTGTCACAGAGGAGCCAGGCTTCCTTGTAGTTCCCCAGCATCACAAAGGCTCTCCTGGGAGCCACGGGTCACAAAGCACCGTGGGCTCTGTGCAGCCCCGCTGTGTCACAATGGCCGCTGGCTTCCACGAGCCCCCGCAGTGTCCCAGTGGGCCCCGTGGCTTTAGGAGTGGGTGGCTGGGAGTTGGTGCCAGTGGCTGGGGGAGCAGCAGCAGGGACTGTGTGTGGACAGTGCCATGGCCACTTGTGTGGCCACTGGTGTCTCTGTGCCAGGCACAGCCGTGGTGTGTAACACCGGCTCTGGGTCCTTTGGCTGTGCAGGTGGCAGTCACGGCCTGGAGCAGGGCTGCTCCCGGGGGACAGCCTGGGGCAGGAGGCTGCTGGAGATTCATTCCCCACACTCCTTGTCATGAGGTGCTCAGAGTGATTGGAAAGGCTGTTGGCAGCAGGCAGTTCTCTGGGTTCAAGCTGTGGAGCTGTCAGCGGGAATGCAAAGGCCAAGCTGGTGAGCCTTTTGTCCTGGTGCCTTTAGTGTGTGAGCAGTCCCTGGTGCCGTTGTCTTTGGATCCTGAGTGTGGGAGAGGCAAGGCTTAGGATGGTGCGTAGAGCTGAGAAGGAAAGTGCCGAGAGCAGCGTGTGTGCTGCTGCTTTGAGGGGTGCAGTTGAAGTTGTAGGCAGCAAGAGCTTTCTCAGCTGGCCCTTTTGTGAGCTCTGCTTTTGCCAGATGACTTCCATCTTACCCTCTTACCATCTTAGCCTCTCATTTTTGCATATCCCAAACCCCCTTCCAAACATCCAGCAGCTGCTTGTAAAGAAGAAGTCCTAGAACAAAAAGCCAGTGCTGCCTTTCATAGCCCCTTTGCTGTCTATGAAGTAGAGGAAAGAAGCTAGTGAGACGCACTTTCTTTCTCAACTCCATAGAGCGCATCCTTCTCTCAAGGTGGCAGAGTCCTTGGCGGAAGTGAAGCATCTGCAGCTGCAGTTCAGACTGAGAGATGTGCCAGGACAGGAAACATTTGCTGACCTTCCCTGTTCCCTGTGCAACATGATTCTCGCATCCCAGTCACTTTCACATACCTTCGGTATCCCTGAGTCCAAGCAGCTAAAGCTCACAGAGACAGAAGTGTCAGGAAGGAAAACGTTGCAAAAGCACCCCCTTCTCTTATCAGCATATAAATTGTGCACAACAGGCTGCGGCACCGAACCTTCCTTCTCAGATAGACATGCCATCACACTTTTCACTCTTGCAGCTCGGTTGAAAAGCTCCAGCAGCTGCTCCCGCAATAGCAAAAGGTTCTAGAAGTGAAAGCCAGTTTGGGGCTGCACCTTCTCCTTGCCGCATGTAAGCCACACCAAACTCCCTGATGCACTCTGTCCTCCCCTTCTCAAAGGAGTAGACGGTGGCATCAGGACACACCTGTGTCCCAGCAGCTGGGTGCCCAGCCGGGAGCAGGAGCAGGGCTGGGGCTGCTCCCAAAGTTGCCCCGCCCCAATGCCAGAGCCGGACATATGCTGAGGGGGGGCTGGATCAGGCTTTATTGTCCAGCTGCATGCCAGGAGTGAGCACAAAATCTACCTGCATTCTCTGCAGCATGCCATCCTGGAGCAGAGCCATTGCCAAAGGAAGCCGTGAGCCCGTGCCAAGCCAGTGCCGGAGTGGGATCCTAGCAGCACCTGTGGAAGCCGGGAGAGAGGAGCCCACCTGGAGCAGGTTCGTGCAGGATTAATCATCCCGTGGCTTCCCACCAGGGTCCTGTTGCTTCCAAAAGGCCCCACAGTGTCACTGTGGCCCCTCGGTTCCACCAGGTTCCATAGCGTCACTGTGGTGCCCAGGGTTCCGTCAGCTTCGCCAGCATCCCCACGGTCTGCAGAGCTCCCCGAGCTTCTGTGGTGTCACAGTGGAGGCAGGGTTGCATCAGGTTCCATAGCATCAGCACGGTCTCCAGGGCTCCCAGAGGTTCTGTGGTGTCACAGTGGAGGCAGGGTTGCATCAGGTTCCATAGCATCACCACAGTCTCCAGGGCTCCCTGAGCTTCTGTGGTGTCACAGTGGAGGCAGGGTTGCATCAGGTTCCATAGCATCAGCACGGTCTCCAGGGCTCCCAGAGGTTCTGTGGTGTCACAGAGGAGGCAGGGTTGCATCAGGTTCCATAGCATCACCACGGTCTCCAGGGCTCCAAGAGCTTCTGTGGTGTCACAGAGGAGGCAGGGTTGCATCAGGTTCAATAGCATCAGCACGGTCTCCAGGGCTCCCCTGAGCTTCTGTGGTGGTGTCACAGAGGAGCCAGGCTTCCTTGTAGTTCCCCAGCATCACAAAGGCTCTCCTGGGAGCCACGGGTCACAAAGCACCGTGGGCTCTGTGCAGCCCCGCTGTGTCACAATGGCCGCTGGCTTCCACGAGCCCCCGCAGTGTCCCAGTGGGCCCCGTGGCTTTAGGAGTGGGTGGCTGGGAGTTGGTGCCAGCGGCTGGGGGAGCAGCAGCAGGGACTGTGTGTGGACAGTGCCATGGCCACTTGTGTGGCCACTGGTGTCTCTGTGCCAGGCACAGCCGTGGTGTGTAACACCGGCTCTGGGTCCTTTGGCTGTGCAGGTGGCAGTCACGGCCTGGAGCAGGGCTGCTCCCGGGGGACAGCCTGGGGCAGGAGGCTGCTGGAGATTCATTCCCCACACTCCTTGTCATGAGGTGCTCAGAGTGATTGGAAAGGCTGTTGGCAGCAGGCAGTTCTCTGGGTTCAAGCTGTGGAGCTGTCAGCGGGAATGCAAAGGCCAAGCTGGTGAGCCTTTTGTCCTGGTGCCTTTAGTGTGTGAGCAGTCCCTGGTGCCGTTGTCTTTGGATCCTGAGTGTGGGAGAGGCAAGGCTTAGGATGGTGCGTAGAGCTGAGAAGGAAAGTGCCGAGAGCAGCGTGTGTGCTGCTGCTTTGAGGGGTGCAGTTGAAGTTGTAGGCAGCAAGAGCTTTCTCAGCTGGCCCTTTTGTGAGCTCTGCTTTTGCCAGATGACTTCCATCTTACCCTCTTACCATCTTAGCCTCTCATTTTTGCATATCCCAAACCCCCTTCCAAACATCCAGCAGCTGCTTGTAAAGAAGAAGTCCTAGAACAAAAAGCCAGTGCTGCCTTTCATAGCCCCTTTGCTGTCTATGAAGTAGAGGAAAGAAGCTAGTGAGACGCACTTTCTTTCTCAACTCCATAGAGCGCATCCTTCTCTCAAGGTGGCAGAGTCCTTGGCGGAAGTGAAGCATCTGCAGCTGCAGTTCAGACTGAGAGATGTGCCAGGACAGGAAACATTTGCTGACCTTCCCTGTTCCCTGTGCAACATGATTCTCGCATCCCAGTCACTTTCACATACCTTCGGTATCCCTGAGTCCAAGCAGCTAAAGCTCACAGAGACAGAAGTGTCAGGAAGGAAAACGTTCCAAAAGCACCCCCTTCTCTTATCAGCATATAAATTGTGCACAACAGGCTGCGGCACCGAACCTTCCTTCTCAGATAGACATGCCATCACACTTTTCACTCTTGCAGCTCGGTTGAAAAGCTCCAGCAGCTGCTCCCGCAATAGCAAAAGGTTCTAGAAGTGAAAGCCAGTTTGGGGCTGCACCTTCTCCTTGCCGCATGTAAGCCACACCAAACTCCCTGATGCACTCTGTCCTCCCCTTCTCAAAGGAGTAGACGGTGGCATCAGGACACACCTGTGTCCCAGCAGCTGGGTGCCCAGCCGGGAGCAGGAGCAGGGCTGGGGCTGCTCCCAAAGTTGCCCCGCCCCAATGCCAGAGCCGGACATATGCTGAGGGGGGGCTGGATCAGGCTTTATTGTCCAGCTGCATGCCAGGAGTGAGCACAAAATCTACCTGCATTCTCTGCAGCATGCCATCCTGGAGCAGAGCCATTGCCAAAGGAAGCCGTGAGCCCGTGCCAAGCCAGTGCCGGAGTGGGATCCTAGCAGCACCTGTGGAAGCCGGGAGAGAGGAGCCCACCTGGAGCAGGTTCGTGCAGGATTAATCATCCCGTGGCTTCCCACCAGGGTCCTGTTGCTTCCAAAAGGCCCCACAGTGTCACTGTGGCCCCTCGGTTCCACCAGGTTCCATAGCGTCACTGTGGTGCCCAGGGTTCCGTCAGCTTCGCCAGCATCCCCACGGTCTGCAGAGGTCCCCGAGCTTCTGTGGTGTCACAGTGGAGGCAGGGTTGCATCAGGTTCCATAGCATCAGCACGGTCTCCAGGGCTCCCAGAGGTTCTGTGGTGTCACAGTGGAGGCAGGGTTGCATCAGGTTCCATAGCATCACCACAGTCTCCAGGGCTCCCTGAGCTTCTGTGGTGTCACAGTGGAGGCAGGGTTGCATCAGGTTCCATAGCATCACCACGGTCTCCAGGGCTCCCCTGAGCTTCTGTGGTGGTGTCACAGAGGAGCCAGGCTTCCTTGTAGTTCCCCAGCATCACAAAGGCTCTCCTGGGAGCCACGGGTCACAAAGCACCGTGGGCTCTGTGCAGCCCCGCTGTGTCACAATGGCCGCTGGCTTCCACGAGCCCCCGCAGTGTCCCAGTGGGCCCCGTAGCTTTAGGAGTGGGTGGCTGGGAGTTGGTGCCAGCGGCTGGGGGAGCAGCAGCAGGGACTGTGTGTGGACAGTGCCATGGCCACTTGTGTGGCCACTGGTGTCTCTGTGCCAGGCACAGCCGTGGTGTGTAACACCGGCTCTGGGTCCTTTGGCTGTGCAGGTGGCAGTCACGGCCTGGAGCAGGGCTGCTCCCGGGGGACAGCCTGGGGCAGGAGGCTGCTGGAGATTCATTCCCCACACTCCTTGTCATGAGGTGCTCAGAGTGATTGGAAAGGCTGTTGGCAGCAGGCAGTTCTCTGGGTTCAAGCTGTGGAGCTGTCAGCGGGAATGCAAAGGCCAAGCTGGTGAGCCTTTTGTCCTGGTGCCTTTAGTGTGTGAGCAGTCCCTGGTGCCGTTGTCTTTGGATCCTGAGTGTGGGAGAGGCAAGGCTTAGGATGGTGCGTAGAGCTGAGAAGGAAAGTGCCGAGAGCAGCGTGTGTGCTGCTGCTTTGAGGGGTGCAGTTGAAGTTGTAGGCAGCAAGAGCTTTCTCAGCTGGCCCTTTTGTGAGCTCTGCTTTTGCCAGATGACTTCCATCTTACCCTCTTACCATCTTAGCCTCTCATTTTTGCATATCCCAAACCCCCTTCCAAACATCCAGCAGCTGCTTGTAAAGAAGAAGTCCTAGAACAAAAAGCCAGTGCTGCCTTTCATAGCCCCTTTGCTGTCTATGAAGTAGAGGAAAGAAGCTAGTGAGACGCACTTTCTTTCTCAACTCCATAGAGCGCATCCTTCTCTCAAGGTGGCAGAGTCCTTGGCGGAAGTGAAGCATCTGCAGCTGCAGTTCAGACTGAGAGATGTGCCAGGACAGGAAACATTTGCTGACCTTCCCTGTTCCCTGTGCAACATGATTCTCGCATCCCAGTCACTTTCACATACCTTCGGTATCCCTGAGTCCAAGCAGCTAAAGCTCACAGAGACAGAAGTGTCAGGAAGGAAAACGTTCCAAAAGCACCCCCTTCTCTTATCAGCATATAAATTGTGCACAACAGGCTGCGGCACCGAACCTTCCTTCTCAGATAGACATGCCATCACACTTTTCACTCTTGCAGCTCGGTTGAAAAGCTCCAGCAGCTGCTCCCGCAATAGCAAAAGGTTCTAGAAGTGAAAGCCAGTTTGGGGCTGCACCTTCTCCTTGCCGCATGTAAGCCACACCAAACTCCCTGATGCACTCTGTCCTCCCCTTCTCAAAGGAGTAGACGGTGGCATCAGGACACACCTGTGTCCCAGCAGCTGGGTGCCCAGCCGGGAGCAGGAGCAGGGCTGGGGCTGCTCCCAAAGTTGCCCCGCCCCAATGCCAGAGCCGGACATATGCTGAGGGAGGGCTGGATCAGGCTTTATTGTCCAGCTGCATGCCAGGAGTGAGCACAAAATCTACCTGCATTCTCTGCAGCATGCCATCCTGGAGCAGAGCCATTGCCAAAGGAAGCCGTGAGCCCGTGCCAAGCCAGTGCCGGAGTGGGATCCTAGCAGCACCTGTGGAAGCCGGGAGAGAGGAGCCCACCTGGAGCAGGTTCATGCAGGATTAATCATCCCGTGGCTTCCCACCAGGGTCCTGTTGCTTCCAAAAAGCCCCACAGTGTCACTGTGGCCCCTCGGTTCCACCAGGTTCCATAGCGTCACTGTGGTGCCCAGGGTTCCGTCAGCTTCGCCAGCATCCCCACGGTCTGCAGAGGTCCCCGAGCTTCTGTGGTGTCACAGTGGAGGCAGGGTTGCATCAGGTTCCATAGCATCAGCACGGTCTCCAGGGCTCCCAGAGGTTCTGTGGTGTCACAGTGGAGGCAGGGTTGCATCAGGTTCCATAGCATCACCACAGTCTCCAGGGCTCCCAGAGGTTCTGTGGTGTCACAGTGGAGGCAGGGTTGCATCAGGTTCCATAGCATCAGCACGGTCTCCAGGGCTCCCAGAGGTTCTGTGGTGTCACAGAGGAGGCAGGGTTGCATCAGGTTCCATAGCATCACCACGGTCTCCAGGGCTCCAAGAGCTTCTGTGGTGTCACAGAGGAGGCAGGGTTGCATCAGGTTCAATAGCATCAGCACGGTCTCCAGGGCTCCCCTGAGCTTCTGTGGTGGTGTCACAGAGGAGCCAGTAGTTCCCCAGCATCACAAAGGCTCTCCTGGGAGCCACGGGTCACAAAGCACCGTGGGCTCTGTGCAGCCCCGCTGTGTCACAATGGCCGCTGGCTTCCACGAGCCCCCGCAGTGTCCCAGTGGGCCCCGTGGCTTTAGGAGTGGGTGGCTGGGAGTTGGTGCCAGCGGCTGGGGGAGCAGCAGCAGGGACTGTGTGTGGACAGTGCCATGGCCACTTGTGTGGCCACTGGTGTCTCTGTGCCAGGCACAGCCGTGGTGTGTAACACCGGCTCTGGGTCCTTTGGCTGTGCAGGTGGCAGTCACAGCCTGGAGCAGGGCTGCTCCCGGGGGACAGCCTGGGGCAGGAGGCTGCTGGAGATTCATTCCCCACACTCCTTGTCATGAGGTGCTCAGAGTGATTGGAAAGGCTGTTGGCAGCAGGCAGTTCTCTGGGTTCAAGCTGTGGAGCTGTCAGCGGGAATGCAAAGGCCAAGCTGGTGAGCCTTTTGTCCTGGTGCCTTTAGTGTGTGAGCAGTCCCTGGTGCCGTTGTCTTTGGATCCTGAGTGTGGGAGAGGCAAGGCTTAGGATGGTGCGTAGAGCTGAGAAGGAAAGTGCCGAGAGCAGCGTGTGTGCTGCTGCTTTGAGGGGTGCAGTTGAAGTTGTAGGCAGCAAGAGCTTTCTCAGCTGGCCCTTTTGTGAGCTCTGCTTTTGCCAGATGACTTCCATCTTACCCTCTTACCATCTTAGCCTCTCATTTTTGCATATCCCAAACCCCCTTCCAAACATCCAGCAGCTGCTTGTAAAGAAGAAGTCCTAGAACAAAAAGCCAGTGCTGCCTTTCATAGCCCCTTTGCTGTCTATGAAGTAGAGGAAAGAAGCTAGTGAGACGCACTTTCTTTCTCAACTCCATAGAGCGCATCCTTCTCTCAAGGTGGCAGAGTCCTTGGCGGAAGTGAAGCATCTGCAGCTGCAGTTCAGACTGAGAGATGTGCCAGGACAGGAAACATTTGCTGACCTTCCCTGTTCCCTGTGCAACATGATTCTCGCATCCCAGTCACTTTCACATACCTTCGGTATCCCTGAGTCCAAGCAGCTAAAGCTCACAGAGACAGAAGTGTCAGGAAGGAAAACGTTGCAAAAGCACCCCCTTCTCTTATCAGCATATAAATTGTGCACAACAGGCTGCGGCACCGAACCTTCCTTCTCAGATAGACATGCCATCACACTTTTCACTCTTGCAGCTCGGTTGAAAAGCTCCAGCAGCTGCTCCCGCAATAGCAAAAGGTTCTAGAAGTGAAAGCCAGTTTGGGGCTGCACCTTCTCCTTGCCGCATGTAAGCCACACCAAACTCCCTGATGCACTCTGTCCTCCCCTTCTCAAAGGAGTAGACGGTGGCATCAGGACACACCTGTGTCCCAGCAGCTGGGTGCCCAGCCGGGAGCAGGAGCAGGGCTGGGGCTGCTCCCAAAGTTGCCCCGCCCCAATGCCAGAGCCGGACATATGCTGAGGGGGGGCTGGATCAGGCTTTATTGTCCAGCTGCATGCCAGGAGTGAGCACAAAATCTACCTGCATTCTCTGCAGCATGCCATCCTGGAGCAGAGCCATTGCCAAAGGAAGCCGTGAGCCCGTGCCAAGCCAGTGCCGGAGTGGGATCCTAGCAGCACCTGTGGAAGCCGGGAGAGAGGAGCCCACCTGGAGCAGGTTCGTGCAGGATTAATCATCCCGTGGCTTCCCACCAGGGTCCTGTTGCTTCCAAAAGGCCCCACAGTGTCACTGTGGCCCCTCGGTTCCACCAGGTTCCATAGCGTCACTGTGGTGCCCAGGGTTCCGTCAGCTTCGCCAGCATCCCCACGGTCTGCAGAGCTCCCCGAGCTTCTGTGGTGTCACAGTGGAGGCAGGGTTGCATCAGGTTCCATAGCATCAGCACGGTCTCCAGGGCTCCCAGAGGTTCTGTGGTGTCACAGTGGAGGCAGGGTTGCATCAGGTTCCATAGCATCACCACAGTCTCCAGGGCTCCCTGAGCTTCTGTGGTGTCACAGTGGAGGCAGGGTTGCATCAGGTTCCATAGCATCAGCACGGTCTCCAGGGCTCCCAGAGGTTCTGTGGTGTCACAGAGGAGGCAGGGTTGCCTCAGGTTCCATAGCATCACCACGGTCTCCAGGGCTCCCAGAGGTTCTGTGGTGTCACAGAGGAGGCAGGGTTGCATCAGGTTCAATAGCATCAGCACGGTCTCCAGGGCTCCCCTGAGCTTCTGTGGTGGTGTCACAGAGGAGCCAGGCTTCCTTGTAGTTCCCCAGCATCACAAAGGCTCTCCTGGGAGCCACGGGTCACAAAGCACCGTGGGCTCTGTGCAGCCCCGCTGTGTCACAATGGCCGCTGGCTTCCACGAGCCCCCGCAGTGTCCCAGTGGGCCCCGTGGCTTTAGGAGTGGGTGGCTGGGAGTTGGTGCCAGCGGCTGGGGGAGCAGCAGCAGGGACTGTGTGTGGACAGTGCCATGGCCACTTGTGTGGCCACTGGTGTCTCTGTGCCAGGCACAGCCGTGGTTGTGTAACACCGGCTCTGGGTCCTTTGGCTGTGCAGGTGGCAGTCACGGCCTGGAGCAGGGCTGCTCCCGGGGGACAGCCTGGGGCAGGAGGCTGCTGGAGATTCATTCCCCACACTCCTTGTCATGAGGTGCTCAGAGTGATTGGAAAGGCTGTTGGCAGCAGGCAGTTCTCTGGGTTCAAGCTGTGGAGCTGTCAGCGGGAATGCAAAGGCCAAGCTGGTGAGCCTTTTGTCCTGGTGCCTTTAGTGTGTGAGCAGTCCCTGGTGCCGTTGTCTTTGGATCCTGAGTGTGGGAGAGGCAAGGCTTAGGATGGTGCGTAGAGCTGAGAAGGAAAGTGCCGAGAGCAGCGTGTGTGCTGCTGCTTTGAGGGGTGCAGTTGAAGTTGTAGGCAGCAAGAGCTTTCTCAGCTGGCCCTTTTGTGAGCTCTGCTTTTGCCAGATGACTTCCATCTTACCCTCTTACCATCTTAGCCTCTCATTTTTGCATATCCCAAACCCCCTTCCAAACATCCAGCAGCTGCTTGTAAAGAAGAAGTCCTAGAACAAAAAGCCAGTGCTGCCTTTCATAGCCCCTTTGCTGTCTATGAAGTAGAGGAAAGAAGCTAGTGAGACGCACTTTCTTTCTCAACTCCATAGAGCGCATCCTTCTCTCAAGGTGGCAGAGTCCTTGGCGGAAGTGAAGCATCTGCAGCTGCAGTTCAGACTGAGAGATGTGCCAGGACAGGAAACATTTGCTGACCTTCCCTGTTCCCTGTGCAACATGATTCTCGCATCCCAGTCACTTTCACATACCTTCGGTATCCCTGAGTCCAAGCAGCTAAAGCTCACAGAGACAGAAGTGTCAGGAAGGAAAACGTTGCAAAAGCACCCCCTTCTCTTATCAGCATATAAATTGTGCACAACAGGCTGCGGCACCGAACCTTCCTTCTCAGATAGACATGCCATCACACTTTTCACTCTTGCAGCTCGGTTGAAAAGCTCCAGCAGCTGCTCCCGCAATAGCAAAAGGTTCTAGAAGTGAAAGCCAGTTTGGGGCTGCACCTTCTCCTTGCCGCATGTAAGCCACACCAAACTCCCTGATGCACTCTGTCCTCCCCTTCTCAAAGGAGTAGACGGTGGCATCAGGACACACCTGTGTCCCAGCAGCTGGGTGCCCAGCCGGGAGCAGGAGCAGGGCTGGGGCTGCTCCCAAAGTTGCCCCGCCCCAATGCCAGAGCCGGACATATGCTGAGGGGGGGCTGGATCAGGCTTTATTGTCCAGCTGCATGCCAGGAGTGAGCACAAAATCTACCTGCATTCTCTGCAGCATGCCATCCTGGAGCAGAGCCATTGCCAAAGGAAGCCGTGAGCCCGTGCCAAGCCAGTGCCGGAGTGGGATCCTAGCAGCACCTGTGGAAGCCGGGAGAGAGGAGCCCACCTGGAGCAGGTTCGTGCAGGATTAATCATCCCGTGGCTTCCCACCAGGGTCCTGTTGCTTCCAAAAGGCCCCACAGTGTCACTGTGGCCCCTCGGTTCCACCAGGTTCCATAGCGTCACTGTGGTGCCCAGGGTTCCGTCAGCTTCGCCAGCATCCCCACGGTCTGCAGAGCTCCCCGAGCTTCTGTGGTGTCACAGTGGAGGCAGGGTTGCATCAGGTTCCATAGCATCAGCACGGTCTCCAGGGCTCCCAGAGGTTCTGTGGTGTCACAGTGGAGGCAGGGTTGCATCAGGTTCCATAGCATCACCACAGTCTCCAGGGCTCCCTGAGCTTCTGTGGTGTCACAGTGGAGGCAGGGTTGCATCAGGTTCCATAGCATCAGCACGGTCTCCAGGGCTCCCAGAGGTTCTGTGGTGTCACAGAGGAGGCAGGGTTGCATCAGGTTCCATAGCATCACCACGGTCTCCAGGGCTCCAAGAGCTTCTGTGGTGTCACAGAGGAGGCAGGGTTGCATCAGGTTCAATAGCATCAGCACGGTCTCCAGGGCTCCCCTGAGCTTCTGTGGTGGTGTCACAGAGGAGCCAGGCTTCCTTGTAGTTCCCCAGCATCACAAAGGCTCTCCTGGGAGCCACGGGTCACAAAGCACCGTGGGCTCTGTGCAGCCCCGCTGTGTCACAATGGCCGCTGGCTTCCACGAGCCCCCGCAGTGTCCCAGTGGGCCCCGTGGCTTTAGGAGTGGGTGGCTGGGAGTTGGTGCCAGCGGCTGGGGGAGCAGCAGCAGGGACTGTGTGTGGACAGTGCCATGGCCACTTGTGTGGCCACTGGTGTCTCTGTGCCAGGCACAGCCGTGGTGTGTAACACCGGCTCTGGGTCCTTTGGCTGTGCAGGTGGCAGTCACGGCCTGGAGCAGGGCTGCTCCCGGGGGACAGCCTGGGGCAGGAGGCTGCTGGAGATTCATTCCCCACACTCCTTGTCATGAGGTGCTCAGAGTGATTGGAAAGGCTGTTGGCAGCAGGCAGTTCTCTGGGTTCAAGCTGTGGAGCTGTCAGCGGGAATGCAAAGGCCAAGCTGGTGAGCCTTTTGTCCTGGTGCCTTTAGTGTGTGAGCAGTCCCTGGTGCCGTTGTCTTTGGATCCTGAGTGTGGGAGAGGCAAGGCTTACGATGGTGCGTAGAGCTGAGAAGGAAAGTGCCGAGAGCAGCGTGTGTGCTGCTGCTTTGAGGGGTGCAGTTGAAGTTGTAGGCAGCAAGAGCTTTCTCAGCTGGCCCTTTTGTGAGCTCTGCTTTTGCCAGATGACTTCCATCTTACCCTCTTACCATCTTAGCCTCTCATTTTTGCATATCCCAAACCCCCTTCCAAACATCCAGCAGCTGCTTGTAAAGAAGAAGTCCTAGAACAAAAAGCCAGTGCTGCCTTTCATAGCCCCTTTGCTGTCTATGAAGTAGAGGAAAGAAGCTAGTGAGACGCACTTTCTTTCTCAACTCCATAGAGCGCATCCTTCTCTCAAGGTGGCAGAGTCCTTGGCGGAAGTGAAGCATCTGCAGCTGCAGTTCAGACTGAGAGATGTGCCAGGACAGGAAACATTTGCTGACCTTCCCTGTTCCCTGTGCAACATGATTCTCGCATCCCAGTCACTTTCACATACCTTCGGTATCCCTGAGTCCAAGCAGCTAAAGCTCACAGAGACAGAAGTGTCAGGAAGGAAAACGTTCCAAAAGCACCCCCTTCTCTTATCAGCATATAAATTGTGCACAACAGGCTGCGGCACCGAACCTTCCTTCTCAGATAGACATGCCATCACACTTTTCACTCTTGCAGCTCGGTTGAAAAGCTCCAGCAGCTGCTCCCGCAATAGCAAAAGGTTCTAGAAGTGAAAGCCAGTTTGGGGCTGCACCTTCTCCTTGCCGCATGTAAGCCACACCAAACTCCCTGATGCACTCTGTCCTCCCCTTCTCAAAGGAGTAGACGGTGGCATCAGGACACACCTGTGTCCCAGCAGCTGGGTGCCCAGCCGGGAGCAGGAGCAGGGCTGGGGCTGCTCCCAAAGTTGCCCCGCCCCAATGCCAGAGCCGGACATATGCTGAGGGGGGGCTGGATCAGGCTTTATTGTCCAGCTGCATGCCAGGAGTGAGCACAAAATCTACCTGCATTCTCTGCAGCATGCCATCCTGGAGCAGAGCCATTGCCAAAGGAAGCCGTGAGCCCGTGCCAAGCCAGTGCCGGAGTGGGATCCTAGCAGCACCTGTGGAAGCCGGGAGAGAGGAGCCCACCTGGAGCAGGTTCGTGCAGGATTAATCATCCCGTGGCTTCCCACCAGGGTCCTGTTGCTTCCAAAAGGCCCCACAGTGTCACTGTGGCCCCTCGGTTCCACCAGGTTCCATAGCGTCACTGTGGTGCCCAGGGTTCCGTCAGCTTCGCCAGCATCCCCACGGTCTGCAGAGCTCCCCGAGCTTCTGTGGTGTCACAGTGGAGGCAGGGTTGCATCAGGTTCCATAGCATCAGCACGGTCTCCAGGGCTCCCAGAGGTTCTGTGGTGTCACAGTGGAGGCAGGGTTGCATCAGGTTCCATAGCATCACCACAGTCTCCAGGGCTCCCTGAGCTTCTGTGGTGTCACAGTGGAGGCAGGGTTGCATCAGGTTCCATAGCATCAGCACGGTCTCCAGGGCTCCCAGAGGTTCTGTGGTGTCACAGAGGAGGCAGGGTTGCATCAGGTTCCATAGCATCACCACGGTCTCCAGGGCTCCAAGAGCTTCTGTGGTGTCACAGAGGAGGCAGGGTTGCATCAGGTTCAATAGCATCAGCACGGTCTCCAGGGCTCCCCTGAGCTTCTGTGGTGGTGTCACAGAGGAGCCAGGCTTCCTTGTAGTTCCCCAGCATCACAAAGGCTCTCCTGGGAGCCACGGGTCACAAAGCACCGTGGGCTCTGTGCAGCCCCGCTGTGTCACAATGGCCGCTGGCTTCCACGAGCCCCCGCAGTGTCCCAGTGGGCCCCGTGGCTTTAGGAGTGGGTGGCTGGGAGTTGGTGCCAGCGGCTGGGGGAGCAGCAGCAGGGACTGTGTGTGGACAGTGCCATGGCCACTTGTGTGGCCACTGGTGTCTCTGTGCCAGGCACAGCCGTGGTGTGTAACACCGGCTCTGGGTCCTTTGGCTGTGCAGGTGGCAGTCACGGCCTGGAGCAGGGCTGCTCCCGGGGGACAGCCTGGGGCAGGAGGCTGCTGGAGATTCATTCCCCACACTCCTTGTCATGAGGTGCTCAGAGTGATTGGAAAGGCTGTTGGCAGCAGGCAGTTCTCTGGGTTCAAGCTGTGGAGCTGTCAGCGGGAATGCAAAGGCCAAGCTGGTGAGCCTTTTGTCCTGGTGCCTTTAGTGTGTGAGCAGTCCCTGGTGCCGTTGTCTTTGGATCCTGAGTGTGGGAGAGGCAAGGCTTAGGATGGTGCGTAGAGCTGAGAAGGAAAGTGCCGAGAGCAGCGTGTGTGCTGCTGCTTTGAGGGGTGCAGTTGAAGTTGTAGGCAGCAAGAGCTTTCTCAGCTGGCCCTTTTGTGAGCTCTGCTTTTGCCAGATGACTTCCATCTTACCCTCTTACCATCTTAGCCTCTCATTTTTGCATATCCCAAACCCCCTTCCAAACATCCAGCAGCTGCTTGTAAAGAAGAAGTCCTAGAACAAAAAGCCAGTGCTGCCTTTCATAGCCCCTTTGCTGTCTATGAAGTAGAGGAAAGAAGCTAGTGAGACGCACTTTCTTTCTCAACTCCATAGAGCGCATCCTTCTCTCAAGGTGGCAGAGTCCTTGGCGGAAGTGAAGCATCTGCAGCTGCAGTTCAGACTGAGAGATGTGCCAGGACAGGAAACATTTGCTGACCTTCCCTGTTCCCTGTGCAACATGATTCTCGCATCCCAGTCACTTTCACATACCTTCGGTATCCCTGAGTCCAAGCAGCTAAAGCTCACAGAGACAGAAGTGTCAGGAAGGAAAACGTTGCAAAAGCACCCCCTTCTCTTATCAGCATATAAATTGTGCACAACAGGCTGCGGCACCGAACCTTCCTTCTCAGATAGACATGCCATCACACTTTTCACTCTTGCAGCTCGGTTGAAAAGCTCCAGCAGCTGCTCCCGCAATAGCAAAAGGTTCTAGAAGTGAAAGCCAGTTTGGGGCTGCACCTTCTCCTTGCCGCATGTAAGCCACACCAAACTCCCTGATGCACTCTGTCCTCCCCTTCTCAAAGGAGTAGACGGTGGCATCAGGACACACCTGTGTCCCAGCAGCTGGGTGCCCAGCCGGGAGCAGGAGCAGGGCTGGGGCTGCTCCCAAAGTTGCCCCGCCCCAATGCCAGAGCCGGACATATGCTGAGGGGGGGCTGGATCAGGCTTTATTGTCCAGCTGCATGCCAGGAGTGAGCACAAAATCTACCTGCATTCTCTGCAGCATGCCATCCTGGAGCAGAGCCATTGCCAAAGGAAGCCGTGAGCCCGTGCCAAGCCAGTGCCAGAGTGGGATCCTAGCAGCACCTGTGGAAGCCGGGAGAGAGGAGCCCACCTGGAGCAGGTTCGTGCAGGATTAATCATCCCGTGGCTTCCCACCAGGGTCCTGTTGCTTCCAAAAGGCCCCACAGTGTCACTGTGGCCCCTCGGTTCCACCAGGTTCCATAGCGTCACTGTGGTGCCCAGGGTTCCGTCAGCTTCGCCAGCATCCCCACGGTCTGCAGAGGTCCCCGAGCTTCTGTGGTGTCACAGTGGAGGCAGGGTTGCATCAGGTTCCATAGCATCAGCACGGTCTCCAGGGCTCCCAGAGGTTCTGTGGTGTCACAGTGGAGGCAGGGTTGCATCAGGTTCCATAGCATCACCACAGTCTCCAGGGCTCCCTGAGCTTCTGTGGTGTCACAGTGGAGGCAGGGTTGCATCAGGTTCCATAGCATCAGCACGGTCTCCAGGGCTCCCAGAGGTTCTGTGGTGTCACAGAGGAGGCAGGGTTGCATCAGGTTCCATAGCATCACCACGGTCTCCAGGGCTCCAAGAGCTTCTGTGGTGTCACAGAGGAGGCAGGGTTGCATCAGGTTCAATAGCATCAGCACGGTCTCCAGGGCTCCCCTGAGCTTCTGTGGTGGTGTCACAGAGGAGGCAGGCTTCCTTGTAGTTCCCCAGCATCACAAAGGCTCTCCTGGGAGCCACGGGTCACAAAGCACCGTGGGCTCTGTGCAGCCCCGCTGTGTCACAATGGCCGCTGGCTTCCACGAGCCCCCGCAGTGTCCCAGTGGGCCCCGTGGCTTTAGGAGTGGGTGGCTGGGAGTTGGTGCCAGCGGCTGGGGGAGCAGCAGCAGGGACTGTGTGTGGACAGTGCCATGGCCACTTGTGTGGCCACTGGTGTCTCTGTGCCAGGCACAGCCGTGGTGTGTAACACCGGCTCTGGGTCCTTTGGCTGTGCAGGTGGCAGTCACGGCCTGGAGCAGGGCTGCTCCCGGGGGACAGCCTGGGGCAGGAGGCTGCTGGAGATTCATTCCCCACACTCCTTGTCATGAGGTGCTCAGAGTGATTGGAAAGGCTGTTGGCAGCAGGCAGTTCTCTGGGTTCAAGCTGTGGAGCTGTCAGCGGGAATGCAAAGGCCAAGCTGGTGAGCCTTTTGTCCTGGTGCCTTTAGTGTGTGAGCAGTCCCTGGTGCCGTTGTCTTTGGATCCTGAGTGTGGGAGAGGCAAGGCTTAGGATGGTGCGTAGAGCTGAGAAGGAAAGTGCCGAGAGCAGCGTGTGTGCTGCTGCTTTGAGGGGTGCAGTTGAAGTTGTAGGCAGCAAGAGCTTTCTCAGCTGGCCCTTTTGTGAGCTCTGCTTTTGCCAGATGACTTCCATCTTACCCTCTTACCATCTTAGCCTCTCATTTTTGCATATCCCAAACCCCCTTCCAAACATCCAGCAGCTGCTTGTAAAGAAGAAGTCCTAGAACAAAAAGCCAGTGCTGCCTTTCATAGCCCCTTTGCTGTCTATGAAGTAGAGGAAAGAAGCTAGTGAGACGCACTTTCTTTCTCAACTCCATAGAGCGCATCCTTCTCTCAAGGTGGCAGAGTCCTTGGCGGAAGTGAAGCATCTGCAGCTGCAGTTCAGACTGAGAGATGTGCCAGGACAGGAAACATTTGCTGACCTTCCCTGTTCCCTGTGCAACATGATTCTCGCATCCCAGTCACTTTCACATACCTTCGGTATCCCTGAGTCCAAGCAGCTAAAGCTCACAGAGACAGAAGTGTCAGGAAGGAAAACGTTCCAAAAGCACCCCCTTCTCTTATCAGCATATAAATTGTGCACAACAGGCTGCGGCACCGAACCTTCCTTCTCAGATAGACATGCCATCACACTTTTCACTCTTGCAGCTCGGTTGAAAAGCTCCAGCAGCTGCTCCCGCAATAGCAAAAGGTTCTAGAAGTGAAAGCCAGTTTGGGGCTGCACCTTCTCCTTGCCGCATGTAAGCCACACCAAACTCCCTGATGCACTCTGTCCTCCCCTTCTCAAAGGAGTAGACGGTGGCATCAGGACACACCTGTGTCCCAGCAGCTGGGTGCCCAGCCGGGAGCAGGAGCAGGGCTGGGGCTGCTCCCAAAGTTGCCCCGCCCCAATGCCAGAGCCGGACATATGCTGAGGGGGGGCTGGATCAGGCTTTATTGTCCAGCTGCATGCCAGGAGTGAGCACAAAATCTACCTGCATTCTCTGCAGCATGCCATCCTGGAGCAGAGCCATTGCCAAAGGAAGCCGTGAGCCCGTGCCAAGCCAGTGCCGGAGTGGGATCCTAGCAGCACCTGTGGAAGCCGGGAGAGAGGAGCCCACCTGGAGCAGGTTCGTGCAGGATTAATCATCCCGTGGCTTCCCACCAGGGTCCTGTTGCTTCCAAAAGGCCCCACAGTGTCACTGTGGCCCCTCGGTTCCACCAGGTTCCATAGCGTCACTGTGGTGCCCAGGGTTCCGTCAGCTTCGCCAGCATCCCCACGGTCTGCAGAGGTCCCCGAGCTTCTGTGGTGTCACAGTGGAGGCAGGGTTGCATCAGGTTCCATAGCATCAGCACGGTCTCCAGGGCTCCCAGAGGTTCTGTGGTGTCACAGTGGAGGCAGGGTTGCATCAGGTTCCATAGCATCACCACAGTCTCCAGGGCTCCCTGAGCTTCTGTGGTGTCACAGTGGAGGCAGGGTTGCATCAGGTTCCATAGCATCACCACGGTCTCCAGGGCTCCCCTGAGCTTCTGTGGTGGTGTCACAGAGGAGCCAGGCTTCCTTGTAGTTCCCCAGCATCACAAAGGCTCTCCTGGGAGCCACGGGTCACAAAGCACCGTGGGCTCTGTGCAGCCCCGCTGTGTCACAATGGCCGCTGGCTTCCACGAGCCCCCGCAGTGTCCCAGTGGGCCCCGTAGCTTTAGGAGTGGGTGGCTGGGAGTTGGTGCCAGCGGCTGGGGGAGCAGCAGCAGGGACTGTGTGTGGACAGTGCCATGGCCACTTGTGTGGCCACTGGTGTCTCTGTGCCAGGCACAGCCGTGGTGTGTAACACCGGCTCTGGGTCCTTTGGCTGTGCAGGTGGCAGTCACGGCCTGGAGCAGGGCTGCTCCCGGGGGACAGCCTGGGGCAGGAGGCTGCTGGAGATTCATTCCCCACACTCCTTGTCATGAGGTGCTCAGAGTGATTGGAAAGGCTGTTGGCAGCAGGCAGTTCTCTGGGTTCAAGCTGTGGAGCTGTCAGCGGGAATGCAAAGGCCAAGCTGGTGAGCCTTTTGTCCTGGTGCCTTTAGTGTGTGAGCAGTCCCTGGTGCCGTTGTCTTTGGATCCTGAGTGTGGGAGAGGCAAGGCTTAGGATGGTGCGTAGAGCTGAGAAGGAAAGTGCCGAGAGCAGCGTGTGTGCTGCTGCTTTGAGGGGTGCAGTTGAAGTTGTAGGCAGCAAGAGCTTTCTCAGCTGGCCCTTTTGTGAGCTCTGCTTTTGCCAGATGACTTCCATCTTACCCTCTTACCATCTTAGCCTCTCATTTTTGCATATCCCAAACCCCCTTCCAAACATCCAGCAGCTGCTTGTAAAGAAGAAGTCCTAGAACAAAAAGCCAGTGCTGCCTTTCATAGCCCCTTTGCTGTCTATGAAGTAGAGGAAAGAAGCTAGTGAGACGCACTTTCTTTCTCAACTCCATAGAGCGCATCCTTCTCTCAAGGTGGCAGAGTCCTTGGCGGAAGTGAAGCATCTGCAGCTGCAGTTCAGACTGAGAGATGTGCCAGGACAGGAAACATTTGCTGACCTTCCCTGTTCCCTGTGCAACATGATTCTCGCATCCCAGTCACTTTCACATACCTTCGGTATCCCTGAGTCCAAGCAGCTAAAGCTCACAGAGACAGAAGTGTCAGGAAGGAAAACGTTCCAAAAGCACCCCCTTCTCTTATCAGCATATAAATTGTGCACAACAGGCTGCGGCACCGAACCTTCCTTCTCAGATAGACATGCCATCACACTTTTCACTCTTGCAGCTCGGTTGAAAAGCTCCAGCAGCTGCTCCCGCAATAGCAAAAGGTTCTAGAAGTGAAAGCCAGTTTGGGGCTGCACCTTCTCCTTGCCGCATGTAAGCCACACCAAACTCCCTGATGCACTCTGTCCTCCCCTTCTCAAAGGAGTAGACGGTGGCATCAGGACACACCTGTGTCCCAGCAGCTGGGTGCCCAGCCGGGAGCAGGAGCAGGGCTGGGGCTGCTCCCAAAGTTGCCCCGCCCCAATGCCAGAGCCGGACATATGCTGAGGGAGGGCTGGATCAGGCTTTATTGTCCAGCTGCATGCCAGGAGTGAGCACAAAATCTACCTGCATTCTCTGCAGCATGCCATCCTGGAGCAGAGCCATTGCCAAAGGAAGCCGTGAGCCCGTGCCAAGCCAGTGCCGGAGTGGGATCCTAGCAGCACCTGTGGAAGCCGGGAGAGAGGAGCCCACCTGGAGCAGGTTCATGCAGGATTAATCATCCCGTGGCTTCCCACCAGGGTCCTGTTGCTTCCAAAAAGCCCCACAGTGTCACTGTGGCCCCTCGGTTCCACCAGGTTCCATAGCGTCACTGTGGTGCCCAGGGTTCCGTCAGCTTCGCCAGCATCCCCACGGTCTGCAGAGGTCCCCGAGCTTCTGTGGTGTCACAGTGGAGGCAGGGTTGCATCAGGTTCCATAGCATCAGCACGGTCTCCAGGGCTCCCAGAGGTTCTGTGGTGTCACAGTGGAGGCAGGGTTGCATCAGGTTCCATAGCATCACCACAGTCTCCAGGGCTCCCAGAGGTTCTGTGGTGTCACAGTGGAGGCAGGGTTGCATCAGGTTCCATAGCATCAGCACGGTCTCCAGGGCTCCCAGAGGTTCTGTGGTGTCACAGAGGAGGCAGGGTTGCATCAGGTTCCATAGCATCACCACGGTCTCCAGGGCTCCAAGAGCTTCTGTGGTGTCACAGAGGAGGCAGGGTTGCATCAGGTTCAATAGCATCAGCACGGTCTCCAGGGCTCCCCTGAGCTTCTGTGGTGGTGTCACAGAGGAGCCAGTAGTTCCCCAGCATCACAAAGGCTCTCCTGGGAGCCACGGGTCACAAAGCACCGTGGGCTCTGTGCAGCCCCGCTGTGTCACAATGGCCGCTGGCTTCCACGAGCCCCCGCAGTGTCCCAGTGGGCCCCGTGGCTTTAGGAGTGGGTGGCTGGGAGTTGGTGCCAGCGGCTGGGGGAGCAGCAGCAGGGACTGTGTGTGGACAGTGCCATGGCCACTTGTGTGGCCACTGGTGTCTCTGTGCCAGGCACAGCCGTGGTGTGTAACACCGGCTCTGGGTCCTTTGGCTGTGCAGGTGGCAGTCACAGCCTGGAGCAGGGCTGCTCCCGGGGGACAGCCTGGGGCAGGAGGCTGCTGGAGATTCATTCCCCACACTCCTTGTCATGAGGTGCTCAGAGTGATTGGAAAGGCTGTTGGCAGCAGGCAGTTCTCTGGGTTCAAGCTGTGGAGCTGTCAGCGGGAATGCAAAGGCCAAGCTGGTGAGCCTTTTGTCCTGGTGCCTTTAGTGTGTGAGCAGTCCCTGGTGCCGTTGTCTTTGGATCCTGAGTGTGGGAGAGGCAAGGCTTAGGATGGTGCGTAGAGCTGAGAAGGAAAGTGCCGAGAGCAGCGTGTGTGCTGCTGCTTTGAGGGGTGCAGTTGAAGTTGTAGGCAGCAAGAGCTTTCTCAGCTGGCCCTTTTGTGAGCTCTGCTTTTGCCAGATGACTTCCATCTTACCCTCTTACCATCTTAGCCTCTCATTTTTGCATATCCCAAACCCCCTTCCAAACATCCAGCAGCTGCTTGTAAAGAAGAAGTCCTAGAACAAAAAGCCAGTGCTGCCTTTCATAGCCCCTTTGCTGTCTATGAAGTAGAGGAAAGAAGCTAGTGAGACGCACTTTCTTTCTCAACTCCATAGAGCGCATCCTTCTCTCAAGGTGGCAGAGTCCTTGGCGGAAGTGAAGCATCTGCAGCTGCAGTTCAGACTGAGAGATGTGCCAGGACAGGAAACATTTGCTGACCTTCCCTGTTCCCTGTGCAACATGATTCTCGCATCCCAGTCACTTTCACATACCTTCGGTATCCCTGAGTCCAAGCAGCTAAAGCTCACAGAGACAGAAGTGTCAGGAAGGAAAACGTTCCAAAAGCACCCCCTTCTCTTATCAGCATATAAATTGTGCACAACAGGCTGCGGCACCGAACCTTCCTTCTCAGATAGACATGCCATCACACTTTTCACTCTTGCAGCTCGGTTGAAAAGCTCCAGCAGCTGCTCCCGCAATAGCAAAAGGTTCTAGAAGTGAAAGCCAGTTTGGGGCTGCACCTTCTCCTTGCCGCATGTAAGCCACACCAAACTCCCTGATGCACTCTGTCCTCCCCTTCTCAAAGGAGTAGACGGTGGCATCAGGACACACCTGTGTCCCAGCAGCTGGGTGCCCAGCCGGGAGCAGGAGCAGGGCTGGGGCTGCTCCCAAAGTTGCCCCGCCCCAATGCCAGAGCCGGACATATGCTGAGGGGGGGCTGGATCAGGCTTTATTGTCCAGCTGCATGCCAGGAGTGAGCACAAAATCTACCTGCATTCTCTGCAGCATGCCATCCTGGAGCAGAGCCATTGCCAAAGGAAGCCGTGAGCCCGTGCCAAGCCAGTGCCGGAGTGGGATCCTAGCAGCACCTGTGGAAGCCGGGAGAGAGGAGCCCACCTGGAGCAGGTTCGTGCAGGATTAATCATCCCGTGGCTTCCCACCAGGGTCCTGTTGCTTCCAAAAGGCCCCACAGTGTCACTGTGGCCCCTCGGTTCCACCAGGTTCCATAGCGTCACTGTGGTGCCCAGGGTTCCGTCAGCTTCGCCAGCATCCCCACGGTCTGCAGAGCTCCCCGAGCTTCTGTGGTGTCACAGTGGAGGCAGGGTTGCATCAGGTTCCATAGCATCAGCACGGTCTCCAGGGCTCCCAGAGGTTCTGTGGTGTCACAGTGGAGGCAGGGTTGCATCAGGTTCCATAGCATCACCACAGTCTCCAGGGCTCCCTGAGCTTCTGTGGTGTCACAGTGGAGGCAGGGTTGCATCAGGTTCCATAGCATCAGCACGGTCTCCAGGGCTCCCAGAGGTTCTGTGGTGTCACAGAGGAGGCAGGGTTGCATCAGGTTCCATAGCATCACCACGGTCTCCAGGGCTCCAAGAGCTTCTGTGGTGTCACAGAGGAGGCAGGGTTGCATCAGGTTCAATAGCATCAGCACGGTCTCCAGGGCTCCCCTGAGCTTCTGTGGTGGTGTCACAGAGGAGCCAGGCTTCCTTGTAGTTCCCCAGCATCACAAAGGCTCTCCTGGGAGCCACGGGTCACAAAGCACCGTGGGCTCTGTGCAGCCCCGCTGTGTCACAATGGCCGCTGGCTTCCACGAGCCCCCGCAGTGTCCCAGTGGGCCCCGTGGCTTTAGGAGTGGGTGGCTGGGAGTTGGTGCCAGCGGCTGGGGGAGCAGCAGCAGGGACTGTGTGTGGACAGTGCCATGGCCACTTGTGTGGCCACTGGTGTCTCTGTGCCAGGCACAGCCGTGGTGTGTAACACCGGCTCTGGGTCCTTTGGCTGTGCAGGTGGCAGTCACGGCCTGGAGCAGGGCTGCTCCCGGGGGACAGCCTGGGGCAGGAGGCTGCTGGAGATTCATTCCCCACACTCCTTGTCATGAGGTGCTCAGAGTGATTGGAAAGGCTGTTGGCAGCAGGCAGTTCTCTGGGTTCAAGCTGTGGAGCTGTCAGCGGGAATGCAAAGGCCAAGCTGGTGAGCCTTTTGTCCTGGTGCCTTTAGTGTGTGAGCAGTCCCTGGTGCCGTTGTCTTTGGATCCTGAGTGTGGGAGAGGCAAGGCTTACGATGGTGCGTAGAGCTGAGAAGGAAAGTGCCGAGAGCAGCGTGTGTGCTGCTGCTTTGAGGGGTGCAGTTGAAGTTGTAGGCAGCAAGAGCTTTCTCAGCTGGCCCTTTTGTGAGCTCTGCTTTTGCCAGATGACTTCCATCTTACCCTCTTACCATCTTAGCCTCTCATTTTTGCATATCCCAAACCCCCTTCCAAACATCCAGCAGCTGCTTGTAAAGAAGAAGTCCTAGAACAAAAAGCCAGTGCTGCCTTTCATAGCCCCTTTGCTGTCTATGAAGTAGAGGAAAGAAGCTAGTGAGACGCACTTTCTTTCTCAACTCCATAGAGCGCATCCTTCTCTCAAGGTGGCAGAGTCCTTGGCGGAAGTGAAGCATCTGCAGCTGCAGTTCAGACTGAGAGATGTGCCAGGACAGGAAACATTTGCTGACCTTCCCTGTTCCCTGTGCAACATGATTCTCGCATCCCAGTCACTTTCACATACCTTCGGTATCCCTGAGTCCAAGCAGCTAAAGCTCACAGAGACAGAAGTGTCAGGAAGGAAAACGTTCCAAAAGCACCCCCTTCTCTTATCAGCATATAAATTGTGCACAACAGGCTGCGGCACCGAACCTTCCTTCTCAGATAGACATGCCATCACACTTTTCACTCTTGCAGCTCGGTTGAAAAGCTCCAGCAGCTGCTCCCGCAATAGCAAAAGGTTCTAGAAGTGAAAGCCAGTTTGGGGCTGCACCTTCTCCTTGCCGCATGTAAGCCACACCAAACTCCCTGATGCACTCTGTCCTCCCCTTCTCAAAGGAGTAGACGGTGGCATCAGGACACACCTGTGTCCCAGCAGCTGGGTGCCCAGCCGGGAGCAGGAGCAGGGCTGGGGCTGCTCCCAAAGTTGCCCCGCCCCAATGCCAGAGCCGGACATATGCTGAGGGGGGGCTGGATCAGGCTTTATTGTCCAGCTGCATGCCAGGAGTGAGCACAAAATCTACCTGCATTCTCTGCAGCATGCCATCCTGGAGCAGAGCCATTGCCAAAGGAAGCCGTGAGCCCGTGCCAAGCCAGTGCCGGAGTGGGATCCTAGCAGCACCTGTGGAAGCCGGGAGAGAGGAGCCCACCTGGAGCAGGTTCGTGCAGGATTAATCATCCCGTGGCTTCCCACCAGGGTCCTGTTGCTTCCAAAAGGCCCCACAGTGTCACTGTGGCCCCTCGGTTCCACCAGGTTCCATAGCGTCACTGTGGTGCCCAGGGTTCCGTCAGCTTCGCCAGCATCCCCACGGTCTGCAGAGCTCCCCGAGCTTCTGTGGTGTCACAGTGGAGGCAGGGTTGCATCAGGTTCCATAGCATCAGCACGGTCTCCAGGGCTCCCAGAGGTTCTGTGGTGTCACAGTGGAGGCAGGGTTGCATCAGGTTCCATAGCATCACCACAGTCTCCAGGGCTCCCTGAGCTTCTGTGGTGTCACAGTGGAGGCAGGGTTGCATCAGGTTCCATAGCATCAGCACGGTCTCCAGGGCTCCCAGAGGTTCTGTGGTGTCACAGAGGAGGCAGGGTTGCATCAGGTTCCATAGCATCACCACGGTCTCCAGGGCTCCAAGAGCTTCTGTGGTGTCACAGAGGAGGCAGGGTTGCATCAGGTTCAATAGCATCAGCACGGTCTCCAGGGCTCCCCTGAGCTTCTGTGGTGGTGTCACAGAGGAGCCAGGCTTCCTTGTAGTTCCCCAGCATCACAAAGGCTCTCCTGGGAGCCACGGGTCACAAAGCACCGTGGGCTCTGTGCAGCCCCGCTGTGTCACAATGGCCGCTGGCTTCCACGAGCCCCCGCAGTGTCCCAGTGGGCCCCGTGGCTTTAGGAGTGGGTGGCTGGGAGTTGGTGCCAGCGGCTGGGGGAGCAGCAGCAGGGACTGTGTGTGGACAGTGCCATGGCCACTTGTGTGGCCACTGGTGTCTCTGTGCCAGGCACAGCCGTGGTGTGTAACACCGGCTCTGGGTCCTTTGGCTGTGCAGGTGGCAGTCACGGCCTGGAGCAGGGCTGCTCCCGGGGGACAGCCTGGGGCAGGAGGCTGCTGGAGATTCATTCCCCACACTCCTTGTCATGAGGTGCTCAGAGTGATTGGAAAGGCTGTTGGCAGCAGGCAGTTCTCTGGGTTCAAGCTGTGGAGCTGTCAGCGGGAATGCAAAGGCCAAGCTGGTGAGCCTTTTGTCCTGGTGCCTTTAGTGTGTGAGCAGTCCCTGGTGCCGTTGTCTTTGGATCCTGAGTGTGGGAGAGGCAAGGCTTAGGATGGTGCGTAGAGCTGAGAAGGAAAGTGCCGAGAGCAGCGTGTGTGCTGCTGCTTTGAGGGGTGCAGTTGAAGTTGTAGGCAGCAAGAGCTTTCTCAGCTGGCCCTTTTGTGAGCTCTGCTTTTGCCAGATGACTTCCATCTTACCCTCTTACCATCTTAGCCTCTCATTTTTGCATATCCCAAACCCCCTTCCAAACATCCAGCAGCTGCTTGTAAAGAAGAAGTCCTAGAACAAAAAGCCAGTGCTGCCTTTCATAGCCCCTTTGCTGTCTATGAAGTAGAGGAAAGAAGCTAGTGAGACGCACTTTCTTTCTCAACTCCATAGAGCGCATCCTTCTCTCAAGGTGGCAGAGTCCTTGGCGGAAGTGAAGCATCTGCAGCTGCAGTTCAGACTGAGAGATGTGCCAGGACAGGAAACATTTGCTGACCTTCCCTGTTCCCTGTGCAACATGATTCTCGCATCCCAGTCACTTTCACATACCTTCGGTATCCCTGAGTCCAAGCAGCTAAAGCTCACAGAGACAGAAGTGTCAGGAAGGAAAACGTTCCAAAAGCACCCCCTTCTCTTATCAGCATATAAATTGTGCACAACAGGCTGCGGCACCGAACCTTCCTTCTCAGATAGACATGCCATCACACTTTTCACTCTTGCAGCTCGGTTGAAAAGCTCCAGCAGCTGCTCCCGCAATAGCAAAAGGTTCTAGAAGTGAAAGCCAGTTTGGGGCTGCACCTTCTCCTTGCCGCATGTAAGCCACACCAAACTCCCTGATGCACTCTGTCCTCCCCTTCTCAAAGGAGTAGACGGTGGCATCAGGACACACCTGTGTCCCAGCAGCTGGGTGCCCAGCCGGGAGCAGGAGCAGGGCTGGGGCTGCTCCCAAAGTTGCCCCGCCCCAATGCCAGAGCCGGACATATGCTGAGGGGGGGCTGGATCAGGCTTTATTGTCCAGCTGCATGCCAGGAGTGAGCACAAAATCTACCTGCATTCTCTGCAGCATGCCATCCTGGAGCAGAGCCATTGCCAAAGGAAGCCGTGAGCCCGTGCCAAGCCAGTGCCGGAGTGGGATCCTAGCAGCACCTGTGGAAGCCGGGAGAGAGGAGCCCACCTGGAGCAGGTTCGTGCAGGATTAATCATCCCGTGGCTTCCCACCAGGGTCCTGTTGCTTCCAAAAGGCCCCACAGTGTCACTGTGGCCCCTCGGTTCCACCAGGTTCCATAGCGTCACTGTGGTGCCCAGGGTTCCGTCAGCTTCGCCAGCATCCCCACGGTCTGCAGAGCTCCCCGAGCTTCTGTGGTGTCACAGTGGAGGCAGGGTTGCATCAGGTTCCATAGCATCAGCACGGTCTCCAGGGCTCCCAGAGGTTCTGTGGTGTCACAGTGGAGGCAGGGTTGCATCAGGTTCCATAGCATCACCACAGTCTCCAGGGCTCCCTGAGCTTCTGTGGTGTCACAGTGGAGGCAGGGTTGCATCAGGTTCCATAGCATCAGCACGGTCTCCAGGGCTCCCAGAGGTTCTGTGGTGTCACAGAGGAGGCAGGGTTGCATCAGGTTCCATAGCATCACCACGGTCTCCAGGGCTCCAAGAGCTTCTGTGGTGTCACAGAGGAGGCAGGGTTGCATCAGGTTCAATAGCATCAGCACGGTCTCCAGGGCTCCCCTGAGCTTCTGTGGTGGTGTCACAGAGGAGCCAGGCTTCCTTGTAGTTCCCCAGCATCACAAAGGCTCTCCTGGGAGCCACGGGTCACAAAGCACCGTGGGCTCTGTGCAGCCCCGCTGTGTCACAATGGCCGCTGGCTTCCACGAGCCCCCGCAGTGTCCCAGTGGGCCCCGTGGCTTTAGGAGTGGGTGGCTGGGAGTTGGTGCCAGCGGCTGGGGGAGCAGCAGCAGGGACTGTGTGTGGACAGTGCCATGGCCACTTGTGTGGCCACTGGTGTCTCTGTGCCAGGCACAGCCGTGGTGTGTAACACCGGCTCTGGGTCCTTTGGCTGTGCAGGTGGCAGTCACGGCCTGGAGCAGGGCTGCTCCCGGGGGACAGCCTGGGGCAGGAGGCTGCTGGAGATTCATTCCCCACACTCCTTGTCATGAGGTGCTCAGAGTGATTGGAAAGGCTGTTGGCAGCAGGCAGTTCTCTGGGTTCAAGCTGTGGAGCTGTCAGCGGGAATGCAAAGGCCAAGCTGGTGAGCCTTTTGTCCTGGTGCCTTTAGTGTGTGAGCAGTCCCTGGTGCCGTTGTCTTTGGATCCTGAGTGTGGGAGAGGCAAGGCTTACGATGGTGCGTAGAGCTGAGAAGGAAAGTGCCGAGAGCAGCGTGTGTGCTGCTGCTTTGAGGGGTGCAGTTGAAGTTGTAGGCAGCAAGAGCTTTCTCAGCTGGCCCTTTTGTGAGCTCTGCTTTTGCCAGATGACTTCCATCTTACCCTCTTACCATCTTAGCCTCTCATTTTTGCATATCCCAAACCCCCTTCCAAACATCCAGCAGCTGCTTGTAAAGAAGAAGTCCTAGAACAAAAAGCCAGTGCTGCCTTTCATAGCCCCTTTGCTGTCTATGAAGTAGAGGAAAGAAGCTAGTGAGACGCACTTTCTTTCTCAACTCCATAGAGCGCATCCTTCTCTCAAGGTGGCAGAGTCCTTGGCGGAAGTGAAGCATCTGCAGCTGCAGTTCAGACTGAGAGATGTGCCAGGACAGGAAACATTTGCTGACCTTCCCTGTTCCCTGTGCAACATGATTCTCGCATCCCAGTCACTTTCACATACCTTCGGTATCCCTGAGTCCAAGCAGCTAAAGCTCACAGAGACAGAAGTGTCAGGAAGGAAAACGTTCCAAAAGCACCCCCTTCTCTTATCAGCATATAAATTGTGCACAACAGGCTGCGGCACCGAACCTTCCTTCTCAGATAGACATGCCATCACACTTTTCACTCTTGCAGCTCGGTTGAAAAGCTCCAGCAGCTGCTCCCGCAATAGCAAAAGGTTCTAGAAGTGAAAGCCAGTTTGGGGCTGCACCTTCTCCTTGCCGCATGTAAGCCACACCAAACTCCCTGATGCACTCTGTCCTCCCCTTCTCAAAGGAGTAGACGGTGGCATCAGGACACACCTGTGTCCCAGCAGCTGGGTGCCCAGCCGGGAGCAGGAGCAGGGCTGGGGCTGCTCCCAAAGTTGCCCCGCCCCAATGCCAGAGCCGGACATATGCTGAGGGGGGGCTGGATCAGGCTTTATTGTCCAGCTGCATGCCAGGAGTGAGCACAAAATCTACCTGCATTCTCTGCAGCATGCCATCCTGGAGCAGAGCCATTGCCAAAGGAAGCCGTGAGCCCGTGCCAAGCCAGTGCCGGAGTGGGATCCTAGCAGCACCTGTGGAAGCCGGGAGAGAGGAGCCCACCTGGAGCAGGTTCGTGCAGGATTAATCATCCCGTGGCTTCCCACCAGGGTCCTGTTGCTTCCAAAAGGCCCCACAGTGTCACTGTGGCCCCTCGGTTCCACCAGGTTCCATAGCGTCACTGTGGTGCCCAGGGTTCCGTCAGCTTCGCCAGCATCCCCACGGTCTGCAGAGCTCCCCGAGCTTCTGTGGTGTCACAGTGGAGGCAGGGTTGCATCAGGTTCCATAGCATCAGCACGGTCTCCAGGGCTCCCAGAGGTTCTGTGGTGTCACAGTGGAGGCAGGGTTGCATCAGGTTCCATAGCATCACCACAGTCTCCAGGGCTCCCTGAGCTTCTGTGGTGTCACAGTGGAGGCAGGGTTGCATCAGGTTCCATAGCATCAGCACGGTCTCCAGGGCTCCCAGAGGTTCTGTGGTGTCACAGAGGAGGCAGGGTTGCATCAGGTTCCATAGCATCACCACGGTCTCCAGGGCTCCAAGAGCTTCTGTGGTGTCACAGAGGAGGCAGGGTTGCATCAGGTTCAATAGCATCAGCACGGTCTCCAGGGCTCCCCTGAGCTTCTGTGGTGGTGTCACAGAGGAGCCAGGCTTCCTTGTAGTTCCCCAGCATCACAAAGGCTCTCCTGGGAGCCACGGGTCACAAAGCACCGTGGGCTCTGTGCAGCCCCGCTGTGTCACAATGGCCGCTGGCTTCCACGAGCCCCCGCAGTGTCCCAGTGGGCCCCGTGGCTTTAGGAGTGGGTGGCTGGGAGTTGGTGCCAGCGGCTGGGGGAGCAGCAGCAGGGACTGTGTGTGGACAGTGCCATGGCCACTTGTGTGGCCACTGGTGTCTCTGTGCCAGGCACAGCCGTGGTGTGTAACACCGGCTCTGGGTCCTTTGGCTGTGCAGGTGGCAGTCACGGCCTGGAGCAGGGCTGCTCCCGGGGGACAGCCTGGGGCAGGAGGCTGCTGGAGATTCATTCCCCACACTCCTTGTCATGAGGTGCTCAGAGTGATTGGAAAGGCTGTTGGCAGCAGGCAGTTCTCTGGGTTCAAGCTGTGGAGCTGTCAGCGGGAATGCAAAGGCCAAGCTGGTGAGCCTTTTGTCCTGGTGCCTTTAGTGTGTGAGCAGTCCCTGGTGCCGTTGTCTTTGGATCCTGAGTGTGGGAGAGGCAAGGCTTAGGATGGTGCGTAGAGCTGAGAAGGAAAGTGCCGAGAGCAGCGTGTGTGCTGCTGCTTTGAGGGGTGCAGTTGAAGTTGTAGGCAGCAAGAGCTTTCTCAGCTGGCCCTTTTGTGAGCTCTGCTTTTGCCAGATGACTTCCATCTTACCCTCTTACCATCTTAGCCTCTCATTTTTGCATATCCCAAACCCCCTTCCAAACATCCAGCAGCTGCTTGTAAAGAAGAAGTCCTAGAACAAAAAGCCAGTGCTGCCTTTCATAGCCCCTTTGCTGTCTATGAAGTAGAGGAAAGAAGCTAGTGAGACGCACTTTCTTTCTCAACTCCATAGAGCGCATCCTTCTCTCAAGGTGGCAGAGTCCTTGGCGGAAGTGAAGCATCTGCAGCTGCAGTTCAGACTGAGAGATGTGCCAGGACAGGAAACATTTGCTGACCTTCCCTGTTCCCTGTGCAACATGATTCTCGCATCCCAGTCACTTTCACATACCTTCGGTATCCCTGAGTCCAAGCAGCTAAAGCTCACAGAGACAGAAGTGTCAGGAAGGAAAACGTTCCAAAAGCACCCCCTTCTCTTATCAGCATATAAATTGTGCACAACAGGCTGCGGCACCGAACCTTCCTTCTCAGATAGACATGCCATCACACTTTTCACTCTTGCAGCTCGGTTGAAAAGCTCCAGCAGCTGCTCCCGCAATAGCAAAAGGTTCTAGAAGTGAAAGCCAGTTTGGGGCTGCACCTTCTCCTTGCCGCATGTAAGCCACACCAAACTCCCTGATGCACTCTGTCCTCCCCTTCTCAAAGGAGTAGACGGTGGCATCAGGACACACCTGTGTCCCAGCAGCTGGGTGCCCAGCCGGGAGCAGGAGCAGGGCTGGGGCTGCTCCCAAAGTTGCCCCGCCCCAATGCCAGAGCCGGACATATGCTGAGGGGGGGCTGGATCAGGCTTTATTGTCCAGCTGCATGCCAGGAGTGAGCACAAAATCTACCTGCATTCTCTGCAGCATGCCATCCTGGAGCAGAGCCATTGCCAAAGGAAGCCGTGAGCCCGTGCCAAGCCAGTGCCGGAGTGGGATCCTAGCAGCACCTGTGGAAGCCGGGAGAGAGGAGCCCACCTGGAGCAGGTTCGTGCAGGATTAATCATCCCGTGGCTTCCCACCAGGGTCCTGTTGCTTCCAAAAGGCCCCACAGTGTCACTGTGGCCCCTCGGTTCCACCAGGTTCCATAGCGTCACTGTGGTGCCCAGGGTTCCGTCAGCTTCGCCAGCATCCCCACGGTCTGCAGAGCTCCCCGAGCTTCTGTGGTGTCACAGTGGAGGCAGGGTTGCATCAGGTTCCATAGCATCAGCACGGTCTCCAGGGCTCCCAGAGGTTCTGTGGTGTCACAGTGGAGGCAGGGTTGCATCAGGTTCCATAGCATCACCACAGTCTCCAGGGCTCCCTGAGCTTCTGTGGTGTCACAGTGGAGGCAGGGTTGCATCAGGTTCCATAGCATCAGCACGGTCTCCAGGGCTCCCAGAGGTTCTGTGGTGTCACAGAGGAGGCAGGGTTGCATCAGGTTCCATAGCATCACCACGGTCTCCAGGGCTCCAAGAGCTTCTGTGGTGTCACAGAGGAGGCAGGGTTGCATCAGGTTCAATAGCATCAGCACGGTCTCCAGGGCTCCCCTGAGCTTCTGTGGTGGTGTCACAGAGGAGCCAGGCTTCCTTGTAGTTCCCCAGCATCACAAAGGCTCTCCTGGGAGCCACGGGTCACAAAGCACCGTGGGCTCTGTGCAGCCCCGCTGTGTCACAATGGCCGCTGGCTTCCACGAGCCCCCGCAGTGTCCCAGTGGGCCCCGTGGCTTTAGGAGTGGGTGGCTGGGAGTTGGTGCCAGCGGCTGGGGGAGCAGCAGCAGGGACTGTGTGTGGACAGTGCCATGGCCACTTGTGTGGCCACTGGTGTCTCTGTGCCAGGCACAGCCGTGGTGTGTAACACCGGCTCTGGGTCCTTTGGCTGTGCAGGTGGCAGTCACGGCCTGGAGCAGGGCTGCTCCCGGGGGACAGCCTGGGGCAGGAGGCTGCTGGAGATTCATTCCCCACACTCCTTGTCATGAGGTGCTCAGAGTGATTGGAAAGGCTGTTGGCAGCAGGCAGTTCTCTGGGTTCAAGCTGTGGAGCTGTCAGCGGGAATGCAAAGGCCAAGCTGGTGAGCCTTTTGTCCTGGTGCCTTTAGTGTGTGAGCAGTCCCTGGTGCCGTTGTCTTTGGATCCTGAGTGTGGGAGAGGCAAGGCTTAGGATGGTGCGTAGAGCTGAGAAGGAAAGTGCCGAGAGCAGCGTGTGTGCTGCTGCTTTGAGGGGTGCAGTTGAAGTTGTAGGCAGCAAGAGCTTTCTCAGCTGGCCCTTTTGTGAGCTCTGCTTTTGCCAGATGACTTCCATCTTACCCTCTTACCATCTTAGCCTCTCATTTTTGCATATCCCAAACCCCCTTCCAAACATCCAGCAGCTGCTTGTAAAGAAGAAGTCCTAGAACAAAAAGCCAGTGCTGCCTTTCATAGCCCCTTTGCTGTCTATGAAGTAGAGGAAAGAAGCTAGTGAGACGCACTTTCTTTCTCAACTCCATAGAGCGCATCCTTCTCTCAAGGTGGCAGAGTCCTTGGCGGAAGTGAAGCATCTGCAGCTGCAGTTCAGACTGAGAGATGTGCCAGGACAGGAAACATTTGCTGACCTTCCCTGTTCCCTGTGCAACATGATTCTCGCATCCCAGTCACTTTCACATACCTTCGGTATCCCTGAGTCCAAGCAGCTAAAGCTCACAGAGACAGAAGTGTCAGGAAGGAAAACGTTCCAAAAGCACCCCCTTCTCTTATCAGCATATAAATTGTGCACAACAGGCTGCGGCACCGAACCTTCCTTCTCAGATAGACATGCCATCACACTTTTCACTCTTGCAGCTCGGTTGAAAAGCTCCAGCAGCTGCTCCCGCAATAGCAAAAGGTTCTAGAAGTGAAAGCCAGTTTGGGGCTGCACCTTCTCCTTGCCGCATGTAAGCCACACCAAACTCCCTGATGCACTCTGTCCTCCCCTTCTCAAAGGAGTAGACGGTGGCATCAGGACACACCTGTGTCCCAGCAGCTGGGTGCCCAGCCGGGAGCAGGAGCAGGGCTGGGGCTGCTCCCAAAGTTGCCCCGCCCCAATGCCAGAGCCGGACATATGCTGAGGGGGGGCTGGATCAGGCTTTATTGTCCAGCTGCATGCCAGGAGTGAGCACAAAATCTACCTGCATTCTCTGCAGCATGCCATCCTGGAGCAGAGCCATTGCCAAAGGAAGCCGTGAGCCCGTGCCAAGCCAGTGCCGGAGTGGGATCCTAGCAGCACCTGTGGAAGCCGGGAGAGAGGAGCCCACCTGGAGCAGGTTCGTGCAGGATTAATCATCCCGTGGCTTCCCACCAGGGTCCTGTTGCTTCCAAAAGGCCCCACAGTGTCACTGTGGCCCCTCGGTTCCACCAGGTTCCATAGCGTCACTGTGGTGCCCAGGGTTCCGTCAGCTTCGCCAGCATCCCCACGGTCTGCAGAGCTCCCCGAGCTTCTGTGGTGTCACAGTGGAGGCAGGGTTGCATCAGGTTCCATAGCATCAGCACGGTCTCCAGGGCTCCCAGAGGTTCTGTGGTGTCACAGTGGAGGCAGGGTTGCATCAGGTTCCATAGCATCACCACAGTCTCCAGGGCTCCCTGAGCTTCTGTGGTGTCACAGTGGAGGCAGGGTTGCATCAGGTTCCATAGCATCAGCACGGTCTCCAGGGCTCCCAGAGGTTCTGTGGTGTCACAGAGGAGGCAGGGTTGCATCAGGTTCCATAGCATCACCACGGTCTCCAGGGCTCCAAGAGCTTCTGTGGTGTCACAGAGGAGGCAGGGTTGCATCAGGTTCAATAGCATCAGCACGGTCTCCAGGGCTCCCCTGAGCTTCTGTGGTGGTGTCACAGAGGAGCCAGGCTTCCTTGTAGTTCCCCAGCATCACAAAGGCTCTCCTGGGAGCCACGGGTCACAAAGCACCGTGGGCTCTGTGCAGCCCCGCTGTGTCACAATGGCCGCTGGCTTCCACGAGCCCCCGCAGTGTCCCAGTGGGCCCCGTGGCTTTAGGAGTGGGTGGCTGGGAGTTGGTGCCAGCGGCTGGGGGAGCAGCAGCAGGGACTGTGTGTGGACAGTGCCATGGCCACTTGTGTGGCCACTGGTGTCTCTGTGCCAGGCACAGCCGTGGTGTGTAACACCGGCTCTGGGTCCTTTGGCTGTGCAGGTGGCAGTCACGGCCTGGAGCAGGGCTGCTCCCGGGGGACAGCCTGGGGCAGGAGGCTGCTGGAGATTCATTCCCCACACTCCTTGTCATGAGGTGCTCAGAGTGATTGGAAAGGCTGTTGGCAGCAGGCAGTTCTCTGGGTTCAAGCTGTGGAGCTGTCAGCGGGAATGCAAAGGCCAAGCTGGTGAGCCTTTTGTCCTGGTGCCTTTAGTGTGTGAGCAGTCCCTGGTGCCGTTGTCTTTGGATCCTGAGTGTGGGAGAGGCAAGGCTTAGGATGGTGCGTAGAGCTGAGAAGGAAAGTGCCGAGAGCAGCGTGTGTGCTGCTGCTTTGAGGGGTGCAGTTGAAGTTGTAGGCAGCAAGAGCTTTCTCAGCTGGCCCTTTTGTGAGCTCTGCTTTTGCCAGATGACTTCCATCTTACCCTCTTACCATCTTAGCCTCTCATTTTTGCATATCCCAAACCCCCTTCCAAACATCCAGCAGCTGCTTGTAAAGAAGAAGTCCTAGAACAAAAAGCCAGTGCTGCCTTTCATAGCCCCTTTGCTGTCTATGAAGTAGAGGAAAGAAGCTAGTGAGACGCACTTTCTTTCTCAACTCCATAGAGCGCATCCTTCTCTCAAGGTGGCAGAGTCCTTGGCGGAAGTGAAGCATCTGCAGCTGCAGTTCAGACTGAGAGATGTGCCAGGACAGGAAACATTTGCTGACCTTCCCTGTTCCCTGTGCAACATGATTCTCGCATCCCAGTCACTTTCACATACCTTCGGTATCCCTGAGTCCAAGCAGCTAAAGCTCACAGAGACAGAAGTGTCAGGAAGGAAAACGTTCCAAAAGCACCCCCTTCTCTTATCAGCATATAAATTGTGCACAACAGGCTGCGGCACCGAACCTTCCTTCTCAGATAGACATGCCATCACACTTTTCACTCTTGCAGCTCGGTTGAAAAGCTCCAGCAGCTGCTCCCGCAATAGCAAAAGGTTCTAGAAGTGAAAGCCAGTTTGGGGCTGCACCTTCTCCTTGCCGCATGTAAGCCACACCAAACTCCCTGATGCACTCTGTCCTCCCCTTCTCAAAGGAGTAGACGGTGGCATCAGGACACACCTGTGTCCCAGCAGCTGGGTGCCCAGCCGGGAGCAGGAGCAGGGCTGGGGCTGCTCCCAAAGTTGCCCCGCCCCAATGCCAGAGCCGGACATATGCTGAGGGGGGGCTGGATCAGGCTTTATTGTCCAGCTGCATGCCAGGAGTGAGCACAAAATCTACCTGCATTCTCTGCAGCATGCCATCCTGGAGCAGAGCCATTGCCAAAGGAAGCCGTGAGCCCGTGCCAAGCCAGTGCCGGAGTGGGATCCTAGCAGCACCTGTGGAAGCCGGGAGAGAGGAGCCCACCTGGAGCAGGTTCGTGCAGGATTAATCATCCCGTGGCTTCCCACCAGGGTCCTGTTGCTTCCAAAAGGCCCCACAGTGTCACTGTGGCCCCTCGGTTCCACCAGGTTCCATAGCGTCACTGTGGTGCCCAGGGTTCCGTCAGCTTCGCCAGCATCCCCACGGTCTGCAGAGCTCCCCGAGCTTCTGTGGTGTCACAGTGGAGGCAGGGTTGCATCAGGTTCCATAGCATCAGCACGGTCTCCAGGGCTCCCAGAGGTTCTGTGGTGTCACAGTGGAGGCAGGGTTGCATCAGGTTCCATAGCATCACCACAGTCTCCAGGGCTCCCTGAGCTTCTGTGGTGTCACAGTGGAGGCAGGGTTGCATCAGGTTCCATAGCATCAGCACGGTCTCCAGGGCTCCCAGAGGTTCTGTGGTGTCACAGAGGAGGCAGGGTTGCATCAGGTTCAATAGCATCAGCACGGTCTCCAGGGCTCCCCTGAGCTTCTGTGGTGGTGTCACAGAGGAGCCAGGCTTCCTTGTAGTTCCCCAGCATCACAAAGGCTCTCCTGGGAGCCACGGGTCACAAAGCACCGTGGGCTCTGTGCAGCCCCGCTGTGTCACAATGGCCGCTGGCTTCCACGAGCCCCCGCAGTGTCCCAGTGGGCCCCGTGGCTTTAGGAGTGGGTGGCTGGGAGTTGGTGCCAGTGGCTGGGGGAGCAGCAGCAGGGACTGTGTGTGGACAGTGCCATGGCCACTTGTGTGGCCACTGGTGTCTCTGTGCCAGGCACAGCCGTGGTGTGTAACACCGGCTCTGGGTCCTTTGGCTGTGCAGGTGGCAGTCACGGCCTGGAGCAGGGCTGCTCCCGGGGGACAGCCTGGGGCAGGAGGCTGCTGGAGATTCATTCCCCACACTCCTTGTCATGAGGTGCTCAGAGTGATTGGAAAGGCTGTTGGCAGCAGGCAGTTCTCTGGGTTCAAGCTGTGGAGCTGTCAGCGGGAATGCAAAGGCCAAGCTGGTGAGCCTTTTGTCCTGGTGCCTTTAGTGTGTGAGCAGTCCCTGGTGCCGTTGTCTTTGGATCCTGAGTGTGGGAGAGGCAAGGCTTAGGATGGTGCGTAGAGCTGAGAAGGAAAGTGCCGAGAGCAGCGTGTGTGCTGCTGCTTTGAGGGGTGCAGTTGAAGTTGTAGGCAGCAAGAGCTTTCTCAGCTGGCCCTTTTGTGAGCTCTGCTTTTGCCAGATGACTTCCATCTTACCCTCTTACCATCTTAGCCTCTCATTTTTGCATATCCCAAACCCCCTTCCAAACATCCAGCAGCTGCTTGTAAAGAAGAAGTCCTAGAACAAAAAGCCAGTGCTGCCTTTCATAGCCCCTTTGCTGTCTATGAAGTAGAGGAAAGAAGCTAGTGAGACGCACTTTCTTTCTCAACTCCATAGAGCGCATCCTTCTCTCAAGGTGGCAGAGTCCTTGGCGGAAGTGAAGCATCTGCAGCTGCAGTTCAGACTGAGAGATGTGCCAGGACAGGAAAAATTTGCTGACCTTCCCTGTTCCCTGTGCAACATGATTCTCGCATCCCAGTCACTTTCACATACCTTCGGTATCCCTGAGTCCAAGCAGCTAAAGCTCACAGAGACAGAAGTGTCAGGAAGGAAAACGTTGCAAAAGCACCCCCTTCTCTTATCAGCATATAAATTGTGCACAACAGGCTGCGGCACCGAACCTTCCTTCTCAGATAGACATGCCATCACACTTTTCACTCTTGCAGCTCGGTTGAAAAGCTCCAGCAGCTGCTCCCGCAATAGCAAAAGGTTCTAGAAGTGAAAGCCAGTTTGGGGCTGCACCTTCTCCTTGCCGCATGTAAGCCACACCAAACTCCCTGATGCACTCTGTCCTCCCCTTCTCAAAGGAGTAGACGGTGGCATCAGGACACACCTGTGTCCCAGCAGCTGGGTGCCCAGCCGGGAGCAGGAGCAGGGCTGGGGCTGCTCCCAAAGTTGCCCCGCCCCAATGCCAGAGCCGGACATATGCTGAGGGGGGGCTGGATCAGGCTTTATTGTCCAGCTGCATGCCAGGAGTGAGCACAAAATCTACCTGCATTCTCTGCAGCATGCCATCCTGGAGCAGAGCCATTGCCAAAGGAAGCCGTGAGCCCGTGCCAAGCCAGTGCCGGAGTGGGATCCTAGCAGCACCTGTGGAAGCCGGGAGAGAGGAGCCCACCTGGAGCAGGTTCGTGCAGGATTAATCATCCCGTGGCTTCCCACCAGGGTCCTGTTGCTTCCAAAAGGCCCCACAGTGTCACTGTGGCCCCTCGGTTCCACCAGGTTCCATAGCGTCACTGTGGTGTCCAGGGTTCCGTCAGCTTCGCCAGCATCCCCACGGTCTGCAGAGCTCCCCGAGCTTCTGTGGTGTCACAGTGGAGGCAGGGTTGCATCAGGTTCCATAGCATCAGCACGGTCTCCAGGGCTCCCAGAGGTTCTGTGGTGTCACAGTGGAGGCAGGGTTGCATCAGGTTCCATAGCATCACCACAGTCTCCAGGGCTCCCTGAGCTTCTGTGGTGTCACAGTGGAGGCAGGGTTGCATCAGGTTCCATAGCATCAGCACGGTCTCCAGGGCTCCCAGAGGTTCTGTGGTGTTACAGAGGAGGCAGGGTTGCATCAGGTTCCATAGCATCACCACGGTCTCCAGGGCTCCAAGAGCTTCTGTGGTGTCACAGAGGAGGCAGGGTTGCATCAGGTTCAATAGCATCAGCACAGTCTCAAGGGCTCCCCTGAGCTTCTGTGGTGGTGTCACAGAGGAGCCAGGCTTCCTTGTAGTTCCCCAGCATCACAAAGGCTCTCCTGGGAGCCACGGGTCACAAAGCACCGTGGGCTCTGTGCAGCCCCGCTGTGTCACAATGGCCGCTGGCTTCCACGAGCCCCCGCAATGTCCCAGTGGGCCCCGTGGCTTTAGGAGTGGGTGGCTGGGAGTTGGTGCCAGCGGCTGGGGGAGCAGCAGCAGGGACTGTGTGTGGACAGTGCCATGGCCACTTGTGTGGCCACCGGTGTCTCTGTGCCAGGCACAGCCGTGGTGTGTAACACCGGCTCTGGGTCCTTTGGCTGTGCAGGTGGCAGTCACGGCCTGGAGCAGGGCTGCTCCCGGGGGACAGCCTGGGGCAGGAGGCTGCTGGAGATTCATTCCCCACACTCCTTGTCATGAGGTGCTCAGAGTGATTGGAAAGGCTGTTGGCAGCAGGCAGTTCTCTGGGTTCAAGCTGTGGAGCTGTCAGCGGGAATGCAAAGGCCAAGCTGGTGAGCCTTTTGTCCTGGTGCCTTTAGTGTGTGAGCAGTCCCTGGTGCCGTTGTCTTTGGATCCTGAGTGTGGGAGAGGCAAGGCTTAGGATGGTGCGTAGAGCTGAGAAGGAAAGTGCCGAGAGCAGCGTGTGTGCTGCTGCTTTGAGGGGTGCAGTTGAAGTTGTAGGCAGCAAGAGCTTTCTCAGCTGGCCCTTTTGTGAGCTCTGCTTTTGCCAGATGACTTCCATCTTACCCTCTTACCATCTTAGCCTCTCATTTTTGCATATCCCAAACCCCCTTCCAAACATCCAGCAGCTGCTTGTAAAGAAGAAGTCCTAGAACAAAAAGCCAGTGCTGCCTTTCATAGCCCCTTTGCTGTCTATGAAGTAGAGGAAAGAAGCTAGTGAGACGCACTTTCTTTCTCAACTCCATAGAGCGCATCCTTCTCTCAAGGTGGCAGAGTCCTTGGCGGAAGTGAAGCATCTGCAGCTGCAGTTCAGACTGAGAGATGTGCCAGGACAGGAAACATTTGCTGACCTTCCCTGTTCCCTGTGCAACATGATTCTCGCATCCCAGTCACTTTCACATACCTTCGGTACCCCTGAGTCCAAGCAGCTAAAGCTCACAGAGACAGAAGTGTCAGGAAGGAAAACGTTCCAAAAGCACCCCCTTCTCTTATCAGCATATAAATTGTGCACAACAGGCTGCGGCACCGAACCTTCCTTCTCAGATAGACATGCCATCACACTTTTCACTCTTGCAGCTCGGTTGAAAAGCTCCAGCAGCTGCTCCCGCAATAGCAAAAGGTTCTAGAAGTGAAAGCCAGTTTGGGGCTGCACCTTCTCCTTGCCGCATGTAAGCCACACCAAACTCCCTGATGCACTCTGTCCTCCCCTTCTCAAAGGAGTAGACGGTGGCATCAGGACACACCTGTGTCCCAGCAGCTGGGTGCCCAGCCGGGAGCAGGAGCAGGGCTGGGGCTGCTCCCAAAGTTGCCCCGCCCCAATGCCAGAGCCGGACATATGCTGAGGGGGGGCTGGATCAGGCTTTATTGTCCAGCTGCATGCCAGGAGTGAGCACAAAATCTACCTGCATTCTCTGCAGCATGCCATCCTGGAGCAGAGCCATTGCCAAAGGAAGCCGTGAGCCCGTGCCAAGCCAGTGCCGGAGTGGGATCCTAGCAGCACCTGTGGAAGCCGGGAGAGAGGAGCCCACCTGGAGCAGGTTCGTGCAGGATTAATCATCCCGTGGCTTCCCACCAGGGTCCTGTTGCTTCCAAAAGGCCCCACAGTGTCACTGTGGCCCCTCGGTTCCACCAGGTTCCATAGCGTCACTGTGGTGCCCAGGGTTCCGTCAGCTTCGCCAGCATCCCCACGGTCTGCAGAGCTCCCCGAGCTTCTGTGGTGTCACAGTGGAGGCAGGGTTGCATCAGGTTCCATAGCATCAGCACGGTCTCCAGGGCTCCCAGAGGTTCTGTGGTGTCACAGTGGAGGCAGGGTTGCATCAGGTTCCATAGCATCACCACAGTCTCCAGGGCTCCCTGAGCTTCTGTGGTGTCACAGTGGAGGCAGGGTTGCATCAGGTTCCATAGCATCAGCACGGTCTCCAGGGCTCCCAGAGGTTCTGTGGTGTCACAGAGGAGGCAGGGTTGCATCAGGTTCCATAGCATCACCACGGTCTCCAGGGCTCCAAGAGCTTCTGTGGTGTCACAGAGGAGGCAGGGTTGCATCAGGTTCAATAGCATCAGCACGGTCTCCAGGGCTCCCCTGAGCTTCTGTGGTGGTGTCACAGAGGAGCCAGGCTTCCTTGTAGTTCCCCAGCATCACAAAGGCTCTCCTGGGAGCCACGGGTCACAAAGCACCGTGGGCTCTGTGCAGCCCCGCTGTGTCACAATGGCCGCTGGCTTCCACGAGCCCCCGCAGTGTCCCAGTGGGCCCCGTGGCTTTAGGAGTGGGTGGCTGGGAGTTGGTGCCAGCGGCTGGGGGAGCAGCAGCAGGGACTGTGTGTGGACAGTGCCATGGCCACTTGTGTGGCCACTGGTGTCTCTGTGCCAGGCACAGCCGTGGTGTGTAACACCGGCTCTGGGTCCTTTGGCTGTGCAGGTGGCAGTCACGGCCTGGAGCAGGGCTGCTCCCGGGGGACAGCCTGGGGCAGGAGGCTGCTGGAGATTCATTCCCCACACTCCTTGTCATGAGGTGCTCAGAGTGATTGGAAAGGCTGTTGGCAGCAGGCAGTTCTCTGGGTTCAAGCTGTGGAGCTGTCAGCGGGAATGCAAAGGCCAAGCTGGTGAGCCTTTTGTCCTGGTGCCTTTAGTGTGTGAGCAGTCCCTGGTGCCGTTGTCTTTGGATCCTGAGTGTGGGAGAGGCAAGGCTTAGGATGGTGCGTAGAGCTGAGAAGGAAAGTGCCGAGAGCAGCGTGTGTGCTGCTGCTTTGAGGGGTGCAGTTGAAGTTGTAGGCAGCAAGAGCTTTCTCAGCTGGCCCTTTTGTGAGCTCTGCTTTTGCCAGATGACTTCCATCTTACCCTCTTACCATCTTAGCCTCTCATTTTTGCATATCCCAAACCCCCTTCCAAACATCCAGCAGCTGCTTGTAAAGAAGAAGTCCTAGAACAAAAAGCCAGTGCTGCCTTTCATAGCCCCTTTGCTGTCTATGAAGTAGAGGAAAGAAGCTAGTGAGACGCACTTTCTTTCTCAACTCCATAGAGCGCATCCTTCTCTCAAGGTGGCAGAGTCCTTGGCGGAAGTGAAGCATCTGCAGCTGCAGTTCAGACTGAGAGATGTGCCAGGACAGGAAACATTTGCTGACCTTCCCTGTTCCCTGTGCAACATGATTCTCGCATCCCAGTCACTTTCACATACCTTCGGTACCCCTGAGTCCAAGCAGCTAAAGCTCACAGAGACAGAAGTGTCAGGAAGGAAAACGTTCCAAAAGCACCCCCTTCTCTTATCAGCATATAAATTGTGCACAACAGGCTGCGGCACCGAACCTTCCTTCTCAGATAGACATGCCATCACACTTTTCACTCTTGCAGCTCGGTTGAAAAGCTCCAGCAGCTGCTCCCGCAATAGCAAAAGGTTCTAGAAGTGAAAGCCAGTTTGGGGCTGCACCTTCTCCTTGCCGCATGTAAGCCACACCAAACTCCCTGATGCACTCTGTCCTCCCCTTCTCAAAGGAGTAGACGGTGGCATCAGGACACACCTGTGTCCCAGCAGCTGGGTGCCCAGCCGGGAGCAGGAGCAGGGCTGGGGCTGCTCCCAAAGTTGCCCCGCCCCAATGCCAGAGCCGGACATATGCTGAGGGGGGGCTGGATCAGGCTTTATTGTCCAGCTGCATGCCAGGAGTGAGCACAAAATCTACCTGCATTCTCTGCAGCATGCCATCCTGGAGCAGAGCCATTGCCAAAGGAAGCCGTGAGCCCGTGCCAAGCCAGTGCCGGAGTGGGATCCTAGCAGCACCTGTGGAAGCCGGGAGAGAGGAGCCCACCTGGAGCAGGTTCGTGCAGGATTAATCATCCCGTGGCTTCCCACCAGGGTCCTGTTGCTTCCAAAAGGCCCCACAGTGTCACTGTGGCCCCTCGGTTCCACCAGGTTCCATAGCGTCACTGTGGTGTCCAGGGTTCCGTCAGCTTCGCCAGCATCCCCACGGTCTGCAGAGCTCCCCGAGCTTCTGTGGTGTCACAGTGGAGGCAGGGTTGCATCAGGTTCCATAGCATCAGCACGGTCTCCAGGGCTCCCAGAGGTTCTGTGGTGTCACAGTGGAGGCAGGGTTGCATCAGGTTCCATAGCATCACCACGGTCTCCAGGGCTCCCTGAGCTTCTGTGGTGTCACAGTGGAGGCAGGGTTGCATCAGGTTCCATAGCATCAGCACGGTCTCCAGGGCTCCCAGAGGTTCTGTGGTGTTACAGAGGAGGCAGGGTTGCATCAGGTTCCATAGCATCACCACGGTCTCCAGGGCTCCAAGAGCTTCTGTGGTGTCACAGAGGAGGCAGGGTTGCATCAGGTTCAATAGCATCAGCACGGTCTCAAGGGCTCCCCTGAGCTTCTGTGGTGGTGTCACAGAGGAGCCAGGCTTCCTTGTAGTTCCCCAGCATCACAAAGGCTCTCCTGGGAGCCACGGGTCACAAAGCACCGTGGGCTCTGTGCAGCCCCGCTGTGTCACAATGGCCGCTGGCTTCCACGAGCCCCCTCAATGTCCCAGTGGGCCCCGTGGCTTTAGGAGTGGGTGGCTGGGAGTTGGTGCCAGCGGCTGGGGGAGCAGCAGCAGGGACTGTGTGTGGACAGTGCCATGGCCACTTGTGTGGCCACTGGTGTCTCTGTGCCAGGCACAGCCGTGGTGTGTAACACCGGCTCTGGGTCCTTTGGCTGTGCAGGTGGCAGTCACGGCCTGGAGCAGGGCTGCTCCCGGGGGACAGCCTGGGGCAGGAGGCTGCTGGAGATTCATTCCCCACACTCCTTGTCATGAGGTGCTCAGAGTGATTGGAAAGGCTGTTGGCAGCAGGCAGTTCTCTGGGTTCAAGCTGTGGAGCTGTCAGCGGGAATGCAAAGGCCAAGCTGGTGAGCCTTTTGTCCTGGTGCCTTTAGTGTGTGAGCAGTCCCTGGTGCCGTTGTCTTTGGATCCTGAGTGTGGGAGAGGCAAGGCTTAGGATGGTGCGTAGAGCTGAGAAGGAAAGTGCCGAGAGCAGCGTGTGTGCTGCTGCTTTGAGGGGTGCAGTTGAAGTTGTAGGCAGCAAGAGCTTTCTCAGCTGGCCCTTTTGTGAGCTCTGCTTTTGCCAGATGACTTCCATCTTACCCTCTTACCATCTTAGCCTCTCATTTTTGCATATCCCAAACCCCCTTCCAAACATCCAGCAGCTGCTTGTAAAGAAGAAGTCCTAGAACAAAAAGCCAGTGCTGCCTTTCATAGCCCCTTTGCTGTCTATGAAGTAGAGGAAAGAAGCTAGTGAGACGCACTTTCTTTCTCAACTCCATAGAGCGCATCCTTCTCTCAAGGTGGCAGAGTCCTTGGCGGAAGTGAAGCATCTGCAGCTGCAGTTCAGACTGAGAGATGTGCCAGGACAGGAAACATTTGCTGACCTTCCCTGTTCCCTGTGCAACATGATTCTCGCATCCCAGTCACTTTCACATACCTTCGGTATCCCTGAGTCCAAGCAGCTAAAGCTCACAGAGACAGAAGTGTCAGGAAGGAAAACGTTGCAAAAGCACCCCCTTCTCTTATCAGCATATAAATTGTGCACAACAGGCTGCGGCACCGAACCTTCCTTCTCAGATAGACATGCCATCACACTTTTCACTCTTGCAGCTCGGTTGAAAAGCTCCAGCAGCTGCTCCCGCAATAGCAAAAGGTTCTAGAAGTGAAAGCCAGTTTGGGGCTGCACCTTCTCCTTGCCGCATGTAAGCCACACCAAACTCCCTGATGCACTCTGTCCTCCCCTTCTCAAAGGAGTAGACGGTGGCATCAGGACACACCTGTGTCCCAGCAGCTGGGTGCCCAGCCGGGAGCAGGAGCAGGGCTGGGGCTGCTCCCAAAGTTGCCCCGCCCCAATGCCAGAGCCGGACATATGCTGAGGGGGGGCTGGATCAGGCTTTATTGTCCAGCTGCATGCCAGGAGTGAGCACAAAATCTACCTGCATTCTCTGCAGCATGCCATCCTGGAGCAGAGCCATTGCCAAAGGAAGCCGTGAGCCCGTGCCAAGCCAGTGCCAGAGTGGGATCCTAGCAGCACCTGTGGAAGCCGGGAGAGAGGAGCCCACCTGGAGCAGGTTCGTGCAGGATTAATCATCCCGTGGCTTCCCACCAGGGTCCTGTTGCTTCCAAAAGGCCCCACAGTGTCACTGTGGCCCCTCGGTTCCACCAGGTTCCATAGCGTCACTGTGGTGTCCAGGGTTCCGTCAGCTTCGTCAGCATCCCCACGGTCTGCAGAGCTCCCCGAGCTTCTGTGGTGTCACAGTGGAGGCAGGGTTGCATCAGGTTCCATAGCATCAGCACGGTCTCCAGGGCTCCCAGAGGTTCTGTGGTGTCACAGTGGAGGCAGGGTTGCATCAGGTTCCATAGCATCACCACAGTCTCCAGGGCTCCCTGAGCTTCTGTGGTGTCACAGTGGAGGCAGGGTTGCATCAGGTTCCATAGCATCAGCACGGTCTCCAGGGCTCCCAGAGGTTCTGTGGTGTTACAGAGGAGGCAGGGTTGCATCAGGTTCCATAGCATCACCACGGTCTCCAGGGCTCCAAGAGCTTCTGTGGTGTCACAGTGGAGGCAGGGTTGCATCAGGTTCAATAGCATCAGCACGGTCTCCAGGGCTCCCCTGAGCTTCTGTGGTGGTGTCACAGAGGAGCCAGGCTTCCTTGTAGTTCCCCAGGATCACAAAGGCTCTCCTGGGAGCCACGGGTCACAAAGCACCGTGGGCTCTGTGCAGCCCCGCTGTGTCACAATGGCCGCTGGCTTCCACGAGCCCCCGCAATGTCCCAGTGGGCCCCGTGGCTTTAGGAGTGGGTGGCTGGGAGTTGGTGCCAGCGGCTGGGGGAGCAGCAGCAGGGACTGTGTGTGGACAGTGCCATGGCCACTTGTGTGGCCACTGGTGTCTCTGTGCCAGGCACAGCCGTGGTGTGTAACACCGGCTCTGGGTCCTTTGGCTGTGCAGGTGGCAGTCACGGCCTGGAGCAGGGCTGCTCCCGGGGGACAGCCTGGGGCAGGAGGCTGCTGGAGATTCATTCCCCACACTCCTTGTCATGAGGTGCTCAGAGTGATTGGAAAGGCTGTTGGCAGCAGGCAGTTCTCTGGGTTCAAGCTGTGGAGCTGTCAGCGGGAATGCAAAGGCCAAGCTGGTGAGCCTTTTGTCCTGGTGCCTTTAGTGTGTGAGCAGTCCCTGGTGCCGTTGTCTTTGGATCCTGAGTGTGGGAGAGGCAAGGCTTAGGATGGTGCGTAGAGCTGAGAAGGATAGTGCCGAGAGCAGCGTGTGTGCTGCTGCTTTGAGGGGTGCAGTTGAAGTTGTAGGCAGCAAGATCTTTCTCAGCTGGCCCTTTTGTGAGCTCTGCTTTTGCCAGATGACTTCCATCTTACCCTCTTACCATCTTAGCCTCTCATTTTTGCATATCCCAAACCCCCTTCCAAACATCCAGCAGCTGCTTGTAAAGAAGAAGTCCTAGAACAAAAAGCCAGTGCTGCCTTTCATAGCCCCTTTGCTGTCTATGAAGTAGAGGAAAGAAGCTAGTGAGACGCACTTTCTTTCTCAACTCCATAGAGCGCATCCTTCTCTCAAGGTGGCAGAGTCCTTGGCGGAAGTGAAGCATCTGCAGCTGCAGTTCAGACTGAGAGATGTGCCAGGACAGGAAACATTTGCTGACCTTCCCTGTTCCCTGTGCAACATGATTCTCGCATCCCAGTCACTTTCACATACCTTCGGTACCCCTGAGTCCAAGCAGCTAAAGCTCACAGAGACAGAAGTGTCAGGAAGGAAAACGTTGCAAAAGCACCCCCTTCTCTTATCAGCATATAAATTGTGCACAACAGGCTGCGGCACCGAACCTTCCTTCTCAGATAGACATGCCATCACACTTTTCACTCTTGCAGCTCGGTTGAAAAGCTCCAGCAGCTGCTCCCGCAATAGCAAAAGGTTCTAGAAGTGAAAGCCAGTTTGGGGCTGCACCTTCTCCTTGCCGCATGTAAGCCACACCAAACTCCCTGATGCACTCTGTCCTCCCCTTCTCAAAGGAGTAGACGGTGGCATCAGGACACACCTGTGTCCCAGCAGCTGGGTGCCCAGCCGGGAGCAGGAGCAGGGCTGGGGCTGCTCCCAAAGTTGCCCCGCCCCAATGCCAGAGCCGGACATATGCTGAGGGGGGGCTGGATCAGGCTTTATTGTCCAGCTGCATGCCAGGAGTGAGCACAAAATCTACCTGCATTCTCTGCAGCATGCCATCCTGGAGCAGAGCCATTGCCAAAGGAAGCCGTGAGCCCGTGCCAAGCCAGTGCCGGAGTGGGATCCTAGCAGCACCTGTGGAAGCCGGGAGAGAGGAGCCCACCTGGAGCAGGTTCGTGCAGGATTAATCATCCCGTGGCTTCCCACCAGGGTCCTGTTGCTTCCAAAAGGCCCCACAGTGTCACTGTGGCCCCTCGGTTCCACCAGGTTCCATAGCGTCACTGTGGTGCCCAGGGTTCCGTCAGCTTCGCCAGCATCCCCACGGTCTGCAGAGCTCCCCGAGCTTCTGTGGTGTCACAGTGGAGGCAGGGTTGCATCAGGTTCCATAGCATCAGCACGGTCTCCAGGGCTCCCAGAGGTTCTGTGGTGTCACAGTGGAGGCAGGGTTGCATCAGGTTCCATAGCATCACCACAGTCTCCAGGGCTCCCTGAGCTTCTGTGGTGTCACAGTGGAGGCAGGGTTGCATCAGGTTCCATAGCATCAGCACGGTCTCCAGGGCTCCCAGAGGTTCTGTGGTGTTACAGAGGAGGCAGGGTTGCATCAGGTTCCATAGCATCACCACGGTCTCCAGGGCTCCAAGAGCTTCTGTGGTGTCACAGAGGAGGCAGGGTTGCATCAGGTTCAATAGCATCAGCACAGTCTCAAGGGCTCCCCTGAGCTTCTGTGGTGGTGTCACAGAGGAGCCAGGCTTCCTTGTAGTTCCCCAGCATCACAAAGGCTCTCCTGGGAGCCACGGGTCACAAAGCACCGTGGGCTCTGTGCAGCCCCGCTGTGTCACAATGGCCGCTGGCTTCCACGAGCCCCCGCAATGTCCCAGTGGGCCCCGTGGCTTTAGGAGTGGGTGGCTGGGAGTTGGTGCCAGCGGCTGGGGGAGCAGCAGCAGGGACTGTGTGTGGACAGTGCCATGGCCACTTGTGTGGCCACCGGTGTCTCTGTGCCAGGCACAGCCGTGGTGTGTAACACCGGCTCTGGGTCCTTTGGCTGTGCAGGTGGCAGTCACGGCCTGGAGCAGGGCTGCTCCCGGGGGACAGCCTGGGGCAGGAGGCTGCTGGAGATTCATTCCCCACACTCCTTGTCATGAGGTGCTCAGAGTGATTGGAAAGGCTGTTGGCAGCAGGCAGTTCTCTGGGTTCAAGCTGTGGAGCTGTCAGCGGGAATGCAAAGGCCAAGCTGGTGAGCCTTTTGTCCTGGTGCCTTTAGTGTGTGAGCAGTCCCTGGTGCCGTTGTCTTTGGATCCTGAGTGTGGGAGAGGCAAGGCTTAGGATGGTGCGTAGAGCTGAGAAGGAAAGTGCCGAGAGCAGCGTGTGTGCTGCTGCTTTGAGGGGTGCAGTTGAAGTTGTAGGCAGCAAGAGCTTTCTCAGCTGGCCCTTTTGTGAGCTCTGCTTTTGCCAGATGACTTCCATCTTACCCTCTTACCATCTTAGCCTCTCATTTTTGCATATCCCAAACCCCCTTCCAAACATCCAGCAGCTGCTTGTAAAGAAGAAGTCCTAGAACAAAAAGCCAGTGCTGCCTTTCATAGCCCCTTTGCTGTCTATGAAGTAGAGGAAAGAAGCTAGTGAGACGCACTTTCTTTCTCAACTCCATAGAGCGCATCCTTCTCTCAAGGTGGCAGAGTCCTTGGCGGAAGTGAAGCATCTGCAGCTGCAGTTCAGACTGAGAGATGTGCCAGGACAGGAAACATTTGCTGACCTTCCCTGTTCCCTGTGCAACATGATTCTCGCATCCCAGTCACTTTCACATACCTTCGGTACCCCTGAGTCCAAGCAGCTAAAGCTCACAGAGACAGAAGTGTCAGGAAGGAAAACGTTCCAAAAGCACCCCCTTCTCTTATCAGCATATAAATTGTGCACAACAGGCTGCGGCACCGAACCTTCCTTCTCAGATAGACATGCCATCACACTTTTCACTCTTGCAGCTCGGTTGAAAAGCTCCAGCAGCTGCTCCCGCAATAGCAAAAGGTTCTAGAAGTGAAAGCCAGTTTGGGGCTGCACCTTCTCCTTGCCGCATGTAAGCCACACCAAACTCCCTGATGCACTCTGTCCTCCCCTTCTCAAAGGAGTAGACGGTGGCATCAGGACACACCTGTGTCCCAGCAGCTGGGTGCCCAGCCGGGAGCAGGAGCAGGGCTGGGGCTGCTCCCAAAGTTGCCCCGCCCCAATGCCAGAGCCGGACATATGCTGAGGGGGGGCTGGATCAGGCTTTATTGTCCAGCTGCATGCCAGGAGTGAGCACAAAATCTACCTGCATTCTCTGCAGCATGCCATCCTGGAGCAGAGCCATTGCCAAAGGAAGCCGTGAGCCCGTGCCAAGCCAGTGCCGGAGTGGGATCCTAGCAGCACCTGTGGAAGCCGGGAGAGAGGAGCCCACCTGGAGCAGGTTCGTGCAGGATTAATCATCCCGTGGCTTCCCACCAGGGTCCTGTTGCTTCCAAAAGGCCCCACAGTGTCACTGTGGCCCCTCGGTTCCACCAGGTTCCATAGCGTCACTGTGGTGCCCAGGGTTCCGTCAGCTTCGCCAGCATCCCCACGGTCTGCAGAGCTCCCCGAGCTTCTGTGGTGTCACAGTGGAGGCAGGGTTGCATCAGGTTCCATAGCATCAGCACGGTCTCCAGGGCTCCCAGAGGTTCTGTGGTGTCACAGTGGAGGCAGGGTTGCATCAGGTTCCATAGCATCACCACAGTCTCCAGGGCTCCCTGAGCTTCTGTGGTGTCACAGTGGAGGCAGGGTTGCATCAGGTTCCATAGCATCAGCACGGTCTCCAGGGCTCCCAGAGGTTCTGTGGTGTCACAGAGGAGGCAGGGTTGCATCAGGTTCCATAGCATCACCACGGTCTCCAGGGCTCCAAGAGCTTCTGTGGTGTCACAGAGGAGGCAGGGTTGCATCAGGTTCAATAGCATCAGCACGGTCTCCAGGGCTCCCCTGAGCTTCTGTGGTGGTGTCACAGAGGAGCCAGGCTTCCTTGTAGTTCCCCAGCATCACAAAGGCTCTCCTGGGAGCCACGGGTCACAAAGCACCGTGGGCTCTGTGCAGCCCCGCTGTGTCACAATGGCCGCTGGCTTCCACGAGCCCCCGCAGTGTCCCAGTGGGCCCCGTGGCTTTAGGAGTGGGTGGCTGGGAGTTGGTGCCAGCGGCTGGGGGAGCAGCAGCAGGGACTGTGTGTGGACAGTGCCATGGCCACTTGTGTGGCCACTGGTGTCTCTGTGCCAGGCACAGCCGTGGTGTGTAACACCGGCTCTGGGTCCTTTGGCTGTGCAGGTGGCAGTCACGGCCTGGAGCAGGGCTGCTCCCGGGGGACAGCCTGGGGCAGGAGGCTGCTGGAGATTCATTCCCCACACTCCTTGTCATGAGGTGCTCAGAGTGATTGGAAAGGCTGTTGGCAGCAGGCAGTTCTCTGGGTTCAAGCTGTGGAGCTGTCAGCGGGAATGCAAAGGCCAAGCTGGTGAGCCTTTTGTCCTGGTGCCTTTAGTGTGTGAGCAGTCCCTGGTGCCGTTGTCTTTGGATCCTGAGTGTGGGAGAGGCAAGGCTTAGGATGGTGCGTAGAGCTGAGAAGGAAAGTGCCGAGAGCAGCGTGTGTGCTGCTGCTTTGAGGGGTGCAGTTGAAGTTGTAGGCAGCAAGAGCTTTCTCAGCTGGCCCTTTTGTGAGCTCTGCTTTTGCCAGATGACTTCCATCTTACCCTCTTACCATCTTAGCCTCTCATTTTTGCATATCCCAAACCCCCTTCCAAACATCCAGCAGCTGCTTGTAAAGAAGAAGTCCTAGAACAAAAAGCCAGTGCTGCCTTTCATAGCCCCTTTGCTGTCTATGAAGTAGAGGAAAGAAGCTAGTGAGACGCACTTTCTTTCTCAACTCCATAGAGCGCATCCTTCTCTCAAGGTGGCAGAGTCCTTGGCGGAAGTGAAGCATCTGCAGCTGCAGTTCAGACTGAGAGATGTGCCAGGACAGGAAAAATTTGCTGACCTTCCCTGTTCCCTGTGCAACATGATTCTCGCATCCCAGTCACTTTCACATACCTTCGGTATCCCTGAGTCCAAGCAGCTAAAGCTCACAGAGACAGAAGTGTCAGGAAGGAAAACGTTGCAAAAGCACCCCCTTCTCTTATCAGCATATAAATTGTGCACAACAGGCTGCGGCACCGAACCTTCCTTCTCAGATAGACATGCCATCACACTTTTCACTCTTGCAGCTCGGTTGAAAAGCTCCAGCAGCTGCTCCCGCAATAGCAAAAGGTTCTAGAAGTGAAAGCCAGTTTGGGGCTGCACCTTCTCCTTGCCGCATGTAAGCCACACCAAACTCCCTGATGCACTCTGTCCTCCCCTTCTCAAAGGAGTAGACGGTGGCATCAGGACACACCTGTGTCCCAGCAGCTGGGTGCCCAGCCGGGAGCAGGAGCAGGGCTGGGGCTGCTCCCAAAGTTGCCCCGCCCCAATGCCAGAGCCGGACATATGCTGAGGGGGGGCTGGATCAGGCTTTATTGTCCAGCTGCATGCCAGGAGTGAGCACAAAATCTACCTGCATTCTCTGCAGCATGCCATCCTGGAGCAGAGCCATTGCCAAAGGAAGCCGTGAGCCCGTGCCAAGCCAGTGCCGGAGTGGGATCCTAGCAGCACCTGTGGAAGCCGGGAGAGAGGAGCCCACCTGGAGCAGGTTCGTGCAGGATTAATCATCCCGTGGCTTCCCACCAGGGTCCTGTTGCTTCCAAAAGGCCCCACAGTGTCACTGTGGCCCCTCGGTTCCACCAGGTTCCATAGCGTCACTGTGGTGTCCAGGGTTCCGTCAGCTTCGCCAGCATCCCCACGGTCTGCAGAGCTCCCCGAGCTTCTGTGGTGTCACAGTGGAGGCAGGGTTGCATCAGGTTCCATAGCATCAGCACGGTCTCCAGGGCTCCCAGAGGTTCTGTGGTGTCACAGTGGAGGCAGGGTTGCATCAGGTTCCATAGCATCACCACAGTCTCCAGGGCTCCCTGAGCTTCTGTGGTGTCACAGTGGAGGCAGGGTTGCATCAGGTTCCATAGCATCAGCACGGTCTCCAGGGCTCCCAGAGGTTCTGTGGTGTTACAGAGGAGGCAGGGTTGCATCAGGTTCCATAGCATCACCACGGTCTCCAGGGCTCCAAGAACTTCTGTGGTGTCACAGAGGAGGCAGGGTTGCATCAGGTTCAATAGCATCAGCACAGTCTCAAGGGCTCCCCTGAGCTTCTGTGGTGGTGTCACAGAGGAGCCAGGCTTCCTTGTAGTTCCCCAGCATCACAAAGGCTCTCCTGGGAGCCACGGGTCACAAAGCACCGTGGGCTCTGTGCAGCCCCGCTGTGTCACAATGGCCGCTGGCTTCCACGAGCCCCCTCAATGTCCCAGTGGGCCCCGTGGCTTTAGGAGTGGGTGGCTGGGAGTTGGTGCCAGCGGCTGGGGGAGCAGCAGCAGGGACTGTGTGTGGACAGTGCCATGGCCACTTGTGTGGCCACTGGTGTCTCTGTGCCAGGCACAGCCGTGGTGTGTAACACCGGCTCTGGGTCCTTTGGCTGTGCAGGTGGCAGTCACGGCCTGGAGCAGGGCTGCTCCCGGGGGACAGCCTGGGGCAGGAGGCTGCTGGAGATTCATTCCCCACACTCCTTGTCATGAGGTGCTCAGAGTGATTGGAAAGGCTGTTGGCAGCAGGCAGTTCTCTGGGTTCAAGCTGTGGAGCTGTCAGCGGGAATGCAAAGGCCAAGCTGGTGAGCCTTTTGTCCTGGTGCCTTTAGTGTGTGAGCAGTCCCTGGTGCCGTTGTCTTTGGATCCTGAGTGTGGGAGAGGCAAGGCTTAGGATGGTGCGTAGAGCTGAGAAGGAAAGTGCCGAGAGCAGCGTGTGTGCTGCTGCTTTGAGGGGTGCAGTTGAAGTTGTAGGCAGCAAGAGCTTTCTCAGCTGGCCCTTTTGTGAGCTCTGCTTTTGCCAGATGACTTCCATCTTACCCTCTTACCATCTTAGCCTCTCATTTTTGCATATCCCAAACCCCCTTCCAAACATCCAGCAGCTGCTTGTAAAGAAGAAGTCCTAGAACAAAAAGCCAGTGCTGCCTTTCATAGCCCCTTTGCTGTCTATGAAGTAGAGGAAAGAAGCTAGTGAGACGCACTTTCTTTCTCAACTCCATAGAGCGCATCCTTCTCTCAAGGTGGCAGAGTCCTTGGCGGAAGTGAAGCATCTGCAGCTGCAGTTCAGACTGAGAGATGTGCCAGGACAGGAAACATTTGCTGACCTTCCCTGTTCCCTGTGCAACATGATTCTCGCATCCCAGTCACTTTCACATACCTTCGGTATCCCTGAGTCCAAGCAGCTAAAGCTCACAGAGACAGAAGTGTCAGGAAGGAAAACGTTCCAAAAGCACCCCCTTCTCTTATCAGCATATAAATTGTGCACAACAGGCTGCGGCACCGAACCTTCCTTCTCAGATAGACATGCCATCACACTTTTCACTCTTGCAGCTCGGTTGAAAAGCTCCAGCAGCTGCTCCCGCAATAGCAAAAGGTTCTAGAAGTGAAAGCCAGTTTGGGGCTGCACCTTCTCCTTGCCGCATGTAAGCCACACCAAACTCCCTGATGCACTCTGTCCTCCCCTTCTCAAAGGAGTAGACGGTGGCATCAGGACACACCTGTGTCCCAGCAGCTGGGTGCCCAGCCGGGAGCAGGAGCAGGGCTGGGGCTGCTCCCAAAGTTGCCCCGCCCCAATGCCAGAGCCGGACATATGCTGAGGGGGGGCTGGATCAGGCTTTATTGTCCAGCTGCATGCCAGGAGTGAGCACAAAATCTACCTGCATTCTCTGCAGCATGCCATCCTGGAGCAGAGCCATTGCCAAAGGAAGCCGTGAGCCCGTGCCAAGCCAGTGCCGGAGTGGGATCCTAGCAGCACCTGTGGAAGCCGGGAGAGAGGAGCCCACCTGGAGCAGGTTCGTGCAGGATTAATCATCCCGTGGCTTCCCACCAGGGTCCTGTTGCTTCCAAAAGGCCCCACAGTGTCACTGTGGCCCCTCGGTTCCACCAGGTTCCATAGCGTCACTGTGGTGCCCAGGGTTCCGTCAGCTTCGCCAGCATCCCCACGGTCTGCAGAGCTCCCCGAGCTTCTGTGGTGTCACAGTGGAGGCAGGGTTGCATCAGGTTCCATAGCATCAGCACGGTCTCCAGGGCTCCCAGAGGTTCTGTGGTGTCACAGTGGAGGCAGGGTTGCATCAGGTTCCATAGCATCACCACAGTCTCCAGGGCTCCCTGAGCTTCTGTGGTGTCACAGTGGAGGCAGGGTTGCATCAGGTTCCATAGCATCAGCACGGTCTCCAGGGCTCCCAGAGGTTCTGTGGTGTCACAGAGGAGGCAGGGTTGCATCAGGTTCCATAGCATCACCACGGTCTCCAGGGCTCCAAGAGCTTCTGTGGTGTCACAGAGGAGGCAGGGTTGCATCAGGTTCAATAGCATCAGCACGGTCTCCAGGGCTCCCCTGAGCTTCTGTGGTGGTGTCACAGAGGAGCCAGGCTTCCTTGTAGTTCCCCAGCATCACAAAGGCTCTCCTGGGAGCCACGGGTCACAAAGCACCGTGGGCTCTGTGCAGCCCCGCTGTGTCACAATGGCCGCTGGCTTCCACGAGCCCCCGCAATGTCCCAGTGGGCCCCGTGGCTTTAGGAGTGGGTGGCTGGGAGTTGGTGCCAGCGGCTGGGGGAGCAGCAGCAGGGACTGTGTGTGGACAGTGCCATGGCCACTTGTGTGGCCACTGGTGTCTCTGTGCCAGGCACAGCCGTGGTGTGTAACACCGGCTCTGGGTCCTTTGGCTGTGCAGGTGGCAGTCACGGCCTGGAGCAGGGCTGCTCCCGGGGGACAGCCTGGGGCAGGAGGCTGCTGGAGATTCATTCCCCACACTCCTTGTCATGAGGTGCTCAGAGTGATTGGAAAGGCTGTTGGCAGCAGGCAGTTCTCTGGGTTCAAGCTGTGGAGCTGTCAGCGGGAATGCAAAGGCCAAGCTGGTGAGCCTTTTGTCCTGGTGCCTTTAGTGTGTGAGCAGTCCCTGGTGCCGTTGTCTTTGGATCCTGAGTGTGGGAGAGGCAAGGCTTAGGATGGTGCGTAGAGCTGAGAAGGAAAGTGCCGAGAGCAGCGTGTGTGCTGCTGCTTTGAGGGGTGCAGTTGAAGTTGTAGGCAGCAAGAGCTTTCTCAGCTGGCCCTTTTGTGAGCTCTGCTTTTGCCAGATGACTTCCATCTTACCCTCTTACCATCTTAGCCTCTCATTTTTGCATATCCCAAACCCCCTTCCAAACATCCAGCAGCTGCTTGTAAAGAAGAAGTCCTAGAACAAAAAGCCAGTGCTGCCTTTCATAGCCCCTTTGCTGTCTATGAAGTAGAGGAAAGAAGCTAGTGAGACGCACTTTCTTTCTCAACTCCATAGAGCGCATCCTTCTCTCAAGGTGGCAGAGTCCTTGGCGGAAGTGAAGCATCTGCAGCTGCAGTTCAGACTGAGAGATGTGCCAGGACAGGAAACATTTGCTGACCTTCCCTGTTCCCTGTGCAACATGATTCTCGCATCCCAGTCACTTTCACATACCTTCGGTATCCCTGAGTCCAAGCAGCTAAAGCTCACAGAGACAGAAGTGTCAGGAAGGAAAACGTTGCAAAAGCACCCCCTTCTCTTATCAGCATATAAATTGTGCACAACAGGCTGCGGCACCGAACCTTCCTTCTCAGATAGACATGCCATCACACTTTTCACTCTTGCAGCTCGGTTGAAAAGCTCCAGCAGCTGCTCCCGCAATAGCAAAAGGTTCTAGAAGTGAAAGCCAGTTTGGGGCTGCACCTTCTCCTTGCCGCATGTAAGCCACACCAAACTCCCTGATGCACTCTGTCCTCCCCTTCTCAAAGGAGTAGACGGTGGCATCAGGACACACCTGTGTCCCAGCAGCTGGGTGCCCAGCCGGGAGCAGGAGCAGGGCTGGGGCTGCTCCCAAAGTTGCCCCGCCCCAATGCCAGAGCCGGACATATGCTGAGGGGGGGCTGGATCAGGCTTTATTGTCCAGCTGCATGCCAGGAGTGAGCACAAAATCTACCTGCATTCTCTGCAGCATGCCATCCTGGAGCAGAGCCATTGCCAAAGGAAGCCGTGAGCCCGTGCCAAGCCAGTGCCAGAGTGGGATCCTAGCAGCACCTGTGGAAGCCGGGAGAGAGGAGCCCACCTGGAGCAGGTTCGTGCAGGATTAATCATCCCGTGGCTTCCCACCAGGGTCCTGTTGCTTCCAAAAGGCCCCACAGTGTCACTGTGGCCCCTCGGTTCCACCAGGTTCCATAGCGTCACTGTGGTGTCCAGGGTTCCGTCAGCTTCGTCAGCATCCCCACGGTCTGCAGAGCTCCCCGAGCTTCTGTGGTGTCACAGTGGAGGCAGGGTTGCATCAGGTTCCATAGCATCAGCACGGTCTCCAGGGCTCCCAGAGGTTCTGTGGTGTCACAGTGGAGGCAGGGTTGCATCAGGTTCCATAGCATCACCACAGTCTCCAGGGCTCCCTGAGCTTCTGTGGTGTCACAGTGGAGGCAGGGTTGCATCAGGTTCCATAGCATCAGCACGGTCTCCAGGGCTCCCAGAGGTTCTGTGGTGTTACAGAGGAGGCAGGGTTGCATCAGGTTCCATAGCATCACCACGGTCTCCAGGGCTCCAAGAGCTTCTGTGGTGTCACAGTGGAGGCAGGGTTGCATCAGGTTCAATAGCATCAGCACGGTCTCCAGGGCTCCCCTGAGCTTCTGTGGTGGTGTCACAGAGGAGCCAGGCTTCCTTGTAGTTCCCCAGCATCACAAAGGCTCTCCTGGGAGCCACGGGTCACAAAGCACCGTGGGCTCTGTGCAGCCCCGCTGTGTCACAATGGCCGCTGGCTTCCACGAGCCCCCGCAATGTCCCAGTGGGCCCCGTGGCTTTAGGAGTGGGTGGCTGGGAGTTGGTGCCAGCGGCTGGGGGAGCAGCAGCAGGGACTGTGTGTGGACAGTGCCATGGCCACTTGTGTGGCCACTGGTGTCTCTGTGCCAGGCACAGCCGTGGTGTGTAACACCGGCTCTGGGTCCTTTGGCTGTGCAGGTGGCAGTCACGGCCTGGAGCAGGGCTGCTCCCGGGGGACAGCCTGGGGCAGGAGGCTGCTGGAGATTCATTCCCCACACTCCTTGTCATGAGGTGCTCAGAGTGATTGGAAAGGCTGTTGGCAGCAGGCAGTTCTCTGGGTTCAAGCTGTGGAGCTGTCAGCGGGAATGCAAAGGCCAAGCTGGTGAGCCTTTTGTCCTGGTGCCTTTAGTGTGTGAGCAGTCCCTGGTGCCGTTGTCTTTGGATCCTGAGTGTGGGAGAGGCAAGGCTTAGGATGGTGCGTAGAGCTGAGAAGGATAGTGCCGAGAGCAGCGTGTGTGCTGCTGCTTTGAGGGGTGCAGTTGAAGTTGTAGGCAGCAAGATCTTTCTCAGCTGGCCCTTTTGTGAGCTCTGCTTTTGCCAGATGACTTCCATCTTACCCTCTTACCATCTTAGCCTCTCATTTTTGCATATCCCAAACCCCCTTCCAAACATCCAGCAGCTGCTTGTAAAGAAGAAGTCCTAGAACAAAAAGCCAGTGCTGCCTTTCATAGCCCCTTTGCTGTCTATGAAGTAGAGGAAAGAAGCTAGTGAGACGCACTTTCTTTCTCAACTCCATAGAGCGCATCCTTCTCTCAAGGTGGCAGAGTCCTTGGCGGAAGTGAAGCATCTGCAGCTGCAGTTCAGACTGAGAGATGTGCCAGGATAGGAAACATTTGCTGACCTTCCCTGTTCCCTGTGCAACATGATTCTCGCATCCCAGTCACTTTCACATACCTTCGGTACCCCTGAGTCCAAGCAGCTAAAGCTCACAGAGACAGAAGTGTCAGGAAGGAAAACGTTCCAAAAGCACCCCCTTCTCTTATCAGCATATAAATTGTGCACAACAGGCTGCGGCACCGAACCTTCCTTCTCAGATAGACATGCCATCACACTTTTCACTCTTGCAGCTCGGTTGAAAAGCTCCAGCAGCTGCTCCCGCAATAGCAAAAGGTTCTAGAAGTGAAAGCCAGTTTGGGGCTGCACCTTCTCCTTGCCGCATGTAAGCCACACCAAACTCCCTGATGCACTCTGTCCTCCCCTTCTCAAAGGAGTAGACGGTGGCATCAGGACACACCTGTGTCCCAGCAGCTGGGTGCCCAGCCGGGAGCAGGAGCAGGGCTGGGGCTGCTCCCAAAGTTGCCCCGCCCCAATGCCAGAGCCGGACATATGCTGAGGGGGGGCTGGATCAGGCTTTATTGTCCAGCTGCATGCCAGGAGTGAGCACAAAATCTACCTGCATTCTCTGCAGCATGCCATCCTGGAGCAGAGCCATTGCCAAAGGAAGCCGTGAGCCCGTGCCAAGCCAGTGCCGGAGTGGGATCCTAGCAGCACCTGTGGAAGCCGGGAGAGAGGAGCCCACCTGGAGCAGGTTCGTGCAGGATTAATCATCCCGTGGCTTCCCACCAGGGTCCTGTTGCTTCCAAAAGGCCCCACAGTGTCACTGTGGCCCCTCGGTTCCACCAGGTTCCATAGCGTCACTGTGGTGCCCAGGGTTCCGTCAGCTTCGCCAGCATCCCCACGGTCTGCAGAGCTCCCCGAGCTTCTGTGGTGTCACAGTGGAGGCAGGGTTGCATCAGGTTCCATAGCATCAGCACGGTCTCCAGGGCTCCCAGAGGTTCTGTGGTGTCACAGTGGAGGCAGGGTTGCATCAGGTTCCATAGCATCACCACAGTCTCCAGGGCTCCCTGAGCTTCTGTGGTGTCACAGTGGAGGCAGGGTTGCATCAGGTTCCATAGCATCAGCACGGTCTCCAGGGCTCCCAGAGGTTCTGTGGTGTCACAGAGGAGGCAGGGTTGCATCAGGTTCCATAGCATCACCACGGTCTCCAGGGCTCCAAGAGCTTCTGTGGTGTCACAGAGGAGGCAGGGTTGCATCAGGTTCAATAGCATCAGCACAGTCTCAAGGGCTCCCCTGAGCTTCTGTGGTGGTGTCACAGAGGAGCCAGGCTTCCTTGTAGTTCCCCAGCATCACAAAGGCTCTCCTGGGAGCCACGGGTCACAAAGCACCGTGGGCTCTGTGCAGCCCCGCTGTGTCACAATGGCCGCTGGCTTCCACGAGCCCCCGCAGTGTCCCAGTGGGCCCCGTGGCTTTAGGAGTGGGTGGCTGGGAGTTGGTGCCAGCGGCTGGGGGAGCAGCAGCAGGGACTGTGTGTGGACAGTGCCATGGCCACTTGTGTGGCCACTGGTGTCTCTGTGCCAGGCACAGCCGTGGTGTGTAACACCGGCTCTGGGTCCTTTGGCTGTGCAGGTGGCAGTCACGGCCTGGAGCAGGGCTGCTCCCGGGGGACAGCCTGGGGCAGGAGGCTGCTGGAGATTCATTCCCCACACTCCTTGTCATGAGGTGCTCAGAGTGATTGGAAAGGCTGTTGGCAGCAGGCAGTTCTCTGGGTTCAAGCTGTGGAGCTGTCAGCGGGAATGCAAAGGCCAAGCTGGTGAGCCTTTTGTCCTGGTGCCTTTAGTGTGTGAGCAGTCCCTGGTGCCGTTGTCTTTGGATCCTGAGTGTGGGAGAGGCAAGGCTTAGGATGGTGCGTAGAGCTGAGAAGGAAAGTGCCGAGAGCAGCGTGTGTGCTGCTGCTTTGAGGGGTGCAGTTGAAGTTGTAGGCAGCAAGAGCTTTCTCAGCTGGCCCTTTTGTGAGCTCTGCTTTTGCCAGATGACTTCCATCTTACCCTCTTACCATCTTAGCCTCTCATTTTTGCATATCCCAAACCCCCTTCCAAACATCCAGCAGCTGCTTGTAAAGAAGAAGTCCTAGAACAAAAAGCCAGTGCTGCCTTTCATAGCCCCTTTGCTGTCTATGAAGTAGAGGAAAGAAGCTAGTGAGACGCACTTTCTTTCTCAACTCCATAGAGCGCATCCTTCTCTCAAGGTGGCAGAGTCCTTGGCGGAAGTGAAGCATCTGCAGCTGCAGTTCAGACTGAGAGATGTGCCAGGACAGGAAACATTTGCTGACCTTCCCTGTTCCCTGTGCAACATGATTCTCGCATCCCAGTCACTTTCACATACCTTCGGTATCCCTGAGTCCAAGCAGCTAAAGCTCACAGAGACAGAAGTGTCAGGAAGGAAAACGTTCCAAAAGCACCCCCTTCTCTTATCAGCATATAAATTGTGCACAACAGGCTGCGGCACCGAACCTTCCTTCTCAGATAGACATGCCATCACACTTTTCACTCTTGCAGCTCGGTTGAAAAGCTCCAGCAGCTGCTCCCGCAATAGCAAAAGGTTCTAGAAGTGAAAGCCAGTTTGGGGCTGCACCTTCTCCTTGCCGCATGTAAGCCACACCAAACTCCCTGATGCACTCTGTCCTCCCCTTCTCAAAGGAGTAGACGGTGGCATCAGGACACACCTGTGTCCCAGCAGCTGGGTGCCCAGCCGGGAGCAGGAGCAGGGCTGGGGCTGCTCCCAAAGTTGCCCCGCCCCAATGCCAGAGCCGGACATATGCTGAGGGGGGGCTGGATCAGGCTTTATTGTCCAGCTGCATGCCAGGAGTGAGCACAAAATCTACCTGCATTCTCTGCAGCATGCCATCCTGGAGCAGAGCCATTGCCAAAGGAAGCCGTGAGCCCGTGCCAAGCCAGTGCCGGAGTGGGATCCTAGCAGCACCTGTGGAAGCCGGGAGAGAGGAGCCCACCTGGAGCAGGTTCGTGCAGGATTAATCATCCCGTGGCTTCCCACCAGGGTCCTGTTGCTTCCAAAAGGCCCCACAGTGTCACTGTGGCCCCTCGGTTCCACCAGGTTCCATAGCGTCACTGTGGTGTCCAGGGTTCCGTCAGCTTCGCCAGCATCCCCACGGTCTGCAGAGCTCCCCGAGCTTCTGTGGTGTCACAGTGGAGGCAGGGTTGCATCAGGTTCCATAGCATCAGCACGGTCTCCAGGGCTCCCAGAGGTTCTGTGGTGTCACAGTGGAGGCAGGGTTGCATCAGGTTCCATAGCATCACCACAGTCTCCAGGGCTCCCTGAGCTTCTGTGGTGTCACAGTGGAGGCAGGGTTGCATCAGGTTCCATAGCATCAGCACGGTCTCCAGAGCTCCCAGAGGTTCTGTGGTGTTACAGAGGAGGCAGGGTTGCATCAGGTTCCATAGCATCACCACGGTCTCCAGGGCTCCAAGAGCTTCTGTGGTGTCACAGAGGAGGCAGGGTTGCATCAGGTTCAATAGCATCAGCACAGTCTCAAGGGCTCCCCTGAGCTTCTGTGGTGGTGTCACAGAGGAGCCAGGCTTCCTTGTAGTTCCCCAGCATCACAAAGGCTCTCCTGGGAGCCACGGGTCACAAAGCACCGTGGGCTCTGTGCAGCCCCGCTGTGTCACAATGGCCGCTGGCTTCCACGAGCCCCCGCAATGTCCCAGTGGGCCCCGTGGCTTTAGGAGTGGGTGGCTGGGAGTTGGTGCCAGCGGCTGGGGGAGCAGCAGCAGGGACTGTGTGTGGACAGTGCCATGGCCACTTGTGTGGCCACTGGTGTCTCTGTGCCAGGCACAGCCGTGGTGTGTAACACCGGCTCTGGGTCCTTTGGCTGTGCAGGTGGCAGTCACGGCCTGGAGCAGGGCTGCTCCCGGGGGACAGCCTGGGGCAGGAGGCTGCTGGAGATTCATTCCCCACACTCCTTGTCATGAGGTGCTCAGAGTGATTGGAAAGGCTGTTGGCAGCAGGCAGTTCTCTGGGTTCAAGCTGTGGAGCTGTCAGCGGGAATGCAAAGGCCAAGCTGGTGAGCCTTTTGTCCTGGTGCCTTTAGTGTGTGAGCAGTCCCTGGTGCCGTTGTCTTTGGATCCTGAGTGTGGGAGAGGCAAGGCTTAGGATGGTGCGTAGAGCTGAGAAGGAAAGTGCCGAGAGCAGCGTGTGTGCTGCTGCTTTGAGGGGTGCAGTTGAAGTTGTAGGCAGCAAGAGCTTTCTCAGCTGGCCCTTTTGTGAGCTCTGCTTTTGCCAGATGACTTCCATCTTACCCTCTTACCATCTTAGCCTCTCATTTTTGCATATCCCAAACCCCCTTCCAAACATCCAGCAGCTGCTTGTAAAGAAGAAGTCCTAGAACAAAAAGCCAGTGCTGCCTTTCATAGCCCCTTTGCTGTCTATGAAGTAGAGGAAAGAAGCTAGTGAGACGCACTTTCTTTCTCAACTCCATAGAGCACATCCTTCTCTCAAGGTGGCAGAGTCCTTGGCGGAAGTGAAGCATCTGCAGCTGCAGTTCAGACTGAGAGATGTGCCAGGACAGGAAACATTTGCTGACCTTCCCTGTTCCCTGTGCAACATGATTCTCGCATCCCAGTCACTTTCACACACCTTCGGTATCCCTGAGTCCAAGCAGCTAAAGCTCACAGAGACAGAAGTGTCAGGAAGGAAAACGTTGCAAAAGCACCCCCTTCTCTTATCAGCATATAAATTGTGCACAACAGGCTGCGGCACCGAACCTTCCTTCTCAGATAGACATGCCATCACACTTTTCACTCTTGCAGCTCGGTTGAAAAGCTCCAGCAGCTGCTCCCGCAATAGCAAAAGGTTCTAGAAGTGAAAGCCAGTTCGGGGCTGCACCTTCTCCTTGCCGCATGTAAGCCACACCAAACTCCCTGATGCACTCTGTCCTCCCCTTCTCAAAGGAGTAGACGGTGGCATCAGGACACACCTGTGTCCCAGCAGCTGGGTGCCCAGCCGGGAGCAGAAGCAGGGCTGGGGCTGCTCCCAAAGTTGCCCCGCCCCAATGCCAGAGCCAGACATGGGCTGAGGGGGGGCTGGATCAGGCTTTATTGTCCAGCTGCATGCCAGGAGTGAGCACAAAATCTACCTGCATTCTCTGCAGCATGCCATCCTGGAGCAGAGCCATTGCCAAAGGAAGCCGTGAGCCCGTGCCAAGCCAGTGCCGGAGTGGGATCCTAGCAGCACCTGTGGAAGCCGGGAGAGAGGAGCCCACCTGGAGCAGGTTCGTGCAGGATTAATCATCCCGTGGCTTCCCACCAGGGTCCTGTTGCTTCCAAAAGGCCCCACAGTGTCACTGTGGCCCCTCGGTTCCACCAGGTTCCATAGCGTCACTGTGGTGTCCAGGGTTCCGTCAGCTTCGCCAGCATCCCCACGGTCTGCAGAGCTCCCCGAGCTTCTGTGGTGTCACAGTGGAGGCAGGGTTGCATCAGGTTCCATAGCATCAGCACGGTCTCCAGGGCTCCCAGAGGTTCTGTGGTGTCACAGTGGAGGCAGGGTTGCATCAGGTTCCATAGCATCACCACAGTCTCCAGGGCTCCCTGAGCTTCTGTGGTGTCACAGTGGAGGCAGGGTTGCATCAGGTTCCATAGCATCAGCACGGTCTCCAGGGCTCCCAGAGGTTCTGTGGTGTTACAGAGGAGGCAGGGTTGCATCAGGTTCCATAGCATCACCACGGTCTCCAGGGCTCCAAGAGCTTCTGTGGTGTCACAGAGGAGGCAGGGTTGCATCAGGTTCAATAGCATCAGCACAGTCTCAAGGGCTCCCCTGAGCTTCTGTGGTGGTGTCACAGAGGAGCCAGGCTTCCTTGTAGTTCCCCAGCATCACAAAGGCTCTCCTGGGAGCCACGGGTCACAAAGCACCGTGGGCTCTGTGCAGCCCCGCTGTGTCACAATGGCCGCTGGCTTCCACGAGCCCCCTCAATGTCCCAGTGGGCCCCGTGGCTTTAGGAGTGGGTGGCTGGGAGTTGGTGCCAGCGGCTGGGGGAGCAGCAGCAGGGACTGTGTGTGGACAGTGCCATGGCCACTTGTGTGGCCACTGGTGTCTCTGTGCCAGGCACAGCCGTGGTGTGTAACACCGGCTCTGGGTCCTTTGGCTGTGCAGGTGGCAGTCACGGCCTGGAGCAGGGCTGCTCCCGGGGGACAGCCTGGGGCAGGAGGCTGCTGGAGATTCATTCCCCACACTCCTTGTCATGAGGTGCTCAGAGTGATTGGAAAGGCTGTTGGCAGCAGGCAGTTCTCTGGGTTCAAGCTGTGGAGCTGTCAGCGGGAATGCAAAGGCCAAGCTGGTGAGCCTTTTGTCCTGGTGCCTTTAGTGTGTGAGCAGTCCCTGGTGCCGTTGTCTTTGGATCCTGAGTGTGGGAGAGGCAAGGCTTAGGATGGTGCGTAGAGCTGAGAAGGAAAGTGCCGAGAGCAGCGTGTGTGCTGCTGCTTTGAGGGGTGCAGTTGAAGTTGTAGGCAGCAAGAGCTTTCTCAGCTGGCCCTTTTGTGAGCTCTGCTTTTGCCAGATGACTTCCATCTTACCCTCTTACCATCTTAGCCTCTCATTTTTGCATATCCCAAACCCCCTTCCAAACATCCAGCAGCTGCTTGTAAAGAAGAAGTCCTAGAACAAAAAGCCAGTGCTGCCTTTCATAGCCCCTTTGCTGTCTATGAAGTAGAGGAAAGAAGCTAGTGAGACGCACTTTCTTTCTCAACTCCATAGAGCGCATCCTTCTCTCAAGGTGGCAGAGTCCTTGGCGGAAGTGAAGCATCTGCAGCTGCAGTTCAGACTGAGAGATGTGCCAGGACAGGAAACATTTGCTGACCTTCCCTGTTCCCTGTGCAACATGATTCTCGCATCCCAGTCACTTTCACATACCTTCGGTATCCCTGAGTCCAAGCAGCTAAAGCTCACAGAGACAGAAGTGTCAGGAAGGAAAACGTTCCAAAAGCACCCCCTTCTCTTATCAGCATATAAATTGTGCACAACAGGCTGCGGCACCGAACCTTCCTTCTCAGATAGACATGCCATCACACTTTTCACTCTTGCAGCTCGGTTGAAAAGCTCCAGCAGCTGCTCCCGCAATAGCAAAAGGTTCTAGAAGTGAAAGCCAGTTTGGGGCTGCACCTTCTCCTTGCCGCATGTAAGCCACACCAAACTCCCTGATGCACTCTGTCCTCCCCTTCTCAAAGGAGTAGACGGTGGCATCAGGACACACCTGTGTCCCAGCAGCTGGGTGCCCAGCCGGGAGCAGGAGCAGGGCTGGGGCTGCTCCCAAAGTTGCCCCGCCCCAATGCCAGAGCCGGACATATGCTGAGGGGGGGCTGGATCAGGCTTTATTGTCCAGCTGCATGCCAGGAGTGAGCACAAAATCTACCTGCATTCTCTGCAGCATGCCATCCTGGAGCAGAGCCATTGCCAAAGGAAGCCGTGAGCCCGTGCCAAGCCAGTGCCGGAGTGGGATCCTAGCAGCACCTGTGGAAGCCGGGAGAGAGGAGCCCACCTGGAGCAGGTTCGTGCAGGATTAATCATCCCGTGGCTTCCCACCAGGGTCCTGTTGCTTCCAAAAGGCCCCACAGTGTCACTGTGGCCCCTCGGTTCCACCAGGTTCCATAGCGTCACTGTGGTGCCCAGGGTTCCGTCAGCTTCGCCAGCATCCCCACGGTCTGCAGAGCTCCCCGAGCTTCTGTGGTGTCACAGTGGAGGCAGGGTTGCATCAGGTTCCATAGCATCAGCACGGTCTCCAGGGCTCCCAGAGGTTCTGTGGTGTCACAGTGGAGGCAGGGTTGCATCAGGTTCCATAGCATCACCACAGTCTCCAGGGCTCCCTGAGCTTCTGTGGTGTCACAGTGGAGGCAGGGTTGCATCAGGTTCCATAGCATCAGCACGGTCTCCAGGGCTCCCAGAGGTTCTGTGGTGTCACAGAGGAGGCAGGGTTGCATCAGGTTCCATAGCATCACCACGGTCTCCAGGGCTCCAAGAGCTTCTGTGGTGTCACAGAGGAGGCAGGGTTGCATCAGGTTCAATAGCATCAGCACGGTCTCCAGGGCTCCCCTGAGCTTCTGTGGTGGTGTCACAGAGGAGCCAGGCTTCCTTGTAGTTCCCCAGCATCACAAAGGCTCTCCTGGGAGCCACGGGTCACAAAGCACCGTGGGCTCTGTGCAGCCCCGCTGTGTCACAATGGCCGCTGGCTTCCACGAGCCCCCGCAATGTCCCAGTGGGCCCCGTGGCTTTAGGAGTGGGTGGCTGGGAGTTGGTGCCAGCGGCTGGGGGAGCAGCAGCAGGGACTGTGTGTGGACAGTGCCATGGCCACTTGTGTGGCCACTGGTGTCTCTGTGCCAGGCACAGCCGTGGTGTGTAACACCGGCTCTGGGTCCTTTGGCTGTGCAGGTGGCAGTCACGGCCTGGAGCAGGGCTGCTCCCGGGGGACAGCCTGGGGCAGGAGGCTGCTGGAGATTCATTCCCCACACTCCTTGTCATGAGGTGCTCAGAGTGATTGGAAAGGCTGTTGGCAGCAGGCAGTTCTCTGGGTTCAAGCTGTGGAGCTGTCAGCGGGAATGCAAAGGCCAAGCTGGTGAGCCTTTTGTCCTGGTGCCTTTAGTGTGTGAGCAGTCCCTGGTGCCGTTGTCTTTGGATCCTGAGTGTGGGAGAGGCAAGGCTTAGGATGGTGCGTAGAGCTGAGAAGGAAAGTGCCGAGAGCAGCGTGTGTGCTGCTGCTTTGAGGGGTGCAGTTGAAGTTGTAGGCAGCAAGAGCTTTCTCAGCTGGCCCTTTTGTGAGCTCTGCTTTTGCCAGATGACTTCCATCTTACCCTCTTACCATCTTAGCCTCTCATTTTTGCATATCCCAAACCCCCTTCCAAACATCCAGCAGCTGCTTGTAAAGAAGAAGTCCTAGAACAAAAAGCCAGTGCTGCCTTTCATAGCCCCTTTGCTGTCTATGAAGTAGAGGAAAGAAGCTAGTGAGACGCACTTTCTTTCTCAACTCCATAGAGCGCATCCTTCTCTCAAGGTGGCAGAGTCCTTGGCGGAAGTGAAGCATCTGCAGCTGCAGTTCAGACTGAGAGATGTGCCAGGACAGGAAACATTTGCTGACCTTCCCTGTTCCCTGTGCAACATGATTCTCGCATCCCAGTCACTTTCACATACCTTCGGTATCCCTGAGTCCAAGCAGCTAAAGCTCACAGAGACAGAAGTGTCAGGAAGGAAAACGTTGCAAAAGCACCCCCTTCTCTTATCAGCATATAAATTGTGCACAACAGGCTGCGGCACCGAACCTTCCTTCTCAGATAGACATGCCATCACACTTTTCACTCTTGCAGCTCGGTTGAAAAGCTCCAGCAGCTGCTCCCGCAATAGCAAAAGGTTCTAGAAGTGAAAGCCAGTTTGGGGCTGCACCTTCTCCTTGCCGCATGTAAGCCACACCAAACTCCCTGATGCACTCTGTCCTCCCCTTCTCAAAGGAGTAGACGGTGGCATCAGGACACACCTGTGTCCCAGCAGCTGGGTGCCCAGCCGGGAGCAGGAGCAGGGCTGGGGCTGCTCCCAAAGTTGCCCCGCCCCAATGCCAGAGCCGGACATATGCTGAGGGGGGGCTGGATCAGGCTTTATTGTCCAGCTGCATGCCAGGAGTGAGCACAAAATCTACCTGCATTCTCTGCAGCATGCCATCCTGGAGCAGAGCCATTGCCAAAGGAAGCCGTGAGCCCGTGCCAAGCCAGTGCCAGAGTGGGATCCTAGCAGCACCTGTGGAAGCCGGGAGAGAGGAGCCCACCTGGAGCAGGTTCGTGCAGGATTAATCATCCCGTGGCTTCCCACCAGGGTCCTGTTGCTTCCAAAAGGCCCCACAGTGTCACTGTGGCCCCTCGGTTCCACCAGGTTCCATAGCGTCACTGTGGTGTCCAGGGTTCCGTCAGCTTCGTCAGCATCCCCACGGTCTGCAGAGCTCCCCGAGCTTCTGTGGTGTCACAGTGGAGGCAGGGTTGCATCAGGTTCCATAGCATCAGCACGGTCTCCAGGGCTCCCAGAGGTTCTGTGGTGTCACAGTGGAGGCAGGGTTGCATCAGGTTCCATAGCATCACCACAGTCTCCAGGGCTCCCTGAGCTTCTGTGGTGTCACAGTGGAGGCAGGGTTGCATCAGGTTCCATAGCATCAGCACGGTCTCCAGGGCTCCCAGAGGTTCTGTGGTGTTACAGAGGAGGCAGGGTTGCATCAGGTTCCATAGCATCACCACGGTCTCCAGGGCTCCAAGAGCTTCTGTGGTGTCACAGTGGAGGCAGGGTTGCATCAGGTTCAATAGCATCAGCACGGTCTCCAGGGCTCCCCTGAGCTTCTGTGGTGGTGTCACAGAGGAGCCAGGCTTCCTTGTAGTTCCCCAGCATCACAAAGGCTCTCCTGGGAGCCACGGGTCACAAAGCACCGTGGGCTCTGTGCAGCCCCGCTGTGTCACAATGGCCGCTGGCTTCCACGAGCCCCCGCAATGTCCCAGTGGGCCCCGTGGCTTTAGGAGTGGGTGGCTGGGAGTTGGTGCCAGCGGCTGGGGGAGCAGCAGCAGGGACTGTGTGTGGACAGTGCCATGGCCACTTGTGTGGCCACTGGTGTCTCTGTGCCAGGCACAGCCGTGGTGTGTAACACCGGCTCTGGGTCCTTTGGCTGTGCAGGTGGCAGTCACGGCCTGGAGCAGGGCTGCTCCCGGGGGACAGCCTGGGGCAGGAGGCTGCTGGAGATTCATTCCCCACACTCCTTGTCATGAGGTGCTCAGAGTGATTGGAAAGGCTGTTGGCAGCAGGCAGTTCTCTGGGTTCAAGCTGTGGAGCTGTCAGCGGGAATGCAAAGGCCAAGCTGGTGAGCCTTTTGTCCTGGTGCCTTTAGTGTGTGAGCAGTCCCTGGTGCCGTTGTCTTTGGATCCTGAGTGTGGGAGAGGCAAGGCTTAGGATGGTGCGTAGAGCTGAGAAGGATAGTGCCGAGAGCAGCGTGTGTGCTGCTGCTTTGAGGGGTGCAGTTGAAGTTGTAGGCAGCAAGATCTTTCTCAGCTGGCCCTTTTGTGAGCTCTGCTTTTGCCAGATGACTTCCATCTTACCCTCTTACCATCTTAGCCTCTCATTTTTGCATATCCCAAACCCCCTTCCAAACATCCAGCAGCTGCTTGTAAAGAAGAAGTCCTAGAACAAAAAGCCAGTGCTGCCTTTCATAGCCCCTTTGCTGTCTATGAAGTAGAGGAAAGAAGCTAGTGAGACGCACTTTCTTTCTCAACTCCATAGAGCGCATCCTTCTCTCAAGGTGGCAGAGTCCTTGGCGGAAGTGAAGCATCTGCAGCTGCAGTTCAGACTGAGAGATGTGCCAGGATAGGAAACATTTGCTGACCTTCCCTGTTCCCTGTGCAACATGATTCTCGCATCCCAGTCACTTTCACATACCTTCGGTACCCCTGAGTCCAAGCAGCTAAAGCTCACAGAGACAGAAGTGTCAGGAAGGAAAACGTTCCAAAAGCACCCCCTTCTCTTATCAGCATATAAATTGTGCACAACAGGCTGCGGCACCGAACCTTCCTTCTCAGATAGACATGCCATCACACTTTTCACTCTTGCAGCTCGGTTGAAAAGCTCCAGCAGCTGCTCCCGCAATAGCAAAAGGTTCTAGAAGTGAAAGCCAGTTTGGGGCTGCACCTTCTCCTTGCCGCATGTAAGCCACACCAAACTCCCTGATGCACTCTGTCCTCCCCTTCTCAAAGGAGTAGACGGTGGCATCAGGACACACCTGTGTCCCAGCAGCTGGGTGCCCAGCCGGGAGCAGGAGCAGGGCTGGGGCTGCTCCCAAAGTTGCCCCGCCCCAATGCCAGAGCCGGACATATGCTGAGGGGGGGCTGGATCAGGCTTTATTGTCCAGCTGCATGCCAGGAGTGAGCACAAAATCTACCTGCATTCTCTGCAGCATGCCATCCTGGAGCAGAGCCATTGCCAAAGGAAGCCGTGAGCCCGTGCCAAGCCAGTGCCGGAGTGGGATCCTAGCAGCACCTGTGGAAGCCGGGAGAGAGGAGCCCACCTGGAGCAGGTTCGTGCAGGATTAATCATCCCGTGGCTTCCCACCAGGGTCCTGTTGCTTCCAAAAGGCCCCACAGTGTCACTGTGGCCCCTCGGTTCCACCAGGTTCCATAGCGTCACTGTGGTGCCCAGGGTTCCGTCAGCTTCGCCAGCATCCCCACGGTCTGCAGAGCTCCCCGAGCTTCTGTGGTGTCACAGTGGAGGCAGGGTTGCATCAGGTTCCATAGCATCAGCACGGTCTCCAGGGCTCCCAGAGGTTCTGTGGTGTCACAGTGGAGGCAGGGTTGCATCAGGTTCCATAGCATCACCACAGTCTCCAGGGCTCCCTGAGCTTCTGTGGTGTCACAGTGGAGGCAGGGTTGCATCAGGTTCCATAGCATCACCACGGTCTCCAGGGCTCCCCTGAGCTTCTGTGGTGGTGTCACAGAGGAGCCAGGCTTCCTTGTAGTTCCCCAGCATCACAAAGGCTCTCCTGGGAGCCACGGGTCACAAAGCACCGTGGGCTCTGTGCAGCCCCGCTGTGTCACAATGGCCGCTGGCTTCCACGAGCCCCCGCAGTGTCCCAGTGGGCCCCGTAGCTTTAGGAGTGGGTGGCTGGGAGTTGGTGCCAGCGGCTGGGGGAGCAGCAGCAGGGACTGTGTGTGGACAGTGCCATGGCCACTTGTGTGGCCACTGGTGTCTCTGTGCCAGGCACAGCCGTGGTGTGTAACACCGGCTCTGGGTCCTTTGGCTGTGCAGGTGGCAGTCACGGCCTGGAGCAGGGCTGCTCCCGGGGGACAGCCTGGGGCAGGAGGCTGCTGGAGATTCATTCCCCACACTCCTTGTCATGAGGTGCTCAGAGTGATTGGAAAGGCTGTTGGCAGCAGGCAGTTCTCTGGGTTCAAGCTGTGGAGCTGTCAGCGGGAATGCAAAGGCCAAGCTGGTGAGCCTTTTGTCCTGGTGCCTTTAGTGTGTGAGCAGTCCCTGGTGCCGTTGTCTTTGGATCCTGAGTGTGGGAGAGGCAAGGCTTAGGATGGTGCGTAGAGCTGAGAAGGAAAGTGCCGAGAGCAGCGTGTGTGCTGCTGCTTTGAGGGGTGCAGTTGAAGTTGTAGGCAGCAAGATCTTTCTCAGCTGGCCCTTTTGTGAGCTCTGCTTTTGCCAGATGACTTCCATCTTACCCTCTTACCATCTTAGCCTCTCATTTTTGCATATCCCAAACCCCCTTCCAAACATCCAGCAGCTGCTTGTAAAGAAGAAGTCCTAGAACAAAAAGCCAGTGCTGCCTTTCATAGCCCCTTTGCTGTCTATGAAGTAGAGGAAAGAAGCTAGTGAGACGCACTTTCTTTCTCAACTCCATAGAGCGCATCCTTCTCTCAAGGTGGCAGAGTCCTTGGCGGAAGTGAAGCATCTGCAGCTGCAGTTCAGACTGAGAGATGTGCCAGGACAGGAAACATTTGCTGACCTTCCCTGTTCCCTGTGCAACATGATTCTCGCATCCCAGTCACTTTCACATACCTTCGGTATCCCTGAGTCCAAGCAGCTAAAGCTCACAGAGACAGAAGTGTCAGGAAGGAAAACGTTCCAAAAGCACCCCCTTCTCTTATCAGCATATAAATTGTGCACAACAGGCTGCGGCACCGAACCTTCCTTCTCAGATAGACATGCCATCACACTTTTCACTCTTGCAGCTCGGTTGAAAAGCTCCAGCAGCTGCTCCCGCAATAGCAAAAGGTTCTAGAAGTGAAAGCCAGTTTGGGGCTGCACCTTCTCCTTGCCGCATGTAAGCCACACCAAACTCCCTGATGCACTCTGTCCTCCCCTTCTCAAAGGAGTAGACGGTGGCATCAGGACACACCTGTGTCCCAGCAGCTGGGTGCCCAGCCGGGAGCAGGAGCAGGGCTGGGGCTGCTCCCAAAGTTGCCCCGCCCCAATGCCAGAGCCGGACATATGCTGAGGGGGGGCTGGATCAGGCTTTATTGTCCAGCTGCATGCCAAGATTGAGCACAAAATCTACCTGCATTCTCTGCAGCATGCCATCCTGGAGCAGAGCCATTGCCAAAGGAAGCCGTGAGCCCGTGCCAAGCCAGTGCCGGAGTGGGATCCTAGCAGCACCTGTGGAAGCCGGGAGAGAGGAGCCCACCTGGAGCAGGTTCGTGCAGGATTAATCATCCCGTGGCTTCCCACCAGGGTCCTGTTGCTTCCAAAAGGCCCCACAGTGTCACTGTGGCCCCTCGGTTCCACCAGGTTCCATAGCGTCACTGTGGTGCCCAGGGTTCCGTCAGCTTCGCCAGCATCCCCACGGTCTGCAGAGCTCCCCGAGCTTCTGTGGTGTCACAGTGGAGGCAGGGTTGCATCAGGTTCCATAGCATCAGCACGGTCTCCAGGGCTCCCAGAGGTTCTGTGGTGTCACAGTGGAGGCAGGGTTGCATCAGGTTCCATAGCATCACCACAGTCTCCAGGGCTCCCTGAGCTTCTGTGGTGTCACAGTGGAGGCAGGGTTGCATCAGGTTCCATAGCATCAGCACGGTCTCCAGGGCTCCCAGAGGTTCTGTGGTGTCACAGAGGAGGCAGGGTTGCATCAGGTTCCATAGCATCACCACGGTCTCCAGGGCTCCAAGAGCTTCTGTGGTGTCACAGAGGAGGCAGGGTTGCATCAGGTTCAATAGCATCAGCACAGTCTCAAGGGCTCCCCTGAGCTTCTGTGGTGGTGTCACAGAGGAGCCAGGCTTCCTTGTAGTTCCCCAGCATCACAAAGGCTCTCCTGGGAGCCACGGGTCACAAAGCACCGTGGGCTCTGTGCAGCCCCGCTGTGTCACAATGGCCGCTGGCTTCCACGAGCCCCCGCAGTGTCCCAGTGGGCCCCGTGGCTTTAGGAGTGGGTGGCTGGGAGTTGGTGCCAGCGGCTGGGGGAGCAGCAGCAGGGACTGTGTGTGGACAGTGCCATGGCCACTTGTGTGGCCACTGGTGTCTCTGTGCCAGGCACAGCCGTGGTGTGTAACACCGGCTCTGGGTCCTTTGGCTGTGCAGGTGGCAGTCACGGCCTGGAGCAGGGCTGCTCCCGGGGGACAGCCTGGGGCAGGAGGCTGCTGGAGATTCATTCCCCACACTCCTTGTCATGAGGTGCTCAGAGTGATTGGAAAGGCTGTTGGCAGCAGGCAGTTCTCTGGGTTCAAGCTGTGGAGCTGTCAGCGGGAATGCAAAGGCCAAGCTGGTGAGCCTTTTGTCCTGGTGCCTTTAGTGTGTGAGCAGTCCCTGGTGCCGTTGTCTTTGGATCCTGAGTGTGGGAGAGGCAAGGCTTAGGATGGTGCGTAGAGCTGAGAAGGAAAGTGCCGAGAGCAGCGTGTGTGCTGCTGCTTTGAGGGGTGCAGTTGAAGTTGTAGGCAGCAAGAGCTTTCTCAGCTGGCCCTTTTGTGAGCTCTGCTTTTGCCAGATGACTTCCATCTTACCCTCTTACCATCTTAGCCTCTCATTTTTGCATATCCCAAACCCCCTTCCAAACATCCAGCAGCTGCTTGTAAAGAAGAAGTCCTAGAACAAAAAGCCAGTGCTGCCTTTCATAGCCCCTTTGCTGTCTATGAAGTAGAGGAAAGAAGCTAGTGAGACGCACTTTCTTTCTCAACTCCATAGAGCGCATCCTTCTCTCAAGGTGGCAGAGTCCTTGGCGGAAGTGAAGCATCTGCAGCTGCAGTTCAGACTGAGAGATGTGCCAGGACAGGAAACATTTGCTGACCTTCCCTGTTCCCTGTGCAACATGATTCTCGCATCCCAGTCACTTTCACATACCTTCGGTATCCCTGAGTCCAAGCAGCTAAAGCTCACAGAGACAGAAGTGTCAGGAAGGAAAACGTTGCAAAAGCACCCCCTTCTCTTATCAGCATATAAATTGTGCACAACAGGCTGCGGCACCGAACCTTCCTTCTCAGATAGACATGCCATCACACTTTTCACTCTTGCAGCTCGGTTGAAAAGCTCCAGCAGCTGCTCCCGCAATAGCAAAAGGTTCTAGAAGTGAAAGCCAGTTTGGGGCTGCACCTTCTCCTTGCCGCATGTAAGCCACACCAAACTCCCTGATGCACTCTGTCCTCCCCTTCTCAAAGGAGTAGACGGTGGCATCAGGACACACCTGTGTCCCAGCAGCTGGGTGCCCAGCCGGGAGCAGGAGCAGGGCTGGGGCTGCTCCCAAAGTTGCCCCGCCCCAATGCCAGAGCCGGACATATGCTGAGGGGGGGCTGGATCAGGCTTTATTGTCCAGCTGCATGCCAGGAGTGAGCACAAAATCTACCTGCATTCTCTGCAGCATGCCATCCTGGAGCAGAGCCATTGCCAAAGGAAGCCGTGAGCCCGTGCCAAGCCAGTGCCGGAGTGGGATCCTAGCAGCACCTGTGGAAGCCGGGAGAGAGGAGCCCACCTGGAGCAGGTTCGTGCAGGATTAATCATCCCGTGGCTTCCCACCAGGGTCCTGTTGCTTCCAAAAGGCCCCACAGTGTCACTGTGGCCCCTCGGTTCCACCAGGTTCCATAGCGTCACTGTGGTGTCCAGGGTTCCGTCAGCTTCGCCAGCATCCCCACGGTCTGCAGAGCTCCCCGAGCTTCTGTGGTGTCACAGTGGAGGCAGGGTTGCATCAGGTTCCATAGCATCAGCACGGTCTCCAGGGCTCCCAGAGGTTCTGTGGTGTCACAGTGGAGGCAGGGTTGCATCAGGTTCCATAGCATCACCACAGTCTCCAGGGCTCCCTGAGCTTCTGTGGTGTCACAGTGGAGGCAGGGTTGCATCAGGTTCCATAGCATCAGCACGGTCTCCAGAGCTCCCAGAGGTTCTGTGGTGTTACAGAGGAGGCAGGGTTGCATCAGGTTCCATAGCATCACCACGGTCTCCAGGGCTCCAAGAGCTTCTGTGGTGTCACAGAGGAGGCAGGGTTGCATCAGGTTCAATAGCATCAGCACAGTCTCAAGGGCTCCCCTGAGCTTCTGTGGTGGTGTCACAGAGGAGCCAGGCTTCCTTGTAGTTCCCCAGCATCACAAAGGCTCTCCTGGGAGCCACGGGTCACAAAGCACCGTGGGCTCTGTGCAGCCCCGCTGTGTCACAATGGCCGCTGGCTTCCACGAGCCCCCGCAATGTCCCAGTGGGCCCCGTGGCTTTAGGAGTGGGTGGCTGGGAGTTGGTGCCAGCGGCTGGGGGAGCAGCAGCAGGGACTGTGTGTGGACAGTGCCATGGCCACTTGTGTGGCCACTGGTGTCTCTGTGCCAGGCACAGCCGTGGTGTGTAACACCGGCTCTGGGTCCTTTGGCTGTGCAGGTGGCAGTCACGGCCTGGAGCAGGGCTGCTCCCGGGGGACAGCCTGGGGCAGGAGGCTGCTGGAGATTCATTCCCCACACTCCTTGTCATGAGGTGCTCAGAGTGATTGGAAAGGCTGTTGGCAGCAGGCAGTTCTCTGGGTTCAAGCTGTGGAGCTGTCAGCGGGAATGCAAAGGCCAAGCTGGTGAGCCTTTTGTCCTGGTGCCTTTAGTGTGTGAGCAGTCCCTGGTGCCGTTGTCTTTGGATCCTGAGTGTGGGAGAGGCAAGGCTTAGGATGGTGCGTAGAGCTGAGAAGGAAAGTGCCGAGAGCAGCGTGTGTGCTGCTGCTTTGAGGGGTGCAGTTGAAGTTGTAGGCAGCAAGAGCTTTCTCAGCTGGCCCTTTTGTGAGCTCTGCTTTTGCCAGATGACTTCCATCTTACCCTCTTACCATCTTAGCCTCTCATTTTTGCATATCCCAAACCCCCTTCCAAACATCCAGCAGCTGCTTGTAAAGAAGAAGTCCTAGAACAAAAAGCCAGTGCTGCCTTTCATAGCCCCTTTGCTGTCTATGAAGTAGAGGAAAGAAGCTAGTGAGACGCACTTTCTTTCTCAACTCCATAGAGCACATCCTTCTCTCAAGGTGGCAGAGTCCTTGGCGGAAGTGAAGCATCTGCAGCTGCAGTTCAGACTGAGAGATGTGCCAGGACAGGAAACATTTGCTGACCTTCCCTGTTCCCTGTGCAACATGATTCTCGCATCCCAGTCACTTTCACACACCTTCGGTATCCCTGAGTCCAAGCAGCTAAAGCTCACAGAGACAGAAGTGTCAGGAAGGAAAACGTTCCAAAAGCACCCCCTTCTCTTATCAGCATATAAATTGTGCACAACAGGCTGCGGCACCGAACCTTCCTTCTCAGATAGACATGCCATCACACTTTTCACTCTTGCAGCTCGGTTGAAAAGCTCCAGCAGCTGCTCCCGCAATAGCAAAAGGTTCTAGAAGTGAAAGCCAGTTCGGGGCTGCACCTTCTCCTTGCCGCATGTAAGCCACACCAAACTCCCTGATGCACTCTGTCCTCCCCTTCTCAAAGGAGTAGACGGTGGCATCAGGACACACCTGTGTCCCAGCAGCTGGGTGCCCAGCCGGGAGCAGGAGCAGGGCTGGGGCTGCTCCCAAAGTTGCCCCGCCCCAATGCCAGAGCCAGACATGGGCTGAGGGGGGGCTGGATCAGGCTTTATTGTCCAGCTGCATGCCAGGAGTGAGCACAAAATCTACCTGCATTCTCTGCAGCATGCCATCCTGGAGCAGAGCCATTCCCAAATGAGGCTGCTGGGATGTGGGGGAATGCTGAGGGCAGGACAGGGGGCTGACAGTGCCCAGACTTTCTGGGGCTATTCCCAGGAGGCCCCAGGGCCTGAGGACAAGGTGTGTCCTCTAAGCCCTTGGTGGAAGATACGCTGCCATGACCCTGGGCACCAAGTCTTGGCTTCTCCTGGACACTGCCAGCCCTGCCAGGGCCCTTGGCCATGTCCAGCACAGCTTGTCCTGCGCTGTCCCACCGCTGCTGCTGTGTCCCTGCAGGCTGCACACTCCCATCTCACTGCCCCACCACCAGCTCTGCCCTGCCACCTCCAGCCCTGGCCTGAGCTGTGCCCAGCCTCACCCTCTGTGCCTTGGGCACACACACATGCCCTGAGCTCATCCTCCCTCTGGGTGCTTCTGCCCCCACGCTGCCCTGGGAGGGACATTTCCTCCTCCTCATGCCCAGTGTCCCCCTGCCCAGCTGCTCTGTGGGGCAGTGCGTGTCTCTCCTGCTGTTCCCTGCCTCCCAGGAAAGCTGTACCATGTGGGGCACGGCCCTTCCAGCAGCCTCCCAGCCCCTCAGCCTTGTTGGACCCTTTCCCCTGAGCAGACAGCAGCAGCATCTCCGTGCTCTGCCCAGCGTGCTCCTTTCGTCACCAAACTGCGGGAAAATAGAAACTGTCCTACACCATCTCTGAAGTGTTAGAGAATCAGGCCCTGTGGAACCAACGAGCCCTTGGGACACAGGAGGATCTCGTGTAACCAAGGGTCAGTTCTGACACTGTAGATCCAAGGAGATCCTTGTGACACTCTGGGGCCTTGTGGAACCCTTCTGCCCTGGTCTCTGCACCAAGGAGACCCTTGTGCCACTACGGGACCTTGTGCAGCCAAGGAGAGCATTGTGAGAGTGCGGGGCCATGGAACCAAGGGACCATTGTGACCTTGTGGGGCCTCATGGACTCAAGGGACCATTGCCACACTGTGGGGCCTCATGGAATGAAGGGTCCATTGTGACACTGCAGAACCAAGGACACCATGGTTACACTGTGGGGCCCATGGAACCAAGGCACCATTGGGACACCCCGTGGCCTCATCCTCTTGAATTTCAACAGATCTGAGGGATGGCAGGACCTGCAGGCAGCACTGAAGGATTCTGGGAAGAACCCTTGATCCCTGCTCCAAAGGAAATCAGATAAAGACCCCTGGTAAGATAAAGGCACCTTTTCCTTTCCCAGTGTAAACTGTTGACCTGCCTGTAAGGTGCAGCAAAAGCTTTGCAGGGTTTGGTTCAAGGTACCCAAGGTTGGAACAGGGAAGTGTTCGAGTCCCTTCTAAGAGAAGGGTTGGAATCTTTGTGCTATGGCTGCCTGGGATCCATGGAACAAGTGTGTTCTGGCAGACTCTGGGACCTCGAGAGCAATCCCATCCAGGAGCCAGCACTGGACCTGCACCCTGGTGGGAGCAGCATGGTACGGATGGAAAACGGGCAGCTGGGTGTGCAGTGGGAACCTCAACCCAGGTCATAGAAGCCCAGGCTTTAGCTTTGAACACATCAGCACAAAAAGCAGAATGAATGACCTTTCCTAGAAATCACTGAAGGAAAAAAGGTGAACATATGGACTGATTTGAACTCTGGGTTTGGAATAATAGACGCCCAGGGAGCCACATGGAAGGAAAGGGCACAGAGGTCTCCAGTGAGTACAAAAAGAAATCAGTCACCTACTGCAGAGTGTGCCAAAACCAAAAGAAGTGGCCCTGATGCCCTTGTAAAGCCCATGGGTTTGGAGACTCCCCAGTTAATCCAGGGACTCCATTGGCTGACCAAACAGCTCAAGAGGGTGCTGAAAAAGCTCTCCTTGCACTAATACCTAGCAAAAACTTGAATGTTCTGCAACAAAAGCCAGATTCCAGTGATCAGGACAGGCAGTCAGCCCCATCAGCAGCAGCTACGGAAAATCCCAGCAGGTGATTGGTAACCCCGTGTGGGCAGGTAATTGGAGCTCCACAATTAATGTATAATGGAACTAAAACATCAGGAAACACATTAGGAAATGGAGAATATGGTGGCCAGTTTACAAAGGCATCTAGTAAGCACAAAAATGGCAAAAAATAATAGATCAGTTGTTGAGAAAGATGGGATTGGTTTTGAAGGAAGAAGGCTGCCTCCAGGGCTCGTTACATGGGAATCACCAGGTGATTTTGGCCAACTGATTTTGCAGAACTGCCCAGACAGAAGGGGGACTGGCACATTTTGGTATTGGTGGATCCTTTTTCTGGATGGCCAGAAGCTTTCCCATGTGGCACCAACAAGACAAGGGAAGTCTCAGAAGTTTTGCTGCAATGAATATTTAATAGCACTGGGACTAACTCTTGTAAGCCTTAAAAGGTGCATGGTTCTCAACAGATCATTGGGGCTGGACTCGCCTGTACATCCTTTCCAACCAGGAGATGCGGTGTACATCAGAACCTGGAATTTTGGAACAATCCAGCCAAAGTGGAAGGGACCATCTCAAGTCCTCCTGGTAACCTACCCTGCACTCAAGGTAGAAGGAATCAAACTCAGGGTTCATCACATGCGGGTAAAACCAGCAAGCACACATTAAACACAGCAGAAACAAGACTGTCTGACACCATGGAGTTTGGGGTTTTACATCAATCCTATTGTTTTAGGTATTGAATAGGATTTTCTAAGGGGATACTCTTTATTGGATCTAGATGATCAATTATTGTGTAACTATAATAAAAATAGAAACGATGTTCCTGACTTCTGGGAAGGGAAATGCGGTTTTCAAAGTCAGTGCAAGATGTTGGCAGATGACAGAATGTGACCCCTGTAACAGCTTGTTTGCCAACACCAACCTGTGCAGAAAATCCAGTTCCGTGGGGAGCTTCAGTCAGCAATTTGACAAAAATCTGGGAACACTTGTGGAAGGAAATAGCACCCAGGGCACCTGGACAGGGATGGAAGGAGAATATTCCTTACCATGGACACATAAGAACGATACTGCTGAGAATTGTAACATTTCCAAACTGGATCTGGAAATTACCTCAGGAAATATTGATCAGCTGACAGATTGCACTGATAGCCCCTGGAGCTGCCAAATTCCAGCAGTATGGAATCACCCTCAGACAGGACAATGGGAATGTTTCCAGCCAGTTCAGGGGTGTCTGGGCTGGGAAGGGAGCCCAGGCCTTCCACGGGACCCCTTACAGGTGGGTATAAAATATCCTGATTTAACAAGGTCAAGGCCAAAGGATCCCAGGACAAAGGAAAAGTGGGATTGCCCTGGGACAGACACTTGAGCTGTTTGGAATCCTGAGGTGCAGCAGCTCCTGGCTGTGGCCCAGGCTCTGAGGCTAGGCTGTGTTTGTAGAAATGATTCTGCCTTTCTCAGTGACACCTGGGCTCAGCCAACAAACAGCAAGCCTTGGAGAGGCACAGAGTGTCAGCAGGATGCGGTCAGATCCTTAGGAGCCCCAGGATGGGTGGGAAGTGATGGAATTTGGAGCACACGTTTGGCCCTGGGAGAATCAGGAGCACCATGGACACTGGGGGTATTAACGTTCCGTCCCTCGTGCAAGGAGTCACCACCGGGAACCCAACTGTGGGGAAAGGTTAAAGGGGATGGAACTTGGAAACATCCCAGTGCGGGAACTACAGCGGGATGGATTTTAGAATTCATCTCTGCTCCGCAAAGATCTGCCTTTAGGAACAGAGCAGCCACACACCATTGGGCTCTGCAGATGGAAACCTGAGTGAATGCAGCTCCTTTGGGGCTTGCTGAAATAAAGGAACAATTGCCAGCCACAGCTAAAATGACTTTACAGAGCAGATTGGCTTTAGCCCTATTGCTGTTACATGGACAGGGAGTATGTGGATTCTTGAACTGAAACAGCAACACTTGTTGTGTGCACATTCCAAATGTGATGCTGGATTGGATGATCGGGTAGAGAGGATAAAATCAGTTGCTGCATCCAGCAGGGAATTAAGGGGAGGATTAGACAGTAACTGGATAAAATATTTCAAGGACTTGGATTTTCTCTGACTGATGGTTGGCCTGACTTTTGCAAAGTCTAACTGGGATCCCAGCAATACTTGTGCTTGTGACACTTGCTTTGAGCTGTGTAAAGAACATGGTTGTGAAAGCAGCTGAGGAACTCGTGGGATGTGAGTAAAGGAGCAGAGTGAGGCTTACGAAGGCTTGAAGGGAAGAGAAGCTTCCCAACCCTCCAAGGGGGGAAATTTACCAGATGAAAAACCGTTTGCACCTGGTGGGTTCATACAATGCTTCTTCTCCAAAAGCCACTGGCCATGGAACCGCACAAGGCTGATTCTGTAGGCAGCAACCAGCCCAGGTGTGCCAACTTTCACCAGTTCACTGGGCAGTCAGGGCTGGCTTTGGGGTCACCGACCACCAGGGACCCCCAAAGAGAGCCCCAGGGCAGAAGAACGGATGTGCAAAGGGGTGGGGGAAATATGCAATGATTTTGGGGAAATGATTGTCGTGTGTGTGTTTATTGTGGGACAGTCTGGGAATGAGTCTGTGAAACACAGTCTGCAAACAGGAACATTCCTGACCTCGGCACACATGACTTTGGGAGGGGCTCTCCCCTCGTGCATCCGGCCCAATAAAGAATGCTGCTGCTTCGTGCTGCGCTGATGCTGAGGAGGTTTTGTTTCCCTGAAGTTTTGGTAACACCTCTGTGCCTGTGTCACAGAGCCACAGAGCAGCTGTGATGTCAGAAAGGGGCTGTGTGACATCACAGGGTGGCTGTATGACATCATAGAGTCTACGGCGACATCATGGAGCAGCTCTGTGACATCAGAGAGTGGTGCTGTGACATCATAGAGTTGGCTGTGACATCACAGATTGGGCTCTGACATCACAGGGCAGACTATGACATCACAGAGATGGCTGTGACATCACAGGGTGCTGGTGTGACATCACAGTGCAGAGTTGTGACATCACAGATAGGACTGTGACATCACAGGGTGCTTGTGTGACATCACAGAGTGGTTGTGTGACATCACAGGGGAGCTGTATGACATCATAGAGTCTGCTGTGACATCACAGAGCTATCACAGTGATATCACAGAGAGGACTGTGACATCACAGATGGGTGGCATGACATCACAGAGTGTCTATGACATCACAGGGTGTCTATGACATCACAGGGTGGCTATGTGACATCACAGAATGAGTTTTGACATCCCAGGTTGGCTGTGGGACATCCCAGGGTGGCTGTGTGACATCCCAGGGGGTTGGATGCCATGGCAACCCTCATCAGTTCCAGTTCCCTTGGAAACCCCCCCAGGACCCATTGCTGCACTCAGGGTCCGTGGCCACTTGCCCGCAGACCTGTGGCTGCCCTCGGCTGCCATGGCAGCCCTCAGGACAGAGCGGTGCCGGGGCTGGTGCCAGCTACAATTGCACTGACACTCGCTGATGCCACGGCAGCGGCCACAGGGACCCGTTCCTCACTTTGGTGCCATGGACACCAACGCTTGGCCCCGCTGCCATGGGGATTGGCACGGTCACCTGCACTCAGGGCCCGTGGCTGGGCACTGCTGCCATGGACACGGGCACTGAGCCCTGGGCCACAGTCGGCTGCCATGGCCACCAGCCCAAGGTCCCGTGGCCAGGGCCGGGGCCAAGGAAAGGAACCCGTGGAGCCGTGGTGATGGTGGATGGCCATGGGGTGCTGCTGTGGGCTGGGGCAGAGGGAATTTCCTTGCCAGGCCTTTCTCTGGGGCTGTGTTTGGCTCTGTGCTGAGCACAGCGTTGCTCACACGGAGATGGTTTTGTTCTTGCTGAGCTTGCACAGAGCCAAGGCCTTTCCTGCCCCTCGTCCGGCCACGCTGGGGAGGGGCTGGGGGTGAGGGGGAGCTTGGCAGGGGTCACAGCCAGGACAGGTGACCCCAACTGACCCCAGGGATATCCCAGACCACAGGACATCATGGCCAGTGTATAAAGTGGGGGGAACAAGGAGGAAGGGGGGGACATTTGGAGTGAGGGTTTTTGTCTTCCCAGGTAACACTCAGGCAGGATGGGGCCCTGTTTTGCTGGTGGGCAGGGTCAGCACCAAAGACACAGACCCTACTGAAGGGATTGTGCAATTTATAAAATGCAAATCTGCAAAGAATTACAAAAGCATAAGCTCAGCAAAGCACATAATCATTAGCAAAGAATCACAGCAGGAACAGCTCAGCAATGCCCCCAGTCATCAGTGCCAAAGATTGCCTGCAGTGATTAACCAAGATCCAGCCCCAGTGACCCTCAGACTTTACCATCACCCAGAGCCACCCATCAGCTGGGGGAAGCTGTCCCAGCCAAGGACTGGAGAGCCACTCCCGGACACTGGGAATTCCTGCAGCTGCCTCCAGCCACAGCTGAGGCTCCAACCCCGCTGGGAGAGGGCCCAGCTTTGACAGTGCTGGAGAAACAAACTGACAGCACTTCTAGTGCAGGAACATCTGCTTTCATCCTCCTCTTGGCTTCCTCCTAAGCCTGGCCAGGGCTCAAGGAGGAGCCAAGGGAGCTGACTTTGACCATACAGCCCCAAACAAGGCCAGATGTTGGATTTCACGGCCTTGTCCCAGCCGCCCGCAGTGCCCAGGCCGTGCTGGCTGTGCTCAGAGCAGGGCCCAAAGCTGCCCAGCATTGCTGCCTTTGGGAGCAGAGCAGGAGGGCAGGACATGTGCCCAGCCTGCAGCCAGCCATGGCACAGCCACCTCCTCAGCAGCTGCCCAGAGCCCAAAAGCAGTTTGGCAGCCACTGAAGAATTCCCTGCAGCCGCCCCAGCAAAGGGGGAACCTTTGGTGCCCGGCCAGGCCGTGCCATGCCCAGCTCTGGGAGCATCCCCCTGGCTCTGGACTCACCTGCACACTGGCCGTGGAGCGTGTCTTTGGAGAAGGTGCCAGAATCAAAGTCCATCATCTTCAGCTGCCACTGGCCAGCTCCAGGAAGAGGTTGTCGTCCTTGAGCTCGTCCTTGGTGGCTCCAGCAGCAGCAGCCCCACCTGGTACAGCTTCTCCAGGGGCTCCTTCTCCTTCCCTGGGGCCACACCAGGCTCTCAGGGTTCTGCCCAGGGCCCCAGCCATCAATGAACCAGACAAACAAAACCAGGGGGGATGGTGGCCACCAGTGCTTGCCAGAGCAGGCCTCCAGCTCAGCTGCAGCCCAAGAGCTGCGTGTTCCCTTCTGATGCTCCCTGCTCAGAGCTACAGACAGGACAAAATAGTCTGCTTTGCTTTGCCACTGATTGCCAAGAGCTGTGTGGGGCTGTTACCTGCCAGGCCCCTGGATCACACTGTGCCCGTGGGTCCCTGCCATCCTCTAGGGCACATGAACACCCTGCAGCCAAGGAGCACTGAAGAGCTCTTCCAAGGACGGCCTGTCCAAGGGCTGCATGGACAAGCACCTCTTAAGAACATCCTGGCACTCTGGGCACAGAAACCAGAAACCACCAGGCAGCTGCAGAAGGATCCCGCCCGCTTTGGCCCCCGTTCCCGTGCCCAGGCCATGCTGGCTGTGCCCAGAGCTGGGCCTAAACTTGCCCATGGATTCTGTGCTTTGGAGGGCAGCAGGAGAGCAGGACATGTGCCACCTGCTCAGAGCTGACAGAGCGGGATGCTCCTGAGCCCGCTGCTGGCTCCCAGCACTGCTATTCCCCCCGTGCCACAGAGATGAGGGATCCACACAAAAGCAACCAGACCAGGAGCCGACACTTTCATTGCCTGCCAGAAATGGGTCTCATTTTGCTCTGCATTCCTTTCCTAGCAGGTCTTATCTATTAAAAACAAGAGAAAAAAGAAAAGAACCAGAAAAAGTATGAGAGATAAAAACAAAACCCAAATGTGGAAAGAAAAGTCTTCTGCAACTTTGGATTCAGAGGGAATTGATATTTTTTAAAAGAGAACTCAGTTATTTATCTTTTTTTTGTTTCATTCAGTACTTGCATTGTTTTCCTTCCTTCCTTCCTTCCTTCCTTCCTTCCTTCCTTCCTTCCTTCCTTCCTTCCTTCCTTCCTTCCTTCCTTCCTTCCTTCCTTCCTTCCTTCCTTCCTTCCTTCCGTCCCTCACAAGCCACTTCTCACCCCATTGAAGGGGTGCAAAGCAGCAGGATCCCCTCCCAATTAGGGTCCTCTCACCCTCCCAAAATGTGGGGATTTCACCTCAGCCCCCCAAATTGCGGGGGGTTTATGGCACTTTCCCCAAATTCACTGCAACCTCCCAGAAGCCACTTAGAGGCCCTAAAATTGTCAAAAAGCAGCAGGTGCCTCCCCAAAAGCAGCTCCTGGTTTTCCTCCCTGGAGTGCCCCACTCCAAGTGTTCAAACCACCCCATCAATCCCAAACTTCATCCCACCCCCATGATGCAACCCCCATCCCATCCCATCCCATCCCATCCCATCCCATCCCATCCCATCCCATCCCATCCCATCCCATCCCATCCCTCCTGGACACCAATTCCCCTTCTGTGGCTCCTGACTCCCCACAGCCAGGCCTTGGGGCTGACGGATCGAGCCATTTGGGGCTGCCATCGACACATTGGGGCTGGGATTGAGTTTATTGGAGGCACCCGCTCAATCCCTCCATCCCAAATGGGAGCTTGGAACCTCTCCTCAGCCCTTGCTGTGCCCATGGGCTCACCTCAAGTCCCAAAATGAGAGCCAGGGCCCCACAGCCCATTCAGAACCTCTCAACATTGCCAGAAACAGCAGCATCCTTCCCAAAATGGGCTCCCCGGCTCCCTGACAATAGGTCCCCCTTCCAAGCACCAGAGCCCCCCTCTCAGAACCCCTCCCTAAGCATTGGGGGGCACCCCAAAAATGCCTCAGGAATGGGACATACCCTAAAATCCCTTCAGGAATGTGGGATACCCCAGAACCCACTCAGCAACGGGGTCCCCCCGGCCTCATCATGCGCAGCCTTCAGCTGGCTCAGCCAGAGCCCATCCCGCCCTCAGCAGCCCCAGCCCAGCCCAGCCCTCCTGGGCAGGAAGCCCCAATGGCCGAGCCGGCCTGGGACACTTGCAGGGATGCGGGGGCAGCCGCAGCTTCTCGGGCCAGCCTGTGCCAGGCCCTGAGCGCCCTGCCAGGGAACCATTGCTGCCCCACATCCCATCTCAGCCTGCCCTCGGGCAGCGGGAAGCCGTTCCCTGGGGCCCGGCCCCGCAGGCCCTTGGCAAGAGTCTCTCTCCCCCAGCAATTGCTGCTCCTCCCTGCTGCGGGGCCCGAGCTGCAAGTTGATTTTCTGCCGCTGGCCCCGGCCCAGCCCCGAGCCAGGGCCAGCACCTTGCCCTGGAGCTCTGCGGGCGCTGCGTTTGTGCGGCCGCAGCGCAGCGGCCGCAGCTCGGAGCTGCCCTTTGTGTCCCCGCCGGCAGCTGGCAGAACTGGCGGGGCCGGGCCAGGGCCGGGCCAGCCCCGGCCTTCCCGGCTCTGCGACACAGCGGGGGCAGCCCCAGCCTTCCAGCCCTGCACACGCTCCCACACAAGCGTCCAGAGCCGCGGCCACCCAACGCAACTGACCGGCCGCTGACCCCCCAGCCTGGCCTGATGGCCATTCCTCTGCCCACACCTCGGCCAAGCTCCCCTTGGCCACCTCCTGAGCCACAGTGCCACAGACAAGTGGCACATACAGCTACAGAGCTCTGCAGGGAAGAGCTGGCAGGGAACGTTCATTCAACAGAAAAACCACCAAGAAAAAGAGAACTCCCCCCAGCAGAGCTGTTCCCTCCTGCAGTAGTTACACCTGCACACGCACAGCACCTGAGACTGCAAGCAATGAGCATTCCCTGGGCACATGTGCAGCCCAAGCAGCTCGAGGACAGCCTTGCAGCAGGACTGCTCTCAGCTGAGCCAAAAAGGCCCCTCTGGCAGCTGCAGGGCCATTGCAAAGGGCAAGGGCCAGAGCCTCAGCCCACGGGGGAGGAAAGGGCTCTGAATTCCCCTGCCCTGGCACCTCAACCCTGTTCCCAGGCTGCTTCCCACACAGGATTCCTCTGGAGGACTGTGAAAAGCTGAGAAGCAGCTCTGGCTTCTCCACTTTCCATGTCCTAGAGCTGCCTGGCAGAAGAAATGGAGGGACAGCTCTGGTGGCACAATCCCTCCCGGCCCAGGGCACAGCGCTGGGAAGGTCTTTCCATGCTGAGGCTTTGCTGCGGCCAAGGAAAGCTCCTGGCTCAAGGTCACCTTTCCTGCTGGGCCAGACCCCCCGAGTGGCCCAGCAGCAGCAGAGAATTCCAGCACAGCCCCGGCACGGGCAGGGCGTCCCTGGGCGGGCTGCGGGAGCCGGCAGCGCCTGAGCTCAGAGCAGCTGAGCCCGGGGGCTCTTGGCCAAGGCTGAGGCCCAGCGAGCATTTCTCAGGTCACAGGGCGGCCTGGAAAGGTGCTGGGGGGGATAATTCACCCCTCAGTGCGGTCCCAGTGGCTCCCAGTATTTCCATGTCCCTGGTCCCAGTGCTGCTCCCAGCCCTGATCCGTGGGGATGGGAATGTCCCGCTCCCTTCCTGGGGCAGGCTCACACCTGAGCCAGGTGTGCAGGGCAGAACCTTGCCCTGAGCCCAAGCCCTGTCTCCCCTGCAGGATCTGCTTCCCATCGGCCTCTTCCTCCTGCGGCCCCACGCCCAGCTCGGTGCTGAACGAAGGGCGCTGGGCCGGGGTCATCCCCCGGCAGGGGCTGCGCACCCCCTCTGCCCCCTCCCCAAATTCCCTCCCGGGGCAGCAGGGGCTGGCTCAGGAGCCCTGGGGCTCCTGGGGCTTCGTGCTTTCCTTCCTAAGGAAAAGAACCGTCCTTCTCATCCAGGCTCCCATGGCCAAAACTGAAATTCTACCTCCCAAATTCTGTCTATCCAAGGATTGCTCCCAGACAAAAGCTGCCATGAGAGACAGGTCTGGCTGCCCTCACCCATGGTGGCCACCTCTCATCTTCTTCCTAAACTCTTGGACTTTGTGCTTTACTTTCATGTGGAATAAACCCATCCTTCTCAACAAGGTGCCCATGGCCAAAATTGGGATTCCACCTCCCAAATTCCCAATATCCAAGGGCTGCTCCCAGACAAACCTGCCAGGACAGACAGATGTGGCTGGCCTTGGCCTCTGGTGGCTGTGTCTCATCTGCCCCTGAAACCCTGGGGCTCGGTGCTGCCCTTCCTCTGGAGACCACTGTGACCCCGCGTGGCCTCGTGGAACCCAGGGGCCGTTGTGACCCTGCAGGGCTGGTGGCACCAAGGGAACCATTGTGACCCTGTGGCGTTCCATGGAGCCAAGGGGCCACTGTGGCACTGCTGGGCCCCAAAGAACCGAGGGGCCTTTGTGACAGGGCAGCTGGGGAGGTCCAGAGTGGACACCAGGAGAAAGGAATTTCCCTCCCAGGCAGGGCTGGGGTGCAACACGTCCCCCAGAAGGAGCCTGGAGCAGCCCAAGGCTTTGTGTGCCCAGGTAGAGGCAGGCAGGACGCAGAGCTGCCGGCAAAGGAAGGGGCCAGCCAGGTGGGGCAGCCGGGGGGATGAGGACAGCCTGCAGGGACAGAGGCGCAGGGCAGGGACAGCGTGGCACAGCCTGGGCTGCAGAGGGCAGAGGGATGGGCAGCAGCTGCAAGGCCCTGACAGAGCCAACTTGTGCAGCCCTTTGGCCACGGCTGCTGGCCCTGGCCCTGAGGCCAGCAGGAGACAAGTGACCCTTGCAGCCCTGGGGCCTCAGTGCCTCCTTGTCCCTGCCCAGCAGCCTGGCAGGGGCCGCCCCATGGTGCTGCCCTGGGCACTGCCCATCCCCACTTCCCAGTGCCCCGGCAAGAGCCCTGAGCACTGAGGGAGGGACAGGATCTGCCTTGCCAGGGGCTGGGGCTCAGGCCTTGGCCCTTTGCACTCAGGGAACACAGCCAGGTTTGCTCAGCACCAGAGACACCTTTCCCTTGCTTGTCCCCACCTGCCATCGCTGCCTCCAGAGTTCTGCTCTCACTGGAACCTGGGGACACTTTCACGTGAGTCGTGTCCTGATGGGACCCATTAAAAGTTCAAGAAACTTTGGACTTTGAATCTTTGAGTTCTTGAGAAGTTTTTTGAAGACGCTCTGAGGGACTGAGTCTGATGTGAACAACACCAAAGGCCTGAGAGGGTCATTAAAGTCCTTGTGCTGCTGCTGTGCTGCTGAGCTGGGCCGGGCTCCTGGCACAGAGGGAACTCTCAAGCTCCTGGCAACCAGCGAGAGCTTCAAAGAGGCAGCTCTGCTGAGGAGCAGCTCCTCTGCCTGCCCAGCAGGGCTGAGGGCACTGCCTGCAGGTACCTGGGAGGAGTGAGCAGAGAGCTAGCTAAAGCAGCTGGAAGGACAGCTCTGAACTCATTCGTGGAGAAACCTTCACAGCGTGGGACACAGTGAGTCTCTGGCTGCAGGGATCCTCTAGAGCTGGCCCATGACACGGCTGCCATGGCTGTGAGGATGGCTCTGCTGCCGTTCCTGCCTTGGGGGAGGATGTGCTGCAGAGCGGGGCTGCCCTGGGCACTGTCAGAGGGACAGGGCAGGACGGCTCCTGCTGCCAGGGCCGGCTGCAGGCTCTGAAGGTGGGCAGGAGCCAGGGGTGCCCAGGGCTGTCCTGCAGAGCAGCTCCTGCAGCCCTGAGGGCTCTTTGCCAGGCCAGGGCATCTGCCACCTGCCAGGGGCAGCTCTCAGCCTGCCTGGGAGCTCCCCATGGGCTGTGGGGAGGAGTTGGAGGTGGAAGGAGCGGCCCCCCTCAGGGCAGACTCCTCCTGCTGGGGAGGTGGTGCTGCATGGCCAGAGCTGCTCTCAGCTTTCTCCTCAAGGGAAGGGAAAGGGGCTCTCAGGTTTGTCTGTGTCACTGAGACTCCTGCACTGCTGCCCTGGGGATCAGCAGCTCTGCCTCAGATCTCCCTCAGGAAGTGCCTCCTCACACTCCTCTGCCTGCAGACAGCACCAGCAGCACCTTGGCTTGCAGCATCTCCCTTTGTCTGAGCTGCCCTTCAGGCCCTGCTGCCAGGGAGATGCCCCTGGGCAGTGCCCTGTGCTGGGAGGGCTCTGCAGGGCAGAGCTGAGCCCCCAGGGCTGGGCTGGGCTCTGGCAGCACTGGCAGGGACAAGCCTTGGACCCAGAGAAACAGCTGCCAGGAGGCACAACTGCAGGCAGCAGAGAGCCAGAGCAACCACAGCTGCACAGGGAAAGGAAGAAGGGTTTAGAGCAATGGTTTTGAAATTGGGGCCTTCAAAAAGTCACTTTATTTTTCAAGCCCATTTTAAGTACAATCACCAGGAAATAGAGGGAGGTGAAATGAGCAAAGGGCACCTGTGTGGGGACCAGCAGGTCCGACTGCACTGGGGCACAGGGAGCCCTGTTTTCCCTCTGGGCCCCCAGTGTTCAGGCTGAGAGCAACGCTGAGGATGAGGCAGCAGCACAAACCTGAGCTCAGAAATCAAAAAGCTTAGCCAAGTTCTGTCACAGGAGGAGAAGTTGTTTTGAGGGGATTCCTAAGAAAATAGCATAGGATTGACTCAGGGGAATCTGTCCCAGCTTGTCAATGCCTTCTTCCAACAGTCCAGAGTGCAGAAATGTCCAACAGCAGCTCCATCAGGCACTTCCTCCTGCTGGCATTGGCAGACACGCGGCAGCTGCAGCTCCTGCACTTCTGCCTCTTCCTGGGCATCTCCCTGGCTGCCCTCCTGGCCAACGGCCTCATCATCAGTGCCGGAGCCTGCGGCCAGCACCTGCCCAGCCCCGTGTTCTTCTTCCTGCTCAGCCTGGCCCTCAGCGACCTGGGCTCCATCTGCACCACTGTCCCCAAGGCCATGCACAATTCCCTCTGGGCACCAGGCACCTCTCCTACTCAGCATGTGCTGCTCAGGTGTTTTTCTTTCTGTTCTTCATCTCAGCAGAGTATTCCCTCCTCCTCATCATGTGCTACGACCGCTACGTGTCCATCTGCAAAGCCCTGCACTACGGGGCCCTCCTGGGCAGCAGAGCTTGTGCCCACATGGCAGCAGCTGCCTGGGCCAGTGCCTTTCTCTACACTCTCATGCACATGGCCAATACATTTCCCCTGCCCCTGTGCCAGGGCAATGGCCTGGGCCACTTCTTCTGGGAAATCCCACACATCCTCAAGCTCTCCTGCTCCAAATCCTACCTCAGGGAACTTGGGCTCATCGCTGTCAGTGTCTGTTTGGTATTTGGCTGTTTTGTGTTCATTGTTTTCTCCTATGTGCAGATCTTCAGGGCCGTGCTGAAGATCCCCTCTGAGCAGGGCCGGCACAAAGCCTTTTCCACGTGCCTCCCTCACCTGGCCATGCTCTCTCTGTTCCTCAGCACTGTTATATTTTCCTACCTGAAGCCCCCCTCCATCTCCTCCCCATCCCTGGATGTGGCAGTGTCAGTTCTGTACTCGGTGCTGCCTCCAGCCCTGAACCCCCTCATCTACAGCCTGAGGAAGCAGGAGCTCAGGGATGCCCTGAGGAAAAGGATCACGGCCGGTTTTCAGCAGCAATAAACTCTCATTCTCCTGCAGAGCTGCTCTGATGTGACTCATTAATGCCCACTCTGTGTCCTGTGTTTGTTGCTGCTGACACAGGTGTTACGCTGCTGTGAATTTGTTCACACAAAAATCTTTGTCTGTTCCATTTTTAATTTGGTATTTGCCTTTCCAGTGTGACCCAGAGACTGTAGAAACGGGGAGCTGCACTACAGTATGTGTGTGCTGGAACAAAAGAAAGAAGCCTGTGTTGTCTTGTTTCCCTGACATCTTTCCTCCCTGACTTCTCTGGAGCTGCAGGGTCGGTGCCTCTGGGCAGAGCTGGGGGAGAAAAGAGTCCCAGCAGGAGAGCACTGCCAGGGAGCCCCAGGACTTCTCCTCCGTAACTCCTCTTCCTTCCCTTCCACACTCCCCTGCAGAGCCCCTGTGTTGGTTTCAGGCCTCAGGGCTCTGTCAGCTGGGTCCCAGTCCTGCTGTGTGACTGCCCAGGGACTGCAGGCAGGGACAGGCCGTGGGCACTGCTGGGACAGAGCTGGGCTCTGCAGCAGCATTTCCATCATGCGAGGGCATCTCCCCAGTGCAGGGCCTGAAAGCTTCAATCTCCTTCCCAATTTTGTCTCCAGGATGTGCCCAACGCAGCACCCTGGAGAGGAAACCAGCCCTGAGCAGCAAAGGGTGGCAGTGCTCAGGGTGGGGGCACCCAGCAGTGCCCTGGCAAAGCCAGCGCCGCTGCCAGCAGGGGCCTCTCTGCCCAGCTCACAGAGGTTGTTCTTCCCTCCATGGAGGGACATCCAGGGACCGGGTCAGGGCTCCGTGTTTGCAGTGCACAGACAAGACACAGCCCTGAACACCCTGTGTGGGGGGGGGGACATAAACCCAGCGAGCACAAACACCTTCAGCTGTTCCTGGAGTTCCCAGAGAGTGCCGTCCCCTGGGAACCCCCTGGATGCGGGGCTGGGATGAGCTCCTGTGCACAGAGCTCCCCGTGCCCATCCCTGCGGCCGTGGGGCACCTCGGGCAGGGGCAGGGCAGGGTGACACCCGCAGGGCTGAGCTCCCTGCCAGGCTCTGGCAGCGGCAGCAGAGCCCAGGGAGCCCCTGCCCGTGCTGCAATGAACTGTCTGTGAGCGTGCCAGGGAAGGACTCGTGTCCCTGAGCAGCCCTGGGGCTGTGAGCAGGGCATGAGCCCAGCTCAGGGGTGGGCACCCGACAGAGCCCTGACGCTTCTGGGTGTGCCCATAAGAGAAGGCTTGGGCAAGGTGACCGTGGTAAAACCTCTCTGTCCATCAAGTGACAACCAAGTGTCTCTGGCACTGTCCCTCCCCAGCCAGGCACCGGGAGAAAATAAGCTGAGAAAACTGTGAGTCACCATGAAGAGAGATTAATGGTTAGGGAAAGGAAGTAAAGAGCAAAGGCCAAATGCAGAAGCAAAGAAACCACAGGGAGGCAAGAATTCAGTGCATGGAGTGGCTGCCTTGGAAGACAAATGGATCAATATAGAAAATCCAGACACCCTCTCGCCCCCTTCCTTTCCCCCAGTCCATTGCTGACCCTGACGTCCCATGGAATGGGAGATCCCTTGGGTCAGTCCAGCCCAGCTGTCCCCTCCCTGTGCCCTTGGGAACACTTGCCCACCCCCAGCCCATGGTTTGGGGGGGCTGCAGAGACGCCTCATGCGGGGCCAGCCCTGCTCAGGGACAGCCAAAGCCTTGGGCTGGGACCAAGCCCGCTGCAGCCACAAGTGGCAAGCACAGCAGCCCAGGGGCTGCTCTGGACAAAGGCAACTCCAGCCCAGCCACAGCCTGGCCAAGGGGGCTCAGGGGGCTCTTCCCACCTCTGTCATTCCATGAATCTTCTCCCTGCAGAGCTCTGTGGAGACACAAGTGACAGAGAGGCAGAAGCAGAGCTATAAAATGCACCAGTACAAACACAGCAGCTCCTGTGAGGAATGAACCCTCCCAGGGCAGCGCTGGGGCAGGAGAAGCACCCAGAGGGAGGATGAGCTCAGGGCATGTGTGTGTGTCCAAGGCACAGAGGGTGAGGCTGGGCAGAGGTCAGGGCAGGGCTGGCAATGGCAGCGCAGAGCTGAGGGCAGCGAGATTGTCCATTGGGACACGACGCAGCCTCATGGAACTCAGCAGGCCCCTGTGCCAACATGGAATCTCATGGAAACACGGCTCCACTGACAAGGCGGGGCCTCAGAGGACGCAGGTGCCACTGGGCCATTGCCAGCTCCTGTGGAATCCAGCGTCCATAGTGACAGCTGACAGCGCAGCCTCAGGGCTACATGGGGACCATTGTGACAATCTCATGGAACCAAGGGTCACTTGTGACAGAGAGGGGCCACATGGAACACAAGGGCCACTGTCGTGGTTTGACACTGTCTCAAATATCAGGTAGCCATGAAAATCATCACGAAGGGCTCATGAGTTGAGATAAGGATTGGGAGAAAAACATTCTAAGTTCAAAACAGGCTCAAACTTAAAGGCATAAAGTAAATTTATTATTAACGGAGTAGGATAATGAGGAAGAAAATAAGCCTTTCAAACACCTTTTTTCCTCTCCATCCCCTCCCTCTTTCCCTCCGACAGCGCAGGGAGACAGGGCCTGGGAGTGTTCAAGCCAGTTCATCACTCGAGATCTTTCTTCAGTTCCCTCAGGGAGGGGAGTCTCTTTCTTCTGCTCTGCCATGGGCTCCTTCCCACAGGAGACAGTTCTCTGTGCACTTCTCCAGCGCGTTTCTAATTTCACGAGTATCAATCCCTCCCAGCCTGCTGTAACGTGAGTCCCTCCCACGGGCAAAACGGTCTTCCCAAAACTGCAGGTGTGGTCATTAGTCCATGGGGTGTAGTCTTTTAAGGATCAGCTGCTTCAGTTCGGAAGCAAGAGCCCTCTTTCTCTATCTCTGGAAGCAGGAGCCCTCTCTCCCTGTTCAGGTCTCCCCCTGGATTACAGCTTTTGTAGCACCCAGCCGCTCCGCTGTGAGCACCTTTTCCCACGGGCTGGGAGTGGATCTCTGCATCCCCCCGTGGACTTCATGGATCCCAGGGAGACAGTTTGTTTTATCCCAGTCCTCAGCACGGCTTGCAGAGAAAATCTCGACTCCGACGCTGGGAGCATCTCCTGCCCCTCTTTCTTTCCACTGACCTTGGTGCCGTCAAGTTGTCTTTCTCTACATGTCCTCACTCCCTCCTCTTTCTACAACTAGGAGGAAAAAACTGCTGCTTGTAAATGATGTGTAAACATGTTAAGAATAACCTTTCTATGCAGATATTAACTAGTTGTCATAGGTTAGCAAGCATAATCCCGGAAGGGACATCCTTGCTAAGGGGTGCTTACAGCTTCCTCTGGGACCTGATAGAACCTATCAGCTGGCCAGTTTGAATATGGACAATTCTTTAAGCCACTTAAAGTTGTGACCGCCTCTGTGATCCACACTTAAGAACAGCAAACTCCCCCTCCAAGCTCTCTCTCGTTTCCGGCGCTGGGACAGGTGGCTGCAGGCCCCGTGCAGGGGCCAGCAGGCCCGGCCAGGCCCTGCTTGGGCCAGGCCGGGCCGGGCCACGGCCAGCCTGGAGCCATGGACCTGTTCCAGCCATGGAACCCCCCCCCCCCACCGCCTTGCCGTGGGCAGCCAGAGCGGCTCGGAACCCCCCCCTCCACTGCGGCCGAGATTCAGCAAAGCGGCACCGATGTCCGGCAGAGGTCAGGTGACCAACTGCGATAAGCCACATTCCAGCTGTAAGGCCGAGGTGAGATTAACCCTTTTATTGCTGTGAAGAGCTGAAAACCTGAGGGGAGAGAGAGAGGAGATGCTTAAAGCTGAAAGTCTGTTGTGAAGCTATGATATATCAGAGTATCCTGTTGTAATTTCATGAAGATATGGGGGGTGGAGTGTTCAACTCATAAGCAGAAGCACCTGCGCTGAGATAGGCAGATGCTGACGCAGCTGTAATTTCATGAGAAGTTTAGACAGAGAGAGATGAACCAGATGAACCAGATGAGGACTTTTGCTCCAAAGAGGAAAGGAGAAAAACCTCAATTCCTAGAGATGCTTCCAGAGATAGTCTTAAAGATGAAGATGACCCTTTGCTCCCAGGGAAGGAGAAGGGCCTCTGTTTTTTCTTTGTTTCTGAACAGCTCAACCTTAAAATTGTACCCCAGAAAACTTTCAAGAGTGGACCCTCGAAAGCAGTTGCGGGAAAAGCTGCAAGTCGGGGGGGAAGGGACTCACATCGCAAGCAGAGAGACTCCTCTTCCTGAATGGACTGAACAATATTTGGAAGTGGGTGGCTGTCTCGGTGTGATACTGTTTTCATAGCATGAGCAAAAAGAGACTTCTCTTTCTAAATGGACTGAACCAGGTTATTATGGAAGTGGTAAACAGACTGAACATCTTAAGGGTTGTCTTTACATTGTCAGTGGGAGACGGGAGGAAGGTGGGGGGAGGAGGAGAGTTCTAAAGGTGGTATAATTTTTTTCCTTCCTTCTTTTAGGTCTGTTAATAAACTTCTTTATATTCATTCAAGTTGGTGCCTGCTTTGCATTTCTCCTAATTCTTATCTCACAGAAGATAAACAGCAATGAGTATTTTAGACCAAACCACTACACTAAATTGGTGTTTCCGCCCGGTTACAAACCCAACCCGCGACAAAATGGTGGAGAATGCGGGCAATTGATGAGATCTGTGAGATAAAGCTTAATTAGGAGGAATACTGGGCAAAGCAAGTATTAGGTCATAAGTTAAGTAGCATGATAGTGAGAAACTTATATTGTAATTGTACTGAACTATCTAGGGGTGGAATATAGCAGAAGTTGAATGTAATTTTGATAATAATTCTTAAATGTGTCTTCACAGAGGCGAGGGGTGGAGAATGTCATAGGTTAGCAAGCATAATCCCGGAAGGGACATCCTTGCTAAGGGGTGCTTACAGCTTCCTCTGGGACCTGATAGAACCTATCAGCTGGCCAGTTTGAATATGGACAATTCTTTAAGCCACTTAAAGTTGTGACCGCCTCTGTGATCCACACTTAAGAACAGCAAACTCCCCCTCCAAGCTCTCTCTCGTTTCCGGCGCTGGGACAGGTGGCTGCAGGCCCCGTGCAGGGGCCAGCAGGCCCGGCCAGGCCCTGCTTGGGCCAGGCCGGGCCGGGCCACGGCCAGCCTGGAGCCATGGACCTGTTCCAGCCATGGAACCCCCCCCCCCCACCGCCTTGCCGTGGGCAGCCAGAGCGGCTCGGAACCCCCCCCTCCACTGCGGCCGAGATTCAGCAAAGCGGCACCGATGTCCGGCAGAGGTCAGGTGACCAACTGCGATAAGCCACATTCCAGCTGTAAGGCCGAGGTGAGATTAACCCTTTTATTGCTGTGAAGAGCTGAAAACCTGAGGGGAGAGAGAGAGGAGATGCTTAAAGCTGAAAGTCTGTTGTGAAGCTATGATATATCAGAGTATCCTGTTGTAATTTCATGAAGATATGGGGGGTGGAGTGTTCAACTCATAAGCAGAAGCACCTGCGCTGAGATAGGCAGATGCTGACGCAGCTGTAATTTCATGAGAAGTTTAGACAGAGAGAGATGAACCAGATGAACCAGATGAGGACTTTTGCTCCAAAGAGGAAAGGAGAAAAACCTCAATTCCTAGAGATGCTTCCAGAGATAGTCTTAAAGATGAAGATGACCCTTTGCTCCCAGGGAAGGAGAAGGGCCTCTGTTTTTTCTTTGTTTCTGAACAGCTCAACCTTAAAATTGTACCCCAGAAAACTTTCAAGAGTGGACCCTCGAAAGCAGTTGCGGGAAAAGCTGCAAGTCGGGGGGGAAGGGACTCACATCGCAAGCAGAGAGACTCCTCTTCCTGAATGGACTGAACAATATTTGGAAGTGGGTGGCTGTCTCGGTGTGATACTGTTTTCATAGCATGAGCAAAAAGAGACTTCTCTTTCTAAATGGACTGAACCAGGTTATTATGGAAGTGGTAAACAGACTGAACATCTTAAGGGTTGTCTTTACATTGTCAGTGGGAGACGGGAGGAAGGTGGGGGGAGGAGGAGAGTTCTAAAGGTGGTATAATTTTTTTCCTTCCTTCTTTTAGGTCTGTTAATAAACTTCTTTATATTCATTCAAGTTGGTGCCTGCTTTGCATTTCTCCTAATTCTTATCTCACAGAAGATAAACAGCAATGAGTATTTTAGACCAAACCACTACACTAGTTAACATTATAACTGGGGTCAAAGTAACAAGATGCTAATATAGCTTGAGTTATAATGAAAAGCGGACAGAACTCCACTACTAAATAAGTAGTAAAGTAGGTGGGTATGCTTTATTCCAGCGCTGGGACGCACGGGGGATCGCTCCTCCAAAATCACGCGTGCCGACAGCTGCATTCAGCTCGGTATTTACTGGGTTACAAGTTCCATATTCATTAAGTTTCCTAACAAACTTATACATATTCATCACCTAGCCCCGCCCAGCCTCGCTTGGTTTTATAGTGAACTCAAAAGTCATTTACATCCGCGTAGCGCTTGTGCAGTGTTGTTTGGTGGTTGTGGTAGGGGTCTTCCGAGGGTCTTTTGATGAAGTCAGGGGGAGTCTTCCTCGTCTGAACTTTTCACCTTTCTCTCCTGCGCATGCTCTTTTATACCTTTGGCCTGGGTTTAAGCTTTGGCACTGGTTTGAGCTAGTTTTGGGATGAGGCAGGATGTCTGTCTGAGACTCCCGCTGGTCTTATCAGCGGTCTCCTATCTTTTCTTCCTGCTCTGCTATGCTGACCAAGCTAGATGCATTGCTCCTGACAAACGAATTCTTCTGCTCCCCATCCCCCTGATTCACTGGTCCCAGTGTATCCTGGTGTCCCATTCTCTCCCAGTTCATCCCATTCTGTCCCAGTCCTTTCCGGTCCCTTCCCGACAGCCACCGCCGTTTCCTGTATCTGTGTTCCCCTCCCCCCCCAAGGCTGCCCCCCCACCCCCCAAGATGCTGACGGGGATCGGGGGCTTCGTGTTGGCCTTCGTCTTCCTGGCGCTGGGGCTCGGCTTCTACCTGCACAAGCAGGTGATGGGAGGGGCCCGGGGGTCGCGTCCCCCCTCTCCTGGAGCTCTGTGCTCCCCCGGGGCCCCCCAGCCCGGTGTCACCCCCTTTGCTCTGCCCACAGAGCTCCTGAGCCGCCGGTGGCCGCAGCCCCTCCCCGTGGCCTCGGGCCCGGCCAGGACCCCCCGCTCCATCCCCGCGCTGATTTTGGGGGTCGTGTGTCCCCCCCAGCCCCGCTGTCACTCTGCCCCTGCCCGGCTGCTCCCAGTGTTTCCAGGAAGGCTTCCCAGTTCGCCCCGGTCCCGTTTATTGGGAAACAGTGGGAAGGGACTTTGGGGGATCCCGCGGGGGGACCGAGAGTGGAGGGGGCAGAACCGGCCCCAGGATGGATCGAGAATGGGGACCCCCGTGTGTCACCCCTGTGTCACCCCCCCCCCGGGGGGCCCTTGGGAGGCACCTGAACCCCAAATCGGCACCCAGCGAACCCCAAAGGCGCAGAGACCCCCCCCTAAGCCGCCCCACAGCCCCCAACGACCAACCAAAATCCCCCGCGAGTATCAGATAATCAGAGAAGGCGTTGAACAACCTTCAGCCAATCAGAGCGCGCGGCGCTGGTGACTCACCAGTTGCCAGGCAGACCCGCAGCGCTCAGCGCTCCCCACCCGGACCCCGCCTGCGCCCCCCCTCGCTCCCAGCGCCCCCCGCCAGGGGAATTTGAGGAGGGGGCGCGTGGGGGGCGCCCAGGCCGGGCCCAGAGCCCAGCCCTGCCCCAGCCCGACCTCTCCCGGCTCCATCCCGGCTCCATCCCGGCTCCTCCCGCGGGATGCGACCGCGCTGGGAAAACGGGGGGCCAAGGGTGGGCGCTGGGCCCGGGGGGAGCAGGAGAAAGGATGGGAGAGGAGGAGAAGGAGAAGGAGAAGGAGGCACCTTTTAATGATATTTTATTGAGTCTCATTTTTTAGAGACCGGGATCAATACTCCCCAGCCGTCAAGGCGAGTCCCTCAGGGCTGCGGGGCCCTGCTGCCGGCTCACCCCGTGCCAGCCCAGCGCCAGCGCTCAGCGGGGCTTTGGCTTCCCGTGCCCTTTCCCGTGTCCCCAGCCCAGCGTCACCACCCCCGTGTCCCTAGGTCGTGCCCCACCCCTGCCCCCCTCCCCCTTTGTCGAGACACGGAGGATGAGAATTTCCCCACCATCCACCCCAAGAGTTCCCCCGAGCCCATTTCCTCTCGTGCTTTCCCTTGGCAGCAGAGCCCCACCCCTCCTGGCTGCCCCCTCCTGTCAGGGACTTGGAGAGAGCCAGGTCCCCCCTGAGCCTCCTTTCCTCCAGGCTCAGCCCCCTCAGATCCCTCAGCTGCCCCTCAGAAGTCCTCCAGAGCCTTCCCCAGCTCCATTCCCATCTCTGGACGTGCTCCAGCCCCTCCATGTCTTTCTTGCACTTTGAAGCCCAATCGCTGCCCTGTCGCTGCAGGTGCCAAAACCCCAGGGAGACTCCTTGGAAATGGGGGTAGAGAGGAGCCCTTCAAAGGGAAACGTGTGCAAAACTGCTCCCAATGGCCGAGCGGGTTTGGTGTAGCTGCGGGAGGAAGAGATGCTCCGGGACTCCGCCTCGGCCCCGGAGCGGAGCGGCCCGTGCTGCCCCGGGGCGCGCGGGGCTCGGCCGTGGGGCGCGCGGGGGGGAACGGACACACGGGCACCGGACACACGGACACGCGGACAAACGCTCCCAGCGCTTCAGCGGCAGCAGCGGCAGCAGCGGCAGCAGCGGCAGCAGCGGCAGCAGCACAAAAGCAGCGAGTCCACGAACCCTCTGCGTCCCTTCTCCTGCTCCTCCTCTCCCTCTCCCAGTGTCTCGCACCCTCTCCCGCTCTCCCTTTCGTTCCCCAACCCCCCCTCCCGCGGCCTCCCTCTCCCCAGGCCCGGCCGGGCCATGCCCCCGGCCCGCCCCCGGCCCCGGGCGGGGCTGCCCCCTCCCCGCCCCCGGGCGTCCCGCCGCGGTCCCGCCTCCGCCCGGCTCTCGCCGTCCTGGCTGTGGCGCTGCTGGGCGGGCATCAGTGCCTGGCTCCTGGGCAGCATCGCCAGCCCCTGGCTCCGGCTGGCCCGACCCCTACCCCGGCCCCGGCCCCGGCCCCGGTCCCGGCCTCGGCTCCTCCCGGGGCCCGCCGGGGACACAGGCGGCGCGGCCGCTCCCGCCGCCTCCGCAGCGTCTTCCCCGCTCCGAGCTCCGCCGCTCTTGAGCGCGGCCGCCGGCCCCGAGCCGCCGGTGGCCCCTCCAAAAGAGCCCCCATGTGGGGATGGCCGGCCCGGGGCGGTTGAGCGGCGCTCGGGGGCCGTTCCTGGCCCCGGGCCGAGCGCTGACGGCCGCGTCTCGCGGGCACGGAAGGCGCAGCAGGGCCTGAAGGAGCGCTACCGGCTGGGTTCGCTGCTGGGGCGCGGCGGCTTCGGCAGCGTCTTCGCGGCCACGCGGCTCTCGGACGGCGCCCCGGTGAGTGGCGGGGCCGGCGGCGGGCGCAGGAGGCGGGGGGCAAAGGAGGAGGAGAAGGAGCATGGGGCTGGGCACGGCGGGCGGCGAGCTCAGCCCGCTGCTCCCCTTGCCTTGCAGGTGGCCATCAAACGGGTGCCGCGGAACCGCATCGGCCATTGGGGCGAGCTGGTGAGTGAGCGAGGGGCAGCGGGAGAAGCCGGGGCGCGACGGGCGGGGATGAGCCGAGGCCCGGCAGGGTGGAAGCCGCCAGAACACTTCGAGGGAGAGCGGCCGTGGGGCCAGCGGAGCGCGCAGAGCGTCCCCGGCTGGCTGAGGGCTTCCCGAGCCCCGGCACGGCATCAGCTCCGCTGACAGCACCGTGCTCCTCCCACAGCCCGACGGCACCCGAGCACCACTGGAGATCGTGCTGCTGGACAAGGTGTCCGCTGGCTTCCCTGGCATCGTCCAGCTCCACGAGTGGCTGGAGCTCCCCAACAACGTGGTGATGGTGCTGGAGCGCCCGGAGCGGTCTCAGGACCTCCTTCACTTCATTTGGGCACGGGGCTTCCTGTGCGAGGAGGTGGCGCGGCACCTGTTCCGCCAGGTGCTGGAGGCCGTGCGGCACTGCACCAGCTGCGGGGTCCTGCACCGGGACATCAAACCGGAGAACATCCTGGTTGACCTGGCAACCGGGCAGGCCAAACTCATCGACTTTGGCTGTGGCACCTACCTGCAAGCCGCAGCCTACACCAGCTTTGCAGGTGAGCCCACGCAGGGGGAGGCTCCTGGTAGCGGCATCTCACAGCCCAACATCTCACGGCCCAACATCTCACAGCCCAAAGCCAGCTGTGGCAGGGGGGATTCTCCCTTTTGCTGCCAGTCATGGCAGCCGGAGTCTTCAGCTGAGCTGCTTTTGAGCGGCGCTGGCTGAAGGGCTATTTTCCAGCCTTGCTGGCAGCCTTTCGCCAGCCACTCTGCCCAGGACTGGCGCTGGGGCTGGGGCAGCCAGCGTCACAGAAACACCCGTGGGTGGGAGTAGCAGAGAGGGGGGCCCAGAACCTGTGCTCCAGCCCGTTTGGTGTGCAGGCGAGACAGGGCTCGGACTGCTCTGCTGCCCGTGCTTGCCTTGGCTTAAGAATGGTTTCTGGGGCAGTGCAGGCAGGGAGGATGAAAGCGTGGTTTTTCCCCAGCACCAAGTGGGTTTTTCCTTTGCATGGAATGCTCGGGCCTTGCCAGGGCTTCCGCTGCCCTCTTGCGACACCAGCGGCTTCTTTTCCAACCCCCAGTTTGTACGCAAGTCCCAGGTGCTGGCAAGAGGGCAGCGGGTCACGCCGCGTGCCGCTGCTGCGGCCCCCGCATGCCCAGGGATGCTGGGGCGAGGCTCTGGGAGCAGGCAGCGTCCCCCTGAAGAACTCCACCTCTATTCCATAGGAACACCGTCCTACAGCCCCCCGGAATGGACCCTGTTAGGCTGGTACCACGGCGAGGCAGCGACCGTCTGGTCCCTGGGCATCGTGCTGCACCAGATGGTCTGCGGGGAGCACCCTTTCAGGAGGGGCTGGCACAGCACCTGGGGCCGGCTCTCGCTCCCACGACGGCTCTCTCCAGGTGGATCCTCGTCTCTGCAGCACGGGGGGAATAGCAGTGCTGGGAGACAGCAGCGGGCTCAGGAGCATCCCGCACTGGCAGCTGCTGAGCAGGTGGCAATGTCCTGCTCTCCTGCTCTCCAAAAGAAAGAATTGATGGCAAAGTTTAGGCACAGCCCTGAGCACACGCAGCACGGCCTGGCCATGGCAAGAGTGGGGCAAAGCGGACAGGAGCCTTCTGCAACTGACTGGCGCTTTCTGCTTTCTCTCCGCAGAGTGCCAGGATCTCATCCGACGGTGTTTAACCGTGCTCTCCTCGGAAAGGCCCTCATTAGAAGACCTGTCCTGTGATCCTTGGATGCAGGATATTCACATGCCATAGGAGAAGGGAGAGAGCCACGTGCACGCTTTGACCCAGGGAGCCGGTAAGTTCCAGCTGCACACGCGCCTTGGCAGGAAGCAGCAAAGAAAGGCAGAGATTTTGTCCTGCCTGAATCGCTGCGCAGGGCTCCTCAGCTGGGCACGCGCAGCCCTGCTGCTGGAGCTGAGCTGCTCTTCCCAGCACTGGTGGCCCCCATGCCAGCTGCTTTTGCTTGTTCTGCTTCAGCGACAGCCGGGGCCCTGGGCAGAGCACTGACAGCCTGCTCCAGCCCCAGGGAAGAAGGAGCCCCTGGGGAAGCTGTGGCAGGTGCGGCTGCTGCTGCTGGAGACATGGAGGGTGACATCAAGGATGACAAGCTCTTCCTCCACCTGGCAAGCTGAAGATGATGGACTTCAATTGTGGCACCTTCTCCAAAGCCAGGCTCCACAGCGAATTTGCAGATGAGTCCACACGCAGGGGGATGCTCCCAGATTTGTGCATTGCACAGCCTGGCCGGGAAGCAAAGGTTTCCCCCTTTGCTGGGGCGGATGCAACCAATTCTTCAGTCGGCTGCCAAGCTGCTTTTTGGCAGGGCTGGGGGGATGGGCTGGGCTGGTTTTGAACTGGGAGTCTGCTCCTGGCCCTGCCAACAGCCCCCAGCACCCACCGTGGCCCGCGCTGGGGCTGGGGCTGGGGCAGCCAGCCCGACACAAACAAAGCCCCATGGTGGGAGCAGAGGTTGGACACCAGAAGCTGTGCATGGGCTGCTTTGCTCTGCAGGCAAGGAAGGGCTTGGGCTGCTCCAGTGCCCTTGTTTGCTTTGGGCTCAGCATGACTTTTGGGGGCAGTGCAGGGGGAAGGCAGAAAGCGTGGGCTGCCCTGGCCCGTGGGTGGGGTTTTCCCTCGCATGGCAGGCTTGGACCTTCCTCAAGGCCCAGCAGGGAGAAGATTTTTTACCTTTTTCCTTGTTTTCCCTTTTTGTCTGTAATCTCTTTTCATTGATTTATGGTTTGTTTTTCCAAAGGAAGCATTCTAGGTGCTGTCTGGTCCGGATGGCAAAGTGCTTGGGAGCAGCTGTGGCATGGATGGGACATGCCCTTGGAGAAGGGCTGAGGACACCGTTTGGGAGCAGCTTTTCTTCTGGCGGCGGGAGGCGTGAGGTGGGTGCCCGTCCTCTTGGCACGGCTGGGATAAGGGCTTTTGGGAGACGGCAGCGAGCACAGCGGCATCCTGCTCTGGGCAGCTGCTGAGGAGGTGGCTGTGCCACGGCCGGCTGCAGGCTGGGCACGTGTCCTGCCCTCCTGCTCTCCTGCCAGAGGCAGCAATGCTGGGCAGCTTTGGGCAGCGCCCTGAGCGCGGCCAGCACGGCCTGGGCACCGCGGGCGGCTGGGACAAGGGGGACGGGAGCCTTCAGCTGACGGGTGCTTTCTGCTTTCTCTCCTTGCAGCCGGGCTCTGTGGATGCTGAGGCTGCTCTGGGCTCCACCAAGGCTCTGCTGCGGCTCAGCCCCGGGGCCACGAGAAGCCAAAGAAGAAACGCCGTGACCTGCAGCAGAGACGTGCTTGAGTAGCTCGGCAGTGCAGCTCAAGTTTGCAGAGTGTGCACCTCCGGGGGAAAATATGACACCCCCCCAATAACAAACTTGTTCAGTAACTTCTGAAATGAAATCAGTCTGGGATGACCCCCAATGCCATTTTTCAGCTTGCTCAAGCTGAAGCCCAGCCCTTCTCTGAACAGTTCTCTCCCCCACCTGCCTTTTGCTCCACAAGTGCTCCCTCTTTCCCCCAGTGAGTTCCCAGCTCACCGCAGTCCCCATTGCACTGTAGCCTTCCTTGATGGCCCTGGCCATGAGGAAGAATGAGCCCCAGGTTTAGGGACTCGTGTTGTCACTGGCTGAAGAACAGCAATGTCTCAAAGGTCTGGTGAGATTTGGGGGTCATTCAGAGCTGCTCTCCAGGCCTCAGCTCTGCTCACTGCTGGCTTCCCACTTCCTTTTCCTCATTCTTCACAAAGCAGGATGAGCTCTGTGAATGCCCTTGACCCTCGCCACCCTTCCCAGCCCAGCCACCCAGCCCAGTTAGGCTTAAGCTGGAGCTTCTCTGTCTCCTCTGGCACCCCAGTGCAGTCCCCTCTGTGGGGAGCAGCAGCCCCAGAGCACAGCACACAACAGTGCAGGCCACAGCCGGAGCAGCTCCCTGCAGCCATGGCTTGGCTCTTTGTGGCAACCAAATGCTCCCTGTTTGCAGCTGTCCCTGGAGGATGGCCCCAGGGCAGAGCCCAGCCGGGCTCCCAGTGCATCCCCTGGAGCCTGGGGCAGACAGCGCTCGCAGAGCTGAGGTTCATGGTGAGCACCCAGAGCTGTGGCTCGCAGTCGGTGTTTGCAAGCGTTGTGATCTCATCTCCTGCAACCTGTGGGGAAAACGAGCTGTGCGGCCAGGCCAGCACCGCCCCTCTTGGCAGGGACGAGGCTGAAGGCCTTTCCTGTTACCGAGGAGGCGGCATTAAGCCTTAGCAGGGCCTGGCAGCTGTGGAGCCGGATCTCGCCCGCTGTCCGGGACTCGCTGCCCACCAACCGCCCCCACCCGCCGCGCTCCCTTCTGCAGGGACAGAAGGCTCTGGCTGTACCAGGCTTTCCATCACGTCTGTGTACCCATAGCTGTGGAACGCACATGGAGAGGGAAAGTGTCAGTCACGGTGCTTGCACACTCCTTCCTTTCCATACAGGACACATTCCTGCGCACCCCCTGTCAGGGTCTATTCAAAGGAGAGGCATGGATAGAGATTTCCCACAGAGCTCTGACTCTGGCGGAACTCACCTTGTCAGCCAGCAGCCAGGGCATTTTTTTCCCAGCTCTGTGTCAGTCGGTGCCCAAGAGCTGAAGGGAGCAGCATTTAGAAGCAGTTTCCAGATTTCTAGGCAGGCAGTGGAGCTGACAAGCATCCGTGCAACTCTCCGTGTTCATCAGGAGGGGCTGCTGCTTCTTTGGGAATACGGCACAATGGAGACACGAGACTTGGAAAAATCCCAGCTCTCTGTGGATTTGCGCAGGAGGAGGAGCAGCAGAAACACTTTGTGTCTGCTTGTGGGGACACAAGGTCCAAGGAGCGGGGCTGGCAGAGGGTGACCTGGGCCGCTGGCAGCTCAAGTCCCGTGTGTTGGGTCTGCCTGAGGGAAAGTTCATGGGCCTTCCAGGGCTGTGCTTTGCATTGGTAGCTGGACGGGTGCTGATAATAGAGCGGTGTTCTGGCTACTGCCCAGCAGCGCTGTCCCTCTGCCATTCCTTCCCCCATCAGAGGGGATGGGAGTGGGCAGGATCCTGGCAGGGGACACAGCCAGACCAGCGGACCCAAATCAGCCAAGGGGATGTTCCAACCATATGACTCCAGCTCAGATGTATAAAGCAAAGGGAGAGAGGAGGAAGGGCACCTTTTCCCCCAGAAGCTGAAGTTTCCCTGAGGGTTCCAGTTCCAAACTGTTGACCCTTTTTGGAGGCATAAGATTGTCACCTCATAGTCTTCCAGTCACCCTCGAGTTGTAGAATTTTAGAGCAGTCAAATCAATCAAGTTCACATTTTCTAGATATTGCTGTGTCATTTTCTTGATATCCACGTGAGAGGGGACACAGTGATGGATGGGTTTGCATGGGAGCTCCAGAGCCCCGGAATGGAGAGCCTGAGTGTCCCAGCAGGATTTGCAGGAGTGTGGGGCAGCTGGAAAGAAGATCGTGGGCAATATTCTCCTGCCTCCATCTTCCAAGGCAACTTTGATTCAGTCCCTGTCTGCACCATGCCATGGGGCCTCCAGAGGCCCAGGGAGGTGTCTGGGTGGCCCCAGAAGGCACTTGCAGAACCCTGGGGCACCAGGGAAGGGGTAGGAGCATCCCTGTGGTGCTGGGAGAGACACGCAGAGGGGGCCACCCCTGGTGCCCAGGCAAGAGCTGCATTCAGGCAGCCAAATTCATGCAGGGTCTGCCCGGGCGCTGCCAAGGACCTGTCCAGTGAGCTCCTGTCCTCTTTCACCTCTTTGTATTTTCTCTGTATTTCTTTGTATTTATCCTTATTATTATCTTTGTATTTGTTGACCCTCAAAATGCCATTAGAAATCATTTTCCCTCAAAATAAATACTGACTTATTTTAGTGTGCTGCTTTGGACAAATTTGCAGGAAAATATCCTCTGACAGAAGGCAGGTTACAACCAGCCCTCTCCCACCAGGTCTGGGAAAAAAATATTTTCCTCTGAGGAAAGTGAAAGAGAACCTATTTATTTAACAAACACACAGGAAAAGGATAATAATGCTGAATACTAAAACCTCTCGCTGTGGAGAGAAACCTGGGAAGATTTCAGAGTCCTTCTGTAGGTGTGCTCTCTCTCCTCCTCCTTGGAGCTGGGTTGGTGTCCTCCAGGGCCTCGGTGGAAAATTCTCCCGGTGTGTTCTGATGTTGAAACAGTCCAGAAGTGAAGAAGGGAAAAAGCCCAAGTCCCAGGAAAACAAACTTCAACTCTCCATCTCCCTCTGGAGAAAAGGAGCCGAAAGCGGACTGGAAAGCAAGCAGGGCGCTCCCTCCGCTCTTCTCGCTGCTGCAGCAGAACACAGAGGCGTGTGTGTCTGTGTCCTTGAACAACTGCTTTGAAAAGTTTGCTCGGTTTTTTCTCTCTCCCCCGTCGGGCTCAGTTTAAAGGCACAGAAAGGCACAGGATTGATTTCTGGGCAGAGAGCAGCGATAGGGGATACACATCATAAACTCACCCCCAGACAGGAATGTACAGAGTTGGAGAGCTCTACAGTCCTGTGTCTTTAGTTCCAAGGGTATGGAAGTGTCGATGGGTCCTTTGGTAATCGCACAGTTCTGTATCGGTTCCCGCCATGTGGAGCCATTTTTATACAGAAGTCAGTGTATTCACACAGCACAGATTGTTGTGTTTTCCTGTGTATCAATTTCTGTGTAAACCTGCATCCCGTTGTACAGTTTTATCGATGTATGAATTTCTGTGTAAAGCTGCGTGGCCTTGTAGAGTTTGGTTCAGGCTCTGTGGGTGTTGAGAGAGTTCGATGGATGTTTGGCTTTCTCTCCAGATGTGTATCTGTACAGGTATCACCGTGTGACCCATCAGACATTTAACTGTGTGAACCAAAAGGGATCTTTGTATCTTTCCATATGGAGAGCAGAGATGGAACAATCTGCAGGAAGCTTGTAACAGAATGTTGGGGTTTTGGGAGTTCTCCTGGGGTTTTCTTCTGTTAAAGGAATTTTCCCCATCCATGTTGCCACGGGGACAAATTACTGGGTGCTTAAGAAAAACAGAAAACCTGGCCATAGGGGTGGGGTGCATCTTGCTACTCTTTTTTTCACCTGGCTGTGTGGGCAGTCAGTCCCTGGCGTTTTGGATGACGGAGAGAGAGGCTGCTTCTTCGGCTGCTTTCCTTCTACCGGAGAGACCCCGGGATTCCCAAGCCCGCCTTCCCTGCCCCGCTGGGAGCCAGGCTGCGGCCGCCCTGCCGCTGCCATTGCTTCAAGCCTTCGCTGCTCTGTAGCCCGGCTCTCCCTGCCTGCCGAGACCTCCGGGGGTTCCCACCGCAGCTCCGGAACTTTGATACATCTTGTCTGCCATGCAGGATTTGTGCTCATCCCTGCTGTTCCAGCCTGCCGTTCCAGCCTGCCATTCCAGCCTGCTGTTCCCGAGGGTCCGGCTGGACATCGGGATCGGCTGCCCAGGGGGTTTTTGAAATCTTTGTTCCATCCCTTCCCGGGATCCCAGGCCGTCAGTGCCGCGTGCTCCCCGAGCTCGCTCCGGAGCGCCCCCTGCAGCCGTGGGGGAACCATCGCACCTGCCCTGCTCACCAGGAGCCGCCAGCGCCACTGCTGGCTGAGAGCAGAACTGCACCCAAGGGGAAACAGCCTGACAGCCAAGAAGGCTGGGACTGGGTTTGTGATTGTTTGCTGTTACTGCCATAGCTATTGCTGTTTGTTTGACTGGTTATACACATATAGATATATATTAGTAAAGAACTGTTATTCCTGTTCCTCATATCTTTGCCTATAAAGCTCCTTAATTTCAAAATTATAATAATTCAGAGGGAAGGGGGTTGCAATTTTTTTTCCTTCCATTTCAGGAGAGACTCCTGCCTTCCTTGGCAGACACCTGTCTTTCAAACCAAGACACTGGGAGCAACTGGGACCACAGTGGGGGCAAATGCTATCATACAGGGAGTGACTGGGTTCATACTGGAAGTGACTGGAGCCACATTGGACTCTTACTGAGAGTGAAAGCAACCATACTGGGTGTGACTGGGAGCCACTGGGACCACGCTGTGTGTGAGAAATGAGACAACTCTTAGTTAAAAATTAAAATAATTTATTAAAAATGGAAAAATTGAAAAATTACAAAAATTAGCAAAATATAAAAATTTGGGATCCTATGGCTCGATAGATGGTATGCCCCAGGAGCGCAGGGATTTTAGATCTTCTGGCTGAAACAGCACTAGAGCTCAGGTAGAGAAAAAGGACTTACAGTGCTAGGCTGGCTTTTGGCTGGTCCAAAAGCAAAAAAATATTTCTAAAGGCTCCTTAATAGGAGTAGGCTTTCCCACCACTATTTTTTTGTTTGTTTGTTTGTTTTAATAAATTGCATGCACTAATTCCCATCCATTTGCTGCAAATGATCCCCCAGGAAAGCTTCCACAAAGGGCCCCATAGCTGTGGCGGTTCTCTTCTAAAGCAGCCCAGGAACAGCTCCTGGGTTCAGGAGCAAAGCCTAAGCGGTTAGGAGCTTGCACTTCATTGCCAAGGGAATTGCTCTCTTGGCACACCGTCAAGGGTCACAGCAGAGAGCCAAGGCCTCTAATGGCAGGATTTGGAGCAAGAAAGTGCTTTCCCTCACTCCTGGGCAAGTTTTAGAAGTACTTGTGAGGCTCCCTGCCAGCCTGCAATTTGCAGGTTGTCTCGGCTGAAGCAGCAAGCTGAGGAAATGACAGTGTCCAATGCCACGCGCTCTCCCGTGGAGGGAACGCAACCCCTGCAGGTTACGTTGCAAATACTCTCCAGCCGCCAGCGAGTGCAGACACCCCCTTTTTAGCTGATGCTGTTGGCAGGAGCTTTAGCAAAGGAGCGGCACCTTAATGGCACTTTTGCTCCCAAATCTGCTTCATCACTACAAACGAGCATCAAGAGCAAAGTGAAGCAAAAGCCGTGTGATGGCTACCCCCAGGATAAACCTTTACTTACGAGTCAGGTGGGTCAGGAAGTAGCCGGAATACGCCACAGAAAAAACCGTGCAAACCGCGGCACAGACTTGCCCGATCATTCTAGCAGTGCTGTGCGGGTTTGCACACTGAATGCCACCCGGGGGAAAAACCAAGACTCCTCTCGGGGTGCAGGCCGTCTGCTGAGAACGCCTCAGTCACGAGGGTCCTCCTGCAGCGAGCGAGCCAAAGAGCTGCTCTGGACAAGGAGGCCTCGCGCGCGCCGGGACAACGTCGCGCTGACAGCACTGTGATGCGGCCCGGCTCCCTTGACGTCACAATAGCAGCCGCTCTGGCTCTGTTGGCGTAGTTACGCCCGGCAACCGAAATCTTCTGTACAGCTGACGCAAAAGAAAAGCCTGGGAAGATCTCCTCAGTCATAAAGCAGGAGAAAAAATCCTTACCGTCCATAAGCCAGTGCTCAAGGCATCCCGGGGTAACTCCGAAAATGCACCGATCCAGCAGGCCCCCAAGAAATCCAAGCAAACGTGGCTTTTCCTCCCCAAGGCTTTGACTAAAAGCAAGTGTGCTTGTTCCTGCTGGCATCTTTGTTGCTTCTGAAAGCCCTAACTGCTTTGATGACATTTAGGGGACAAAAGAAGCCAAGGAAATCAGTTTCCAGGAGTACTGCAGTGCGCAGTTGCTTCTTGAGCACGTAGGTGCATGCTGACCTTTGCTCGGACTCACTTTGGAGCCTGACCTCCCTTTCTGGCAGGGAGGTGTTGGCTTGTCTCCTGACACAAAGCTCCTCTCTTCCTGCTTGCTCTTTCTTTGGCACCTTAACGTCGGACAACATGCAGAAGAGCTGCGCGCTGATTCTCGGGCTGCCACAGTTTTGTTGTGTTGCAGCTCTGGCAGCAGCCTGCGGCTACCGCTCTGCGGTGGCCTGCAGGTGCCGAGCCCAAAGAAGGCCCGTTTCAAGCAGTCAAAAGCTGCAGCCTCACAGATGTTTGCCCAGGCTCCATGCTCCCTGTAAGATTCCTTGCAGACATTTGGATAGCCACATCCCAAAGAAAATGAGATGCAGTCATTCCCTTCTCTGTCAAAAGCTCCAGTTAAAGGCAGGAGCCAGCTTGAAAGAGGAGAGCAAGTACTGAGTGGGAGAGGGAAACGAGTGCATGCAACTCCTCTGGAAACCAACTCTGCTTGCCCATGCACGAATGACTCCGGGCTTAGCTCTCTTTTCTGGTGACTCAGCACAGACACGTCCTGTCTGCTGGGGGACAACTGCTGCAGTGTCTTTGAGGAGCTTCACACTGGGCTCTTCACACGTCGGATGCTGCGGGTGCCATTTGAAAATCGATGCAATGGCTGAAAGGCCCAGCTGCACCTTGAAATTCTGTTGCTGAAAAACTGCAGTAATTTACCAGGGTAATTCCCCCAATTTGAAAGCGTCTCGTTTTCCCCATCTCCTAGAGAGCTAACGTCAACCAGCCAGTTGTAGAGCTTACAGAAGGAAGAATGAGGCCTTAGCAGGGAAAGCCGAGCGTAGGCCCTCGGACTCCCTTGAGCAGAGCGCGTTAGTGCCCCAAAAGGACCAGAGAGGGAAGCGTTTGGGGGACGTGCCATTTCAGCCCTCCTTGGCTCTTGGATGCCACGTGACCGCCAGGAAAGGGGAACAAGCGGGGCCTGCTCCCTCCTCCTGCCCCTCCCTGAGGGGCGGCTGGCGCTGGGGGATGCCAGGGCACGGGGGGCGGGTGGGGGGGCAACATCTCCGCAGGGCGGGCGGAGCGGGAGCGGCCACGGGGCGCGTGGGGCGGGGCAGGGCCCCTCTGTGAGGGGGGAGAGCCTTGGGCCGCTGGGAAGCAGCGCAAAGCCATGAACAGGACAGCCCGTCCAGAGCGCACGGCTTCGAAGGCGCTGTCCAGCTTAGGCCCAGTGTGGCAAGGAAGGGAATCTTCCAGGGTTCTGAAGGTTTTACAGCCTTTTATTGCCAGTCCTGCTGAAACCAAGGGCTGAAACCAAGGGTCTTCCAGCTACTTCTTCATCTTCATCTTCATCTTCATCTTCATCTTCATCTTCATCTTCATCTTCATCATTCTGTCCTCCTGGTGACCTGTTCAGGCTGACAGCTCATGCCTGGTCCAGTTCTGCTGAGTCCCAGCTTTTTCTTTCATAGCTTAATCATCAGGATGACGATTGGTCCATTTCTAGCTCCAGGATAATTCTCAGCTTCCCTACATCAGCAATACTCTACTCTTAGCTAAACAATGCTCCTTTAATGAAACTTTCTGGGGACTGGAGTCCTAACGAAAACCAGCTAAGCTAAGAAAATCTCAAAACCATAAACTTCCTAACTATGGAACAGCTAAATTATAAAACTCAGGGGATGGCCGAATCTTCTCTTAAATACGGTACATCCCCTCTTCACTCCTCTGGGCTGGCGGGGCACCAAGGCCTCCTCAGGCGCAAGCGTCTCCTCTCCAATCTTCCTGCACTTGCTTGGCTGAGATGATCAGAGCAGCCAGGCTGGAGGCAGGATCGCCTGAGGTCACAAATGGATGCTGCCCAAAGGAAAAACACAACCAAAAGGAACCATGACTTCCCAAGATCACGTCCAACAGGCTCAAGCAGGGCTCCTCTGCTACCAGGAAGACGCGCAAAGAGGACCGAGGGCACCATCTGCCCCTCCGCCTTCCGCTCCCGGACCTGTCTCGCCCAGGCCCACGTGGCCCACAGTCCTCTTCGGCCCTTCATGCAGGTGTCCACAGCTCGCAGGGCTTTTTGCCGCTTTGCTTTTTCTTACCTTCAGGAGTTCCTGGGCAGACCAGCGCCTGTCCTCGTCTGTCTGCAGGCAGCAGCGGAGAAAGTCGCGCAGGAGAGCCGAGTGGTGCCTGGGGTTTTGCAGTTTTGGGGCCCCGTTCCTTTCTATCAGTTCAAAAACCTACCAAAAAGGGAAGCGGACACTCTACCTGCTCCTTTCCTAGCCACAACAGCTCTCTCTGCACAGAGCCACACTTTGAAGCTGCACCTTACCCTGAGACGGGGTTCCCTCTGGTAAGGAGCTTCCCCTTCCACCATTTCCAGCCCCACGATCCCCAGTGACCAGATGTCCACTTTGGGGCCGTAGGCTTCTCCTCTCACGACTTCTGGCGCCATCCAGCTGGGAGTGCCGACGCTGGAGCTGCACTTGTCGTGCTCAGGGGTGAGCTGAGCACAGAGGCCAAAGTCAGCTGCGGAGAAAAACAAACCCTGTCAAAGCCAGCTACAACTGGCAAACCCAGCCAAAGAATTGCCCGCTCAAAGCCTGACAAGGCCACGGTGAATCTAGCTGGAAAAGCAGCAGTGCTCTGCTTCCGCGGGGCTGTAGCCAGGGAAACAAGGCATTGGCCTCTTCAAAAACGCCCTCAGGTTTGGCGCACTGGCCAAGCAGTGCTTCTGGAGAACTGGCAGTTACCCCAGAGCAGCCCCAGAGCGCATCCCGGGAACGCTGCGCCGGACCAAGGATACCCACCCAGTTTGACAGATCCGTCCGTGCTCACAAGAATGTTGCAGCTTTTGACGTCTCTGTGGATGACTCGGCGGGAATGAAGGAAATGCAGTCCTTGCAGGCACTGAGAGAGAGAGGAGAAAGGGAAGGGTGAAGGTTCAGGACCTGATTTCATCCCGCAAGAAAGGAACGGGCTGGACGAGAGTGACAGCTTTCTCAGGGAATTGGGAGCCAGGGCGCAGCATCCTAGTGCTGTCAAGAGGAAGAGCTTGCTGCTTCAACACTCTTACGCGTGTTCTATCTTTCCAAGCAAAGGCACATCTGAGCTTCCAAAAGCCCCTCCTCCCTTCGGTACGTAGCGCGTGCCCTTTGGCTGGGGGGCGGCATGGCAAAGATTTTCTTGGTAGCCTTGTGGCAGCAGAGGAGGAAGCAGCACGTTAGACCTGTTCCAGAATCCAACGCCATCTGGGCTGCAATGCTATCCTTTGAAGCTGAGGACATCTCCTTTGCCCTTAGCTTGAAATTCTGCCACCAGCGTTCAGGCTTGGAGCGGCAAGGAATGCAGGACACACAGACAGGCTCCAGGCAAACGTTGAGAGGCAAAGCTGGCAAGAGGAAACAAGTGCGACACAGCGAGCGAGCCAGCGAGCCAGCGAGCGCGAGCGCCCCAGCACAACGGCAGCACGTAAGAGTGCGAGAACGGAGCCTAGGAAGTGCGGGGACACTGGCAGGCAGTTGGCTTCAGATGTTCTTTCTTCTGCATGTCGTGACAGCAACAGCAAAGCAAGGCCGTGAGCAAGAAATCTCTGCTGTTCTTAACCACCAGTTGACAAGGGCCAACAGGCCAGGGGAAGCACAAGCGGCATCCCTCACCTCCCGACAGACAGCGCCTATCTGTCCTTCCTCGAGGTACACTGCCCCGACTACATCATACAACGTGCCGCCGTCCATGAACTCCATCGCCAGCCAGAGCTCTCCATCGACCAGGTAGCTGAAAGAAGAAAAGCCCGGCATGGAGAGAGAGGACCTGGGCACAGCCCAGTCACCCGAGGGGCTGACCCAGCTTTCTGGAAGTGCTCTCCAAGCTGCATTTGCCAGAGGAGATTCTTGCAGACCAAGTGCAACCTCCTCCCACGCACTGGAGGAGAGAAATCCTAAACAGCTCCATTTTCTGCCAGTGACCAAAGGGGTTTGCCACTTTGGGCTTGCAGTATCCTAAAGGAACACTGACATGAGAATAGCCCCACCTGTCTAAGTAGGACACAATATTGGGGTTCCTACTGTCCCTCATGGCCACGATTTCATTGACAGCCAGCTCCTCGGACATCTCCTCTTGAAGAGCCATTTTCTTGATGGCCACCTAAAAGGACATTGAGAGACCGTTGACTTGAGAAGCCGCTCGTCGCACGAGATCCCCAGGAACACGCAGCGAGTGCTTGTGCAATGACGCAGCCCAGCTGTGCCAAAGGGCAGAGCTTAGGAGAAGGACCGAAGCCCGTCCCAAATGCCGTCTGCAGGCTGCTGAGCCTAGGCTGTGCTTCAGAGGAGCAGCCTCTGCCGCAGAGATGGAGCGGCCACCCAAAGCTCCAGCCAAGGCTCGCAGCCGCGGCGAAAGCGCTCCAGAGCTGCAAAATCTGCTGGGGGCATTGACACTTTACCTGTTGTCCTGTGCTGGCGTCGAGGGCTTTATAAACAGCTCCAAAACCCCTAGAAAGAAAACGGCAGCAGAAAAAGCCCTTTAGTCCCTGGCGGTGAAAGCCAGCCTAGGCGGGAGATCTCCCCAGGCTGCCTGGAGCATTTGGAAAACGCCTGGCTGCAGCGCCTCCCCCGCCAATAGCACAAGAGCCCAGCAGCCCTCTGCCACGCAGGGTGTCCAGGAGAAAACTGAGGCCCAGTGTGAACACCAAGGGCTGCTACAAATCTCCAAGGCACACGCCCGATTGCTTCCGTTCCCAGCCTAAGGGGGACCCTTTGGAAAAACTGGAGAAGAACTTGGAAAACTCTGCCTTTGAGAAGTGTTATCTGCCAGCTCTCGGGTGACAAGGTGCTCTGGTAGGCCGGCAGGGGCGGGACATCTTCCAGGCCCTGCTCCTTGCTGCAAGCAAGGCAGACCTTGCCAGCACCAGGTTGTCTTTGATGATGCCTTCTGACTGCTCTGACTGAGCAGTCCTGAGAGGTGGCAGGAAGGTAAAGCCGGAGTCTGACCGTGTTCGCAGCTTGCCTGACTTCACGCTTGACGCTGCACCGGCCAAATGACCGGGCCCGTGGTTTTGCGTAAGGAGCAGGCGTCAGACTTACCCTCGTCCGAGTTCTTCAAACGCCGAGTATTTCCTCCTCGGCTCGCCCAGACTCACAATGCTCCCTGAAAGACAAAAGCAGTGCAAGGTGCTCACTTTCAAAGGGAGATGCCGCTCCCCAGACGATCCAAGATGCAGCCCCACTGTCGGGAGCTCTGTGCCCATTGCAGTCACTTGGCTTCCAGCCGCTGAGAACAGCGAGCGGGAGGGCCATCTTCTCCGCCTTTCAGCAGCTGGCCTTTCCAAGAAGGACTTCACGGCTCTCAAGCACAGCAGCTCATGTGATAAGCCAGAACGAAGGGCCTTTAGGAACTGGGCCCTCCGAGTTAAGGAAGGGCCTCCGCGGCCTCTGCAGTGGCACCTGCCGTCACCGGCAGGGCCACTTAGGAGAACAGTGTGCAGCAGTGAGAGGAGGAGCGAGAACAGTCGTAAAAAGGGCAGCCAGAGAAGAGCTGGGGCCCGAGAGCTCCCTGGGGCCCAGTCACCCGCTAGGTGCCAGCCTTCTGCTCAACAGAAACAATCTCTGCTTTTGTCTTTGGCACAGAGGGCAGCCCAGGAAAAGTCAAGCCAGTGCCAGCTGCCCTCAGAGGCAGCGGGAACACGCCGAGCGCTCTCTTGCTGCCTCAAAGCACAGCAACAGGTTCTTGGAGGGAGGCCTAAATGCCTCTGTGACACTAAAGCGAGGAGGAACTTCAGAGACCCGCAGAAAACACACCGCTCTGGCAGACCAGAAATACACCAGACGTACTCAGTCTCTTCAGGCTCTGCTCCTCTCTCATCTCCGGCTGCTGGGCTGGGCTGCTGGACGAAGTGCTGGCACGTGGGGGAGTGCTGGCTGCTGCAGAGCGCGCCGGTGAAGCGGCACGTTGGACGGCAGAGCGCGCGTCAAGAGAGAGCTGGGACAAGAAAGGATTGCCCGTCAGAAAGGCGGCTGGCACAGATGCCCTGCAGAGCACACGGCAAAAGGAAGGCTGTCAGCCACCGCCAGGCCTCTTTGGCTGGGGGGGTTTTGCATGTCCCCTTCTCAAAGGCAACGGGCAAAGCCCAAAGGCTGCTGTGATACAGCAGCACATGGCCAGGTTCATGCTACATTTTATCGATTTTCTGCAAGACCACTGCAACAAGGTATTGACGAGCTTGCAAAGATCCAGCAAGAGGTGGGAGCAGGGCCCCAGAGCCTTGTTGCTTTCCTCCTGCTGTGTTCCCCTGGGCAATGAAGTCACCCTCGAGTGGGCATGGTAGCGTCTGACCAGAAGGCCAGTCTGCTCTACGTTGTGCCTGAAGCTAATTGGTCCCTCCCAGGGGCCAGTGTCTCCTAAGTATCCTGCAAGGCTCTCAACTGAGTCTTTGGACCGTCTCTGTCCACTGACCACGGGGAGCCTGCACGGACACCGTGCACCGAGGGGCTCACTTCTACGCTGGCAACAATTGAAAGGCACAATGCTGCCTCTCGTCTGATCCCAAAGACATTCTCAGGCCCTCTCAGCGTCCCAGCAAAATGGCGCTCAAATGGGAAAGTTCAGAAGCCATTTGCCAGGGGTGCCTGGCCTGGCTGAAGCAGCACTACGTCATGGCAGGCACACAGCCCCCAGCATCTTCAGGCACGAGCGGCAAGGGCTGGCTCGTCAGAAACTTGAAGCTCGGCCCTCCACCAAAGGCAGTGCCAACCACAGGCGCCACTTACTGGCTCTGCACGTTCAGGCCGTGGATGGACACCAGCTGGAGGCTTCTTGTCATTTGGCTCCTCTTCCGCATCTTCCTCAGCAAGAGAGGGAGCCAGAGGAGCTGCTGACCCTGCTGGTGAGCCCTGCAGACAGACAGCAGTGAGAGGGACAGGGAGCAGCCAGTCCTTTAGGAGCTGCTTTCTTGTCAGCTCCGTAAGCTGCTTTCTTTTCACCCAGACTAAGGGGAAATCAGAAACTTTGATCAAAGTGGGATTCTGAGTCGTGAAATTCACCCTCTTAAGGTGGGCAAATTAGGTGGTGCTCCGTCTTGCTGTGCATTTGATCCTCCACCCTGGCTAGAATCAGCAAGACACCTTTGGCCTGCCACACTTGCCTTTCATCTCTTGAAAGGCTCTTCAATGGAAAATTAGGAAAGAGCCAGTGCTCCCTTTGCTGCTGCTGATGCCAACACCGACTTGGCCTTTCTTTCCGCCTCCCAGGCTGGCACTCTACACTCTACCACAACAGGCCAAGCTCACAGCTTGCCGCACAATTCTTACATGCCAGCAAGGTCAGAGGTTCCTTTGCCACTCACCAAAGGACGGGCTTGTCTCCATCCGCGTGTGAGGTGACCTGCAGAGAGCAAGGCAAAAGGAACCAGATGCCGTTAGAAAAGTGCCTGTGCTGGGGAGTCCCACAGGACAAGTCAGTCCCAACAGAGAGCATTTTCCTTTCCCAACATCCCTCCAGGAGCAACACAAGATTTTCCCACTGCAAGCAAGAGAACAACAAGGACACTATACTAGGCTCTCTCTACTTTTGTCGCTGAAGAAACAGAAACACGATCACAGAAATGCCAAGTGGCCTTTAAGTCAGAGCTTCTGTTCTGCCCAACAGCTCAAGCAGCTTTTTCCTCTTCTCTTTTCTGCAACCTTTCTTTTCTGGTTTTTTGTTGTTGTTGTTGTTGTTGGGTTGTTTTTAATTTGGTTTTTGTTTGTTTGTTTGTTTTTTAAATAAATTGCATGCACTAATTCCCATCCATTTGCTGCAAATGATCCCCCAGGAAAGCTTCCACAAAGGGCCCCATAGCTGTGGCGGTTCTCTTCTAAAGCAGCCCAGGAACAGCTCCTGGGTTCAGGAGCAAAGCCTAAGCGGTTAGGAGCTTGCACTTCATTGCCAAGGGAATTGCTCTCTTGGCACACTGTCAAGGGTCATAGCAGAGAGCCAAGGCCTCTAATGGCAGGATTTGGAGCAAGAAAGTGCTTTCCCTCACTCCTGGGCAAGTTTTAGAAGTACTTGTGAGGCTCCCTGCCAGCCTGCAATTTGCAGTTGTCTCGGCTGAAGCAGCAAGCTGAGGAAATGACAGTGTCCAATGCCACGCGCTCTCCCGTGGAGGGAACGCAACCCCTGCAGGTTACGTTGCAAATACTCTCCAGCCGCCAGCGAGTGCAGACACCCCCTTTTTAGCTGATGCTGTTGGCAGGAGCTTTAGCAAAGGAGCGGCACCTTAATGGCACTTTTGCTCCCAAATCTGCTTCATCACTACAAACGAGCATCAAGAGCAAAGTGAAGCAAAAGCCGTGTGATGGCTACCCCCAGGATAAACCTTTACTTACGAGTCAGGTGGGTCAGGAAGTAGCCGGAATACGCCACAGAAAAAACCGTGCAAACCGCGGCACAGACTTGCCCGATCATTCTAGCAGTGCTGTGCGGGTTTGCACACTGAATGCCACCCGGGGGAAAAACCAAGACTCCTCTCGGGGTGCAGGCCGTCTGCTGAGAACGCCTCAGTCACGAGGGTCCTCCTGCAGCGAGCGAGCCAAAGAGCTGCTCTGGACAAGGAGGCCTCGCGCGCGCCGGGACAACGTCGCGCTGACAGCACTGTGATGCGGCCCGGCTCCCTTGACGTCACAATAGCAGCCGCTCTGGCTCTGTTGGCGTAGTTACGCCCGGCAACCGAAATCTTCTGTACAGCTGACGCAAAAGAAAAGCCTGGGAAGATCTCCTCAGTCATAAAGCAGGAGAAAAAATCCTTACCGTCCATAAGCCAGTGCTCAAGGCATCCCGGGGTAACTCCGAAAATGCACCGATCCAGCAGGCCCCCAAGAAATCCAAGCAAACGTGGCTTTTCCTCCCCAAGGCTTTGACTAAAAGCAAGTGTGCTTGTTCCTGCTGGCATCTTTGTTGCTTCTGAAAGCCCTAACTGCTTTGATGACATTTAGGGGACAAAAGAAGCCAAGGAAATCAGTTTCCAGGAGTACTGCAGTGCGCAGTTGCCTCTTGAGCACGTAGGTGCATGCTGACCTTTGCTTGGACTCACTTTGGAGCCTGACCTCCCTTTCTGGCAGGGAGGTGTTGGCTTGTCTCCTGACACAAAGCTCCTCTCTTCCTGCTTGCTCTTTCTTTGGCACCTTAACGTCGGACAACATGCAGAAGAGCTGCGCGCTGATTCTCGGGCTGCCACAGTTTTGTTGTGTTGCAGCTCTGGCAGCAGCCTGCGGCTACCGCTCTGCGGTGGCCTGCAGGTGCCGAGCCCAAAGAAGGCCCGTTTCAAGCAGTCAAAAGCTGCAGCCTCACAGATGTTTGCCCAGGCTCCATGCTCCCTGTAAGATTCCTTGCAGACATTTGGATAGCCACATCCCAAAGAAAATGAGATGCAGTCATTCCCTTCTCTGTCAAAAGCTCCAGTTAAAGGCAGGAGCCAGCTTGAAAGAGGAGAGCAAGTACTGAGTGGGAGAGGGAAACGAGTGCATGCAACTCTTCTGGAAACCAACTCTGCTTGCCCATGCACGAATGACTCCGGGCTTAGCTCTCTTTTCTGGTGACTCAGCACAGACACGTCCTGTCTGCTGGGGGACAACTGCTGCAGTGTCTTTGAGGAGCTTCACACTGGGCTCTTCACACGTCGGATGCTGCGGGTGCCATTTGAAAATCGATGCAATGGCTGAAAGGCCCAGCTGCACCTTGAAATTCTGTTGCTGAAAAACTGCAGTAATTTACCAGGGTAATTCTCCCAATTTGAAAGCGTCTCGTTTTCCCCATCTCCTAGAGAGCTAACGTCAACCAGCCAGTTATAGAGCTTACAGAAGGAAGAATGAGGCCTTAGCAGGGAAAGCCGAGCGTAGGCCCTCGGACTCCCTTGAGCAGAGCGCGTTAGTGCCCCAAAAGGACCAGAGAGGGAAGCGTTTGGGGGACGTGCCATTTCAGCCCTCCTTGGCTCTTGGATGCCACGTGACCGCCAGGAAAGGGGAACAAGCTGGGCCTGCTCCCTCCTCCTGCCCCTCCCTGAGGGGCGGCTGGCGCTGGGGGATGCCAGGGCACGGGGGGCGGGTGGGGGGGCAACATCTCCGCAGGGCGGGCGGAGCGGGAGCGGCCACGGGGCGCGTGGGGCGGGGCAGGGCCCCTCTGTGAGGGGGGAGAGCCTTGGGCCGCTGGGAAGCAGCGCAAAGCCATGAACAGGACAGCCCGTCCAGAGCGCACGGCTTCGAAGGCGCTGTCCAGCTTAGGCCCAGTGTGGCAAGGAAGGGAATCTTCCAGGGTTCTGAAGGTTTTACAGCCTTTTATTGCCAGTCCTGCTGAAACCAAGGGCTGAAACCAAGGGTCTTCCAGCTACTTCTTCATCTTCATCTTCATCTTCATCTTCATCTTCATCTTCATCTTCATCTTCATCATTCTGTCCTCCTGGTGACCTGTTCAGGCTGACAGCTCATGCCTGGTCCAGTTCTGCTGAGTCCCAGCTTTTTCTTTCATAGCTTAATCATCAGGATGACGATTGGTCCATTTCTAGCTCCAGGATAATTCTCAGCTTCCCTACATCAGCAATACTCCACTTTTCACCACCGTCACCTCTCGCCGCTCTCTCGGTGCAACTCTTCAGTGACACGGGGCTGCGGAGATTCCCTGGTGTGGGTCTTTTATTGCATTTTATTCTATTCTCCCTACTGTTTTTTTCTATTCTCACCTCTCACCCTCCTCGGCACTGCCCTTCTGGCCACACCCGACAGCGCCCGTCCCGCCGTGCGGCTCGTCAGTGACACCGGGCGCCGCGGACATCCCGGTGCAGTTTTTTATTCTCTTTTACTCTGTTCTCTGTATTTTAATCTACTCAACCTCCGCCCGTCCCTCGGTGCAGCTCCTTCAGACGCGGGCGGGGGAGACGCGTCTCGGTGCGGCTCTTCTCTTCTCTTCTCTTCTCTTCTCTTCTCTTCTCTTCTCTTCTCTTCTCTTCTCTTCTCTTCTCTTCTCTTCTCTTCTCTTCTCTTCTCTTCTCTTCTCTTCTCTTCTCTTCTCTTCTCTTCTCTTCATTTCCTTATGTTCCCAGCCCACCCGTGCCGCGGAGCGACTCCTTCAGGGACCCGGCGTGGCACAAACCCCTCGGGGCGGCTCCAACAGAGCCCCGCCCGCCGCCGCTCCCCGAGGCCTCCCCGCTGCTCCCTGGCCATCGGACACCGCAGGCCGACCTGGCCCCTTCTTCTTCTTCCTCTTCCTCCTCCTCCTGCCGGGATTCAGCCCCCGCCGCCGCCCGGCTCCTTCTGCCGCTCCTGCCCGGCACGAAGCGGCGCTGCTGCTGACGGGGCCGGAGCGCGGCTGCCCCGCGACTGCCCCGCGCCTCAGGGCCGGGCCGGGGAGTGACCGCACGGCTGGGGAGGGACCCCCGCTGGACACGGCAAGGATTCCTGTCCCTCCGGGGGAAGCACGGACTCACCGAAACTCCCATCCCTTCTCCGTGCGCCGCTGGCCAGAGGAGGGAGGGAAACGGGGATTGCTCTGGAGTTTTACATTCAATCCTTACAAAGCAGAGTCACAGATGGAGCTCCGCTTTCAGCTTCAAACGAGGGAATCCAACGGGAGCGCTGGCGCTTCTGTAACCTCAAGCTGTTCCTTGATACTCGACACTTTAGTTCTGGCCATAGGAAGCCCTTCAAGCAGCAATGGCTCTCCCAGGCACTGGTTTCTGGCTCACACCCAGCTCGGAGCTTGGACAAGGAACCCAAAGTCCCAGGAGAAGAAGCTCTGCTGTTACTTTCTTTATTCAGTTCTTTTTATTATATTTTAGATATCATCTATATTTTACTGGATTTTTTTCTTTTTCTAAAATCTTGTGTTTATTCTCTCTTTGCCCCCTCCAGCCCTTGTCCCCCTCCCGGAGGTTTGTGGGGCACTGCTGTCCCTCAGCCCTTCCTGCCCCGGCACCCGCGGCCGCTCCGGTGCCCTCAGGCCCCAGCTCAAAGCGAAACCACAAAACCCTCTGGAAAGAAAGCCGGTCTGGGGGAAAACCCTGCAGGGGGAATTGAATGCCACGGACAGCGATTGCTGAGAGTTGGAGATTCCAAACACTCCAAGGGGCCGGAGGGAACCACGCTGCGGCCTCGGGGCCTCCCTGGGGCACTGCGGGGACCCCCGAGCAGAGCGACTCTTCCCGCTCCCCAAAATCCGCAGCTTTGGGTCAGCTGAGGAAAGGAGCTGGAAAAAGGGTCTGGAAAGGGGCTGGAGCCCGAGGGGACCCCTCAGCCTTGGCCCGGAGCAGCCGCAGGAAAATGCCCCGGAAACCAAGGAAATCGATGGAAGTAATGAGGAATTTTTGAACTCTTTCCGCTGCTGTTTCCAGAAAGTCCCGGCCGGATCCTGCTGGGAGGAGCCGGGGATGGGGTGGGGCCTCAGGGCTTAATTGGGGAGAAAAGTTGAACTGGGGCAAGGAAACTTTAATGGTGGGGAGAAAATGTGAACGGAGGGGATTTGAATGGGAGGGGATGATTTGAATTGGGCAGAGAAAATGAATTGGGGGAGGAGCCCCCCAGCCCTCGGCTGTGCCCCGAAGATGCTGCCACCGGTTCCCCTGCTCCCACCCCCCGGGCTGGGGGCACGGAGCTGCCGCTGCTCCCCAGGAATGCCACGGGATAAAAACTCCACTCAAGCTTTTATGTTCCCAGTCATTCCCAAGAAGATCCCACTTGCCCCCAACATGGTCCCAGTTGTTCCCAGTCATGTCCTGTATGGTTCCTTTCACTCTCAGTCCCTCCCAGTAGGAGTAAGGTACAGCCCCAGTCACTTCCAGTATGAACCCAGCCACTCCCATTCAGTCCCTCTATGATGCCTTTTGCCCCATCATGGACCCAGTTGCTCAAAGCATGATCCCAGTATGAGTCCAGTCACCCCCAGGATGATTCCAGGTAACTTCCCAGTATGAGTCTGGTTTGATCCCTGTCACCCCCAGTATGATCCCAGTCACTCCCAGATACTCCCAGCACTATGCCAGTCACTGCAACATGACCCTGTCACTCCCACTATGATCCCACTATGACCCCAGTATGGACCAGCTGCTCCCAGGATGATCCCAATTGCCCCCTGCATCTTTCCAATTGTGCCCTTTCACCACCACTGTGGTTCCAGTCACTCCCAGTACAATCCCAGTCATTCCCAGTATGATGCAAATCACTCCCAGTATATCCCAGCAGCACCCATTGGGCCTCAGTATGTTCCCAGTAACCCTCAGTGTGGTCCCAATATATCCCAGTATAATCCCTGGTGCTCCAAATCTGGCCCTGTCCAGTCCTGATCCTGGTGCCAGTGTATCCTCCTGTCCCATTCTGTCCTAGTCCATCCCATTCTGTCCCAGTCCATCCCATTCTGTCCCAGTCCATTCCGGTCCCTTCCCGTCAGCCGCCGCCGTTTTCCGGATCCTTCTGCCGTCCACCCCCCCCCCCAAAGCTGCCCCTCCACCCCCCAAGATGCTGACGGGGATCGGGGGCTTCGTGTTGGGCTTTGTCTTCCTGGCGCTGGGGCTCGGCTTCTACCTGCGCAAGCAGGTGACGGGAGGGGCCCGGGGGTCGTGTCCCCCCTCCCCCGGAGCTCTGAGGTCCCCCGGGGCCCCCCAGCCCGGTGTCACCCCCTTTGCTCTGCCCACAGAGCTCCTGAGCCACCGGTGGCCGCAGCCCCTCCCCGTGGCCTCGGGCCCGGCCGGGACCCCCCGCTCCATCCCCGCGCTGATTTTGGGGGTCGTGTGTCCCCCCCAGCCCCGCTGTCACTCTGCCCCTGCCCGGCTGCTCCCAGTGTTTCCAGGAAGGCTTCCCAGTTCGCCCCGGTCCCGTTTATTGGGAAACAGTGGGAAGGGACTTTGGGGGATCCCGCGGGGGGACCGAGAGTGGAGGGGGCAGAACCGGCCCCAGGATGGATCGAGAATGGGGACCCCCGTGTGTCACCCCTGTGTCACCCCCCCCCCGGGGGGCCCTTGGGAGGCACCTGAACCCCAAATCGGCACCCAGCGAACCCCAAAGGCGCAGAGACCCCCCCCCTAAGCCGCCCCACAGCCCCCAACGACCAACCAAAATCCCCCGCGAGTATCAGATAATCAGAGAAGGCGTTGAACAACCTTCAGCCAATCAGAGCGCGCGGCGCTGGTGACTCACCAGTTGCCAGGCAGACCCGCAGCGCTCAGCGCTCCCCACCCGGACCCCGCCTGCGCCCCCCCTCGCTCCCAGCGCCCCCCGCCAGGGGAATTTGAGGAGGGGGCGCGTGGGGGGCGCCCAGGCCGGGCCCAGAGCCCAGCCCTGCCCCAGCCCGACCTCTCCCGGCTCCATCCCGGCTCCATCCCGGCTCCTCCCGCGGGATGCGACCGCGCTGGGAAAACGGGGGGCCAAGGGTGGGCGCTGGGCCCAGGGGGAGCAGGAGAAAGGATGGGGGAGGAGGAGAAGGAGAAGGAGGCACCTTTTAATGATATTTTACTGAGTCTCATTTTTTAGAGACCGGGATCAATACTCCCCAGCCGTCAGGGCGAGTCCCTCAGGGCTGCGGGGCCCTGCTGCCGGCTCACCCCGTGCCAGCCCAGCGCCAGCGCTCAGCGGGGCTTTGGCTTCCCGTGCCCTTTCCCGTGTCCCCAGCCCAGCGTCACCACCCCCGTGTCCCTAGGTCGTGCCCCACCCCTGCCCCCCTCCCCCTTTGTCGAGACACGGAGGATGAGAATTTCCCCACCATCCACCCCAAGAGTTCCCCCGAGCCCATTTCCTCTCGTGCTTTCCCTTGGCAGCAGAGCCCCACCCCTCCTGGCTGCCCCCTCCTGTCAGGGACTTGGAGAGAGCCAGGTCCCCCCTGAGCCTCCTTTCCTCCAGGCTCAGCCCCCTCAGATCCCTCAGCTGCCCCTCAGAAGTCCTCCAGAGCCTTCCCCAGCTCCATTCCCATCTCTGGACGTGCTCCAGCCCCTCCATGTCTTTCTTGCACTTTGAAGCCCAATCGCTGCCCTGTCGCTGCAGGTGCCAAAACCCCAGGGAGACTCCTTGGAAATGGGGGTAGAGAGGAGCCCTTCAAAGGGAAACGTGTGCAAAACTGCTCCCAATGGCCGAGCGGGTTTGGTGTGGCTGCGGGAGGAAGAGATGCTCCGGGACTCCGCCTCGGCCCCGGAGCGGAGCGGCCCGTGCTGCCCCGGGGCGCGCGGGGCTCGGCCGTGGGGCGCGCGGGGGGGAACGGACACACGGGCACCGGACACACGGACACGCGGACAAACGCTCCCAGCGCTTCAGCGGCAGCAGCGGCAGCAGCGGCAGCAGCGGCAGCAGCGGCAGCAGCACAAAAGCAGCGAGTCCACGAACCCTCTGCGTCCCTTCTCCTGCTCCTCCTCTCCCTCTCCCAGTGTCTCGCACCCTCTCCCGCTCTCCCTTTCGTTCCCCAACCCCCCCTCCCGCGGCCTCCCTCTCCCCAGGCCCGGCCGGGCCATGCCCCCGGCCCGCCCCCGGCCCCGGGCGGGGCTGCCCCCTCCCCGCCCCCGGGCGTCCCGCCGCGGTCCCGCCTCCGCCCGGCTCTCGCCGTCCTGGCTGTGGCGCTGCTGGGCGGGCATCAGTGCCTGGCTCCTGGGCAGCATCGCCAGCCCCTGGCTCCGGCTGGCCCGACCCCTACCCCGGCCCCGGCCCCGGCCCCGGTCCCGGCCTCGGCTCCTCCCGGGGCCCGCCGGGGACACAGGCGGCGCGGCCGCTCCCGCCGCCTCCGCAGCGTCTTCCCCGCTCCGAGCTCCGCCGCTCTTGAGCGCGGCCGCCGGCCCCGAGCCGCCGGTGGCCCCTCCAAAAGAGCCCCCATGTGGGGATGGCCGGCCCGGGGCGGTTGAGCGGCGCTCGGGGGCCGTTCCTGGCCCCGGGCCGAGCGCTGACGGCCGCGTCTCGCGGGCACGGAAGGCGCAGCAGGGCCTGAAGGAGCGCTACCGGCTGGGTTCGCTGCTGGGGCGCGGCGGCTTCGGCAGCGTCTTCGCGGCCACGCGGCTCTCGGACGGCGCCCCGGTGAGTGGCGGGGCCGGCGGCGGGCGCAGGAGGCGGGGGGCAAAGGAGGAGGAGAAGGAGCATGGGGCTGGGCACGGCGGGCGGCGAGCTCAGCCCGCTGCTCCCCTTGCCTTGCAGGTGGCCATCAAACGGGTGCCGCGGAACCGCATCGGCCATTGGGGCGAGCTGGTGAGTGAGCGAGGGGCAGCGGGAGAAGCCGGGGCGCGACGGGCGGGGATGAGCCGAGGCCCGGCAGGGTGGAAGCCGCCAGAACACTTCGAGGGAGAGCGGCCGTGGGGCCAGCGGAGCGCGCAGAGCGTCCCCGGCTGGCTGAGGGCTTCCCGAGCCCCGGCACGGCATCAGCTCCGCTGACAGCACCGTGCTCCTCCCACAGCCCGACGGCACCCGAGCACCACTGGAGATCGTGCTGCTGGACAAGGTGTCCGCTGGCTTCCCTGGCATCGTCCAGCTCCACGAGTGGCTGGAGCTCCCCAACAACGTGGTGATGGTGCTGGAGCGCCCGGAGCGGTCTCAGGACCTCCTTCACTTCATTTGGGCACGGGGCTTCCTGTGCGAGGAGGTGGCGCGGCACCTGTTCCGCCAGGTGCTGGAGGCCGTGCGGCACTGCACCAGCTGCGGGGTCCTGCACCGGGACATCAAACCGGAGAACATCCTGGTTGACCTGGCAACCGGGCAGGCCAAACTCATCGACTTTGGCTGTGGCACCTACCTGCAAGCCGCAGCCTACACCAGCTTTGCAGGTGAGCCCACGCAGGGGGAGGCTCCTGGTAGCGGCATCTCACAGCCCAACATCTCACGGCCCAACATCTCACAGCCCAAAGCCAGCTGTGGCAGGGGGGATTCTCCCTTTTGCTGCCAGTCATGGCAGCCGGAGTCTTCAGCTGAGCTGCTTTTGAGCGGCGCTGGCTGAAGGGCTATTTTCCAGCCTTGCTGGCAGCCTTTCGCCAGCCACTCTGCCCAGGACTGGCGCTGGGGCTGGGGCAGCCAGCGTCACAGAAACACCCGTGGGTGGGAGTAGCAGAGAGGGGGGCCCAGAACCTGTGCTCCAGCCCGTTTGGTGTGCAGGCGAGACAGGGCTCGGACTGCTCTGCTGCCCGTGCTTGCCTTGGCTTAAGAATGGTTTCTGGGGCAGTGCAGGCAGGGAGGATGAAAGCGTGGTTTTTCCCCAGCACCAAGTGGGTTTTTCCTTTGCATGGAATGCTCGGGCCTTGCCAGGGCTTCCGCTGCCCTCTTGCGACACCAGCGGCTTCTTTTCCAACCCCCAGTTTGTACGCAAGTCCCAGGTGCTGGCAAGAGGGCAGCGGGTCACGCCGTGTGCCGCTGCTGCGGCCCCCGCATGCCCAGGGATGCTGGGGCGAGGCTCTGGGAGCAGGCAGCGTCCCCCTGAAGAACTCCACCTCTATTCCATAGGAACACCGTCCTACAGCCCCCCGGAATGGACCCTGTTAGGCTGGTACCACGGCGAGGCAGCGACCGTCTGGTCCCTGGGCATCGTGCTGCACCAGATGGTCTGCGGGGAGCACCCTTTCAGGAGGGGCTGGCACAGCACCTGGGGCCGGCTCTCGCTCCCACGACGGCTCTCTCCAGGTGGATCCTCGTCTCTGCAGCACGGGGGGAATAGCAGTGCTGGGAGACAGCAGCGGGCTCAGGAGCATCCCGCACTGGCAGCTGCTGAGCAGGTGGCAATGTCCTGCTCTCCTGCTCTCCAAAAGAAAGAATTGATGGCAAAGTTTAGGCACAGCCCTGAGCACACGCAGCACGGCCTGGCCATGGCAAGAGTGGGGCAAAGCGGACAGGAGCCTTCTGCAACTGACTGGCGCTTTCTGCTTTCTCTCCGCAGAGTGCCAGGATCTCATCCGACGGTGTTTAACCGTGCTCTCCTCGGAAAGGCCCTCATTAGAAGACCTGTCCTGTGATCCTTGGATGCAGGATATTCACATGCCATAGGAGAAGGGAGAGAGCCACGTGCACGCTTTGACCCAGGGAGCCGGTAAGTTCCAGCTGCACACGCGCCTTGGCAGGAAGCAGCAAAGAAAGGCAGAGATTTTGTCCTGCCTGAATCGCTGCGCAGGGCTCCTCAGCTGGGCACGCGCAGCCCTGCTGCTGGAGCTGAGCTGCTCTTCCCAGCACTGGTGGCCCCCATGCCAGCTGCTTTTGCTTGTTCTGCTTCAGCGACAGCCGGGGCCCTGGGCAGAGCACTGACAGCCTGCTCCAGCCCCAGGGAAGAAGGAGCCCCTGGGGAAGCTGTGGCAGGTGCGGCTGCTGCTGCTGGAGACATGGAGGGTGACATCAAGGATGACAAGCTCTTCCTCCACCTGGCAAGCTGAAGATGATGGACTTCAATTGTGGCACCTTCTCCAAAGCCAGGCTCCACAGCGAATTTGCAGATGAGTCCACACGCAGGGGGATGCTCCCAGATTTGTGCATTGCACAGCCTGGCCGGGAAGCAAAGGTTTCCCCCTTTGCTGGGGCGGATGCAACCAATTCTTCAGTCGGCTGCCAAGCTGCTTTTTGGCAGGGCTGGGGGGATGGGCTGGGCTGGTTTTGAACTGGGAGTCTGCTCCTGGCCCTGCCAACAGCCCCCAGCACCCACCGTGGCCCGCGCTGGGGCTGGGGCTGGGGCAGCCAGCCCGACACAAACAAAGCCCCATGGTGGGAGCAGAGGTTGGACACCAGAAGCTGTGCATGGGCTGCTTTGCTCTGCAGGCAAGGAAGGGCTTGGGCTGCTCCAGTGCCCTTGTTTGCTTTGGGCTCAGCATGACTTTTGGGGGCAGTGCAGGGGGAAGGCAGAAAGCGTGGGCTGCCCTGGCCCGTGGGTGGGGTTTTCCCTCGCATGGCAGGCTTGGACCTTCCTCAAGGCCCAGCAGGGAGAAGATTTTTTACCTTTTTCCTTGTTTTCCCTTTTTGTCTGTAATCTCTTTTCATTGATTTATGGTTTGTTTTTCCAAAGGAAGCATTCTAGGTGCTGTCTGGTCCGGATGGCAAAGTGCTTGGGAGCAGCTGTGGCATGGATGGGACATGCCCTTGGAGAAGGGCTGAGGACACCGTTTGGGAGCAGCTTTTCTTCTGGCGGCGGGAGGCGTGAGGTGGGTGCCCGTCCTCTTGGCACGGCTGGGATAAGGGCTTTTGGGAGACGGCAGCGAGCACAGCGGCATCCTGCTCTGGGCAGCTGCTGAGGAGGTGGCTGTGCCACGGCCGGCTGCAGGCTGGGCACGTGTCCTGCCCTCCTGCTCTCCTGCCAGAGGCAGCAATGCTGGGCAGCTTTGGGCAGCGCCCTGAGCGCGGCCAGCACGGCCTGGGCACCGCGGGCGGCTGGGACAAGGGGGACGGGAGCCTTCAGCTGACGGGTGCTTTCTGCTTTCTCTCCTTGCAGCCGGGCTCTGTGGATGCTGAGGCTGCTCTGGGCTCCACCAAGGCTCTGCTGCGGCTCAGCCCCGGGGCCACGAGAAGCCAAAGAAGAAACGCCGTGACCTGCAGCAGAGACGTGCTTGAGTAGCTCGGCAGTGCAGCTCAAGTTTGCAGAGTGTGCACCTCCGGGGGAAAATATGACACCCCCCCAATAACAAACTTGTTCAGTAACTTCTGAAATGAAATCAGTCTGGGATGACCCCCAATGCCATTTTTCAGCTTGCTCAAGCTGAAGCCCAGCCCTTCTCTGAACAGTTCTCTCCCCCACCTGCCTTTTGCTCCACAAGTGCTCCCTCTTTCCCCCAGTGAGTTCCCAGCTCACCGCAGTCCCCATTGCACTGTAGCCTTCCTTGATGGCCCTGGCCATGAGGAAGAATGAGCCCCAGGTTTAGGGACTCGTGTTGTCACTGGCTGAAGAACAGCAATGTCTCAAAGGTCTGGTGAGATTTGGGGGTCATTCAGAGCTGCTCTCCAGGCCTCAGCTCTGCTCACTGCTGGCTTCCCACTTCCTTTTCCTCATTCTTCACAAAGCAGGATGAGCTCTGTGAATGCCCTTGACCCTCGCCACCCTTCCCAGCCCAGCCACCCAGCCCAGTTAGGCTTAAGCTGGAGCTTCTCTGTCTCCTCTGGCACCCCAGTGCAGTCCCCTCTGTGGGGAGCAGCAGCCCCAGAGCACAGCACACAACAGTGCAGGCCACAGCCGGAGCAGCTCCCTGCAGCCATGGCTTGGCTCTTTGTGGCAACCAAATGCTCCCTGTTTGCAGCTGTCCCTGGAGGATGGCCCCAGGGCAGAGCCCAGCCGGGCTCCCAGTGCATCCCCTGGAGCCTGGGGCAGACAGCGCTCGCAGAGCTGAGGTTCATGGTGAGCACCCAGAGCTGTGGCTCGCAGTCGGTGTTTGCAAGCGTTGTGATCTCATCTCCTGCAACCTGTGGGGAAAACGAGCTGTGCGGCCAGGCCAGCACCGCCCCTCTTGGCAGGGACGAGGCTGAAGGCCTTTCCTGTTACCGAGGAGGCGGCATTAAGCCTTAGCAGGGCCTGGCAGCTGTGGAGCCGGATCTCGCCCGCTGTCCGGGACTCGCTGCCCACCAACCGCCCCCACCCGCCGCGCTCCCTTCTGCAGGGACAGAAGGCTCTGGCTGTACCAGGCTTTCCATCACGTCTGTGTACCCATAGCTGTGGAACGCACATGGAGAGGGAAAGTGTCAGTCACGGTGCTTGCACACTCCTTCCTTTCCATACAGGACACATTCCTGCGCACCCCCTGTCAGGGTCTATTCAAAGGAGAGGCATGGATAGAGATTTCCCACAGAGCTCTGACTCTGGCGGAACTCACCTTGTCAGCCAGCAGCCAGGGCATTTTTTTCCCAGCTCTGTGTCAGTCGGTGCCCAAGAGCTGAAGGGAGCAGCATTTAGAAGCAGTTTCCAGATTTCTAGGCAGGCAGTGGAGCTGACAAGCATCCGTGCAACTCTCCGTGTTCATCAGGAGGGGCTGCTGCTTCTTTGGGAATACGGCACAATGGAGACACGAGACTTGGAAAAATCCCAGCTCTCTGTGGATTTGCGCAGGAGGAGGAGCAGCAGAAACACTTTGTGTCTGCTTGTGGGGACACAAGGTCCAAGGAGCGGGGCTGGCAGAGGGTGACCTGGGCCGCTGGCAGCTCAAGTCCCGTGTGTTGGGTCTGCCTGAGGGAAAGTTCATGGGCCTTCCAGGGCTGTGCTTTGCATTGGTAGCTGGACGGGTGCTGATAATAGAGCGGTGTTCTGGCTACTGCCCAGCAGCGCTGTCCCTCTGCCATTCCTTCCCCCATCAGAGGGGATGGGAGTGGGCAGGATCCTGGCAGGGGACACAGCCAGACCAGCGGACCCAAATCAGCCAAGGGGATGTTCCAACCATATGACTCCAGCTCAGATGTATAAAGCAAAGGGAGAGAGGAGGAAGGGCACCTTTTCCCCCAGAAGCTGAAGTTTCCCTGAGGGTTCCAGTTCCAAACTGTTGACCCTTTTTGGAGGCATAAGATTGTCACCTCATAGTCTTCCAGTCACCCTCGAGTTGTAGAATTTTAGAGCAGTCAAATCAATCAAGTTCACATTTTCTAGATATTGCTGTGTCATTTTCTTGATATCCACGTGAGAGGGGACACAGTGATGGATGGGTTTGCATGGGAGCTCCAGAGCCCCGGAATGGAGAGCCTGAGTGTCCCAGCAGGATTTGCAGGAGTGTGGGGCAGCTGGAAAGAAGATCGTGGGCAATATTCTCCTGCCTCCATCTTCCAAGGCAACTTTGATTCAGTCCCTGTCTGCACCATGCCATGGGGCCTCCAGAGGCCCAGGGAGGTGTCTGGGTGGCCCCAGAAGGCACTTGCAGAACCCTGGGGCACCAGGGAAGGGGTAGGAGCATCCCTGTGGTGCTGGGAGAGACACGCAGAGGGGGCCACCCCTGGTGCCCAGGCAAGAGCTGCATTCAGGCAGCCAAATTCATGCAGGGTCTGCCCGGGCGCTGCCAAGGACCTGTCCAGTGAGCTCCTGTCCTCTTTCACCTCTTTGTATTTTCTCTGTATTTCTTTGTATTTATCCTTATTATTATCTTTGTATTTGTTGACCCTCAAAATGCCATTAGAAATCATTTTCCCTCAAAATAAATACTGACTTATTTTAGTGTGCTGCTTTGGACAAATTTGCAGGAAAATATCCTCTGACAGAAGGCAGGTTACAACCAGCCCTCTCCCACCAGGTCTGGGAAAAAAATATTTTCCTCTGAGGAAAGTGAAAGAGAACCTATTTATTTAACAAACACACAGGAAAAGGATAATAATGCTGAATACTAAAACCTCTCGCTGTGGAGAGAAACCTGGGAAGATTTCAGAGTCCTTCTGTAGGTGTGCTCTCTCTCCTCCTCCTTGGAGCTGGGTTGGTGTCCTCCAGGGCCTCGGTGGAAAATTCTCCCGGTGTGTTCTGATGTTGAAACAGTCCAGAAGTGAAGAAGGGAAAAAGCCCAAGTCCCAGGAAAACAAACTTCAACTCTCCATCTCCCTCTGGAGAAAAGGAGCCGAAAGCGGACTGGAAAGCAAGCAGGGCGCTCCCTCCGCTCTTCTCGCTGCTGCAGCAGAACACAGAGGCGTGTGTGTCTGTGTCCTTGAACAACTGCTTTGAAAAGTTTGCTCGGTTTTTTCTCTCTCCCCCGTCGGGCTCAGTTTAAAGGCACAGAAAGGCACAGGATTGATTTCTGGGCAGAGAGCAGCGATAGGGGATACACATCATAAACTCACCCCCAGACAGGAATGTACAGAGTTGGAGAGCTCTACAGTCCTGTGTCTTTAGTTCCAAGGGTATGGAAGTGTCGATGGGTCCTTTGGTAATCGCACAGTTCTGTATCGGTTCCCGCCATGTGGAGCCATTTTTATACAGAAGTCAGTGTATTCACACAGCACAGATTGTTGTGTTTTCCTGTGTATCAATTTCTGTGTAAACCTGCATCCCGTTGTACAGTTTTATCGATGTATGAATTTCTGTGTAAAGCTGCGTGGCCTTGTAGAGTTTGGTTCAGGCTCTGTGGGTGTTGAGAGAGTTCGATGGATGTTTGGCTTTCTCTCCAGATGTGTATCTGTACAGGTATCACCGTGTGACCCATCAGACATTTAACTGTGTGAACCAAAAGGGATCTTTGTATCTTTCCATATGGAGAGCAGAGATGGAACAATCTGCAGGAAGCTTGTAACAGAATGTTGGGGTTTTGGGAGTTCTCCTGGGGTTTTCTTCTGTTAAAGGAATTTTCCCCATCCATGTTGCCACGGGGACAAATTACTGGGTGCTTAAGAAAAACAGAAAACCTGGCCATAGGGGTGGGGTGCATCTTGCTACTCTTTTTTTCACCTGGCTGTGTGGGCAGTCAGTCCCTGGCGTTTTGGATGACGGAGAGAGAGGCTGCTTCTTCGGCTGCTTTCCTTCTACCGGAGAGACCCCGGGATTCCCAAGCCCGCCTTCCCTGCCCCGCTGGGAGCCAGGCTGCGGCCGCCCTGCCGCTGCCATTGCTTCAAGCCTTCGCTGCTCTGTAGCCCGGCTCTCCCTGCCTGCCGAGACCTCCGGGGGTTCCCACCGCAGCTCCGGAACTTTGATACATCTTGTCTGCCATGCAGGATTTGTGCTCATCCCTGCTGTTCCAGCCTGCCGTTCCAGCCTGCCATTCCAGCCTGCTGTTCCCGAGGGTCCGGCTGGACATCGGGATCGGCTGCCCAGGGGGTTTTTGAAATCTTTGTTCCATCCCTTCCCGGGATCCCAGGCCGTCAGTGCCGCGTGCTCCCCGAGCTCGCTCCGGAGCGCCCCCTGCAGCCGTGGGGGAACCATCGCACCTGCCCTGCTCACCAGGAGCCGCCAGCGCCACTGCTGGCTGAGAGCAGAACTGCACCCAAGGGGAAACAGCCTGACAGCCAAGAAGGCTGGGACTGGGTTTGTGATTGTTTGCTGTTACTGCCATAGCTATTGCTGTTTGTTTGACTGGTTATACACATATAGATATATATTAGTAAAGAACTGTTATTCCTGTTCCTCATATCTTTGCCTATAAAGCTCCTTAATTTCAAAATTATAATAATTCAGAGGGAAGGGGGTTGCAATTTTTTTTCCTTCCATTTCAGGAGAGACTCCTGCCTTCCTTGGCAGACACCTGTCTTTCAAACCAAGACACTGGGAGCAACTGGGACCACAGTGGGGGCAAATGCTATCATACAGGGAGTGACTGGGTTCATACTGGAAGTGACTGGAGCCACATTGGACTCTTACTGAGAGTGAAAGCAACCATACTGGGTGTGACTGGGAGCCACTGGGACCACGCTGTGTGTGAGAAATGAGACAACTCTTAGTTAAAAATTAAAATAATTTATTAAAAATGGAAAAATTGAAAAATTACAAAAATTAGCAAAATATAAAAATTTGGGATCCTATGGCTCGATAGATGGTATGCCCCAGGAGCGCAGGGATTTTAGATCTTCTGGCTGAAACAGCACTAGAGCTCAGGTAGAGAAAAAGGACTTACAGTGCTAGGCTGGCTTTTGGCTGGTCCAAAAGCAAAAAAATATTTCTAAAGGCTCCTTAATAGGAGTAGGCTTTCCCACCACTATTTTTTTGTTTGTTTGTTTGTTTTAATAAATTGCATGCACTAATTCCCATCCATTTGCTGCAAATGATCCCCCAGGAAAGCTTCCACAAAGGGCCCCATAGCTGTGGCGGTTCTCTTCTAAAGCAGCCCAGGAACAGCTCCTGGGTTCAGGAGCAAAGCCTAAGCGGTTAGGAGCTTGCACTTCATTGCCAAGGGAATTGCTCTCTTGGCACACCGTCAAGGGTCACAGCAGAGAGCCAAGGCCTCTAATGGCAGGATTTGGAGCAAGAAAGTGCTTTCCCTCACTCCTGGGCAAGTTTTAGAAGTACTTGTGAGGCTCCCTGCCAGCCTGCAATTTGCAGGTTGTCTCGGCTGAAGCAGCAAGCTGAGGAAATGACAGTGTCCAATGCCACGCGCTCTCCCGTGGAGGGAACGCAACCCCTGCAGGTTACGTTGCAAATACTCTCCAGCCGCCAGCGAGTGCAGACACCCCCTTTTTAGCTGATGCTGTTGGCAGGAGCTTTAGCAAAGGAGCGGCACCTTAATGGCACTTTTGCTCCCAAATCTGCTTCATCACTACAAACGAGCATCAAGAGCAAAGTGAAGCAAAAGCCGTGTGATGGCTACCCCCAGGATAAACCTTTACTTACGAGTCAGGTGGGTCAGGAAGTAGCCGGAATACGCCACAGAAAAAACCGTGCAAACCGCGGCACAGACTTGCCCGATCATTCTAGCAGTGCTGTGCGGGTTTGCACACTGAATGCCACCCGGGGGAAAAACCAAGACTCCTCTCGGGGTGCAGGCCGTCTGCTGAGAACGCCTCAGTCACGAGGGTCCTCCTGCAGCGAGCGAGCCAAAGAGCTGCTCTGGACAAGGAGGCCTCGCGCGCGCCGGGACAACGTCGCGCTGACAGCACTGTGATGCGGCCCGGCTCCCTTGACGTCACAATAGCAGCCGCTCTGGCTCTGTTGGCGTAGTTACGCCCGGCAACCGAAATCTTCTGTACAGCTGACGCAAAAGAAAAGCCTGGGAAGATCTCCTCAGTCATAAAGCAGGAGAAAAAATCCTTACCGTCCATAAGCCAGTGCTCAAGGCATCCCGGGGTAACTCCGAAAATGCACCGATCCAGCAGGCCCCCAAGAAATCCAAGCAAACGTGGCTTTTCCTCCCCAAGGCTTTGACTAAAAGCAAGTGTGCTTGTTCCTGCTGGCATCTTTGTTGCTTCTGAAAGCCCTAACTGCTTTGATGACATTTAGGGGACAAAAGAAGCCAAGGAAATCAGTTTCCAGGAGTACTGCAGTGCGCAGTTGCTTCTTGAGCACGTAGGTGCATGCTGACCTTTGCTCGGACTCACTTTGGAGCCTGACCTCCCTTTCTGGCAGGGAGGTGTTGGCTTGTCTCCTGACACAAAGCTCCTCTCTTCCTGCTTGCTCTTTCTTTGGCACCTTAACGTCGGACAACATGCAGAAGAGCTGCGCGCTGATTCTCGGGCTGCCACAGTTTTGTTGTGTTGCAGCTCTGGCAGCAGCCTGCGGCTACCGCTCTGCGGTGGCCTGCAGGTGCCGAGCCCAAAGAAGGCCCGTTTCAAGCAGTCAAAAGCTGCAGCCTCACAGATGTTTGCCCAGGCTCCATGCTCCCTGTAAGATTCCTTGCAGACATTTGGATAGCCACATCCCAAAGAAAATGAGATGCAGTCATTCCCTTCTCTGTCAAAAGCTCCAGTTAAAGGCAGGAGCCAGCTTGAAAGAGGAGAGCAAGTACTGAGTGGGAGAGGGAAACGAGTGCATGCAACTCCTCTGGAAACCAACTCTGCTTGCCCATGCACGAATGACTCCGGGCTTAGCTCTCTTTTCTGGTGACTCAGCACAGACACGTCCTGTCTGCTGGGGGACAACTGCTGCAGTGTCTTTGAGGAGCTTCACACTGGGCTCTTCACACGTCGGATGCTGCGGGTGCCATTTGAAAATCGATGCAATGGCTGAAAGGCCCAGCTGCACCTTGAAATTCTGTTGCTGAAAAACTGCAGTAATTTACCAGGGTAATTCCCCCAATTTGAAAGCGTCTCGTTTTCCCCATCTCCTAGAGAGCTAACGTCAACCAGCCAGTTGTAGAGCTTACAGAAGGAAGAATGAGGCCTTAGCAGGGAAAGCCGAGCGTAGGCCCTCGGACTCCCTTGAGCAGAGCGCGTTAGTGCCCCAAAAGGACCAGAGAGGGAAGCGTTTGGGGGACGTGCCATTTCAGCCCTCCTTGGCTCTTGGATGCCACGTGACCGCCAGGAAAGGGGAACAAGCGGGGCCTGCTCCCTCCTCCTGCCCCTCCCTGAGGGGCGGCTGGCGCTGGGGGATGCCAGGGCACGGGGGGCGGGTGGGGGGGCAACATCTCCGCAGGGCGGGCGGAGCGGGAGCGGCCACGGGGCGCGTGGGGCGGGGCAGGGCCCCTCTGTGAGGGGGGAGAGCCTTGGGCCGCTGGGAAGCAGCGCAAAGCCATGAACAGGACAGCCCGTCCAGAGCGCACGGCTTCGAAGGCGCTGTCCAGCTTAGGCCCAGTGTGGCAAGGAAGGGAATCTTCCAGGGTTCTGAAGGTTTTACAGCCTTTTATTGCCAGTCCTGCTGAAACCAAGGGCTGAAACCAAGGGTCTTCCAGCTACTTCTTCATCTTCATCTTCATCTTCATCTTCATCTTCATCTTCATCTTCATCTTCATCATTCTGTCCTCCTGGTGACCTGTTCAGGCTGACAGCTCATGCCTGGTCCAGTTCTGCTGAGTCCCAGCTTTTTCTTTCATAGCTTAATCATCAGGATGACGATTGGTCCATTTCTAGCTCCAGGATAGTTCTCAGCTTCCCTACATCAGCAATACTCTACTCTTAGCTAAACAATGCTCCTTTAATGAAACTTTCTGGGGACTGGAGTCCTAACGAAAACCAGCTAAGCTAAGAAAATCTCAAAACCATAAACTTCCTAACTATGGAACAGCTAAATTATAAAACTCAGGGGATGGCCGAATCTTCTCTTAAATACGGTACATCCCCTCTTCACTCCTCTGGGCTGGCGGGGCACCAAGGCCTCCTCAGGCGCAAGCGTCTCCTCTCCAATCTTCCTGCACTTGCTTGGCTGAGATGATCAGAGCAGCCAGGCTGGAGGCAGGATCGCCTGAGGTCACAAATGGATGCTGCCCAAAGGAAAAACACAACCAAAAGGAACCATGACTTCCCAAGATCACGTCCAACAGGCTCAAGCAGGGCTCCTCTGCTACCAGGAAGACGCGCAAAGAGGACCGAGGGCACCATCTGCCCCTCCGCCTTCCGCTCCCGGACCTGTCTCGCCCAGGCCCACGTGGCCCACAGTCCTCTTCGGCCCTTCATGCAGGTGTCCACAGCTCGCAGGGCTTTTTGCCGCTTTGCTTTTTCTTACCTTCAGGAGTTCCTGGGCAGACCAGCGCCTGTCCTCGTCTGTCTGCAGGCAGCAGCGGAGAAAGTCGCGCAGGAGAGCCGAGTGGTGCCTGGGGTTTTGCAGTTTTGGGGCCCCGTTCCTTTCTATCAGTTCAAAAACCTACCAAAAAGGGAAGCGGACACTCTACCTGCTCCTTTCCTAGCCACAACAGCTCTCTCTGCACAGAGCCACACTTTGAAGCTGCACCTTACCCTGAGACGGGGTTCCCTCTGGTAAGGAGCTTCCCCTTCCACCATTTCCAGCCCCACGATCCCCAGTGACCAGATGTCCACTTTGGGGCCGTAGGCTTCTCCTCTCACGACTTCTGGCGCCATCCAGCTGGGAGTGCCGACGCTGGAGCTGCACTTGTCGTGCTCAGGGGTGAGCTGAGCACAGAGGCCAAAGTCAGCTGCGGAGAAAAACAAACCCTGTCAAAGCCAGCTACAACTGGCAAACCCAGCCAAAGAATTGCCCGCTCAAAGCCTGACAAGGCCACGGTGAATCTAGCTGGAAAAGCAGCAGTGCTCTGCTTCCGCGGGGCTGTAGCCAGGGAAACAAGGCATTGGCCTCTTCAAAAACGCCCTCAGGTTTGGCGCACTGGCCAAGCAGTGCTTCTGGAGAACTGGCAGTTACCCCAGAGCAGCCCCAGAGCGCATCCCGGGAACGCTGCGCCGGACCAAGGATACCCACCCAGTTTGACAGATCCGTCCGTGCTCACAAGAATGTTGCAGCTTTTGACGTCTCTGTGGATGACTCGGCGGGAATGAAGGAAATGCAGTCCTTGCAGGCACTGAGAGAGAGAGGAGAAAGGGAAGGGTGAAGGTTCAGGACCTGATTTCATCCCGCAAGAAAGGAACGGGCTGGACGAGAGTGACAGCTTTCTCAGGGAATTGGGAGCCAGGGCGCAGCATCCTAGTGCTGTCAAGAGGAAGAGCTTGCTGCTTCAACACTCTTACGCGTGTTCTATCTTTCCAAGCAAAGGCACATCTGAGCTTCCAAAAGCCCCTCCTCCCTTCGGTACGTAGCGCGTGCCCTTTGGCTGGGGGGCGGCATGGCAAAGATTTTCTTGGTAGCCTTGTGGCAGCAGAGGAGGAAGCAGCACGTTAGACCTGTTCCAGAATCCAACGCCATCTGGGCTGCAATGCTATCCTTTGAAGCTGAGGACATCTCCTTTGCCCTTAGCTTGAAATTCTGCCACCAGCGTTCAGGCTTGGAGCGGCAAGGAATGCAGGACACACAGACAGGCTCCAGGCAAACGTTGAGAGGCAAAGCTGGCAAGAGGAAACAAGTGCGACACAGCGAGCGAGCCAGCGAGCCAGCGAGCGCGAGCGCCCCAGCACAACGGCAGCACGTAAGAGTGCGAGAACGGAGCCTAGGAAGTGCGGGGACACTGGCAGGCAGTTGGCTTCAGATGTTCTTTCTTCTGCATGTCGTGACAGCAACAGCAAAGCAAGGCCGTGAGCAAGAAATCTCTGCTGTTCTTAACCACCAGTTGACAAGGGCCAACAGGCCAGGGGAAGCACAAGCGGCATCCCTCACCTCCCGACAGACAGCGCCTATCTGTCCTTCCTCGAGGTACACTGCCCCGACTACATCATACAACGTGCCGCCGTCCATGAACTCCATCGCCAGCCAGAGCTCTCCATCGACCAGGTAGCTGAAAGAAGAAAAGCCCGGCATGGAGAGAGAGGACCTGGGCACAGCCCAGTCACCCGAGGGGCTGACCCAGCTTTCTGGAAGTGCTCTCCAAGCTGCATTTGCCAGAGGAGATTCTTGCAGACCAAGTGCAACCTCCTCCCACGCACTGGAGGAGAGAAATCCTAAACAGCTCCATTTTCTGCCAGTGACCAAAGGGGTTTGCCACTTTGGGCTTGCAGTATCCTAAAGGAACACTGACATGAGAATAGCCCCACCTGTCTAAGTAGGACACAATATTGGGGTTCCTACTGTCCCTCATGGCCACGATTTCATTGACAGCCAGCTCCTCGGACATCTCCTCTTGAAGAGCCATTTTCTTGATGGCCACCTAAAAGGACATTGAGAGACCGTTGACTTGAGAAGCCGCTCGTCGCACGAGATCCCCAGGAACACGCAGCGAGTGCTTGTGCAATGACGCAGCCCAGCTGTGCCAAAGGGCAGAGCTTAGGAGAAGGACCGAAGCCCGTCCCAAATGCCGTCTGCAGGCTGCTGAGCCTAGGCTGTGCTTCAGAGGAGCAGCCTCTGCCGCAGAGATGGAGCGGCCACCCAAAGCTCCAGCCAAGGCTCGCAGCCGCGGCGAAAGCGCTCCAGAGCTGCAAAATCTGCTGGGGGCATTGACACTTTACCTGTTGTCCTGTGCTGGCGTCGAGGGCTTTATAAACAGCTCCAAAACCCCTAGAAAGAAAACGGCAGCAGAAAAAGCCCTTTAGTCCCTGGCGGTGAAAGCCAGCCTAGGCGGGAGATCTCCCCAGGCTGCCTGGAGCATTTGGAAAACGCCTGGCTGCAGCGCCTCCCCCGCCAATAGCACAAGAGCCCAGCAGCCCTCTGCCACGCAGGGTGTCCAGGAGAAAACTGAGGCCCAGTGTGAACACCAAGGGCTGCTACAAATCTCCAAGGCACACGCCCGATTGCTTCCGTTCCCAGCCTAAGGGGGACCCTTTGGAAAAACTGGAGAAGAACTTGGAAAACTCTGCCTTTGAGAAGTGTTATCTGCCAGCTCTCGGGTGACAAGGTGCTCTGGTAGGCCGGCAGGGGCGGGACATCTTCCAGGCCCTGCTCCTTGCTGCAAGCAAGGCAGACCTTGCCAGCACCAGGTTGTCTTTGATGATGCCTTCTGACTGCTCTGACTGAGCAGTCCTGAGAGGTGGCAGGAAGGTAAAGCCGGAGTCTGACCGTGTTCGCAGCTTGCCTGACTTCACGCTTGACGCTGCACCGGCCAAATGACCGGGCCCGTGGTTTTGCGTAAGGAGCAGGCGTCAGACTTACCCTCGTCCGAGTTCTTCAAACGCCGAGTATTTCCTCCTCGGCTCGCCCAGACTCACAATGCTCCCTGAAAGACAAAAGCAGTGCAAGGTGCTCACTTTCAAAGGGAGATGCCGCTCCCCAGACGATCCAAGATGCAGCCCCACTGTCGGGAGCTCTGTGCCCATTGCAGTCACTTGGCTTCCAGCCGCTGAGAACAGCGAGCGGGAGGGCCATCTTCTCCGCCTTTCAGCAGCTGGCCTTTCCAAGAAGGACTTCACGGCTCTCAAGCACAGCAGCTCATGTGATAAGCCAGAACGAAGGGCCTTTAGGAACTGGGCCCTCCGAGTTAAGGAAGGGCCTCCGCGGCCTCTGCAGTGGCACCTGCCGTCACCGGCAGGGCCACTTAGGAGAACAGTGTGCAGCAGTGAGAGGAGGAGCGAGAACAGTCGTAAAAAGGGCAGCCAGAGAAGAGCTGGGGCCCGAGAGCTCCCTGGGGCCCAGTCACCCGCTAGGTGCCAGCCTTCTGCTCAACAGAAACAATCTCTGCTTTTGTCTTTGGCACAGAGGGCAGCCCAGGAAAAGTCAAGCCAGTGCCAGCTGCCCTCAGAGGCAGCGGGAACACGCCGAGCGCTCTCTTGCTGCCTCAAAGCACAGCAACAGGTTCTTGGAGGGAGGCCTAAATGCCTCTGTGACACTAAAGCGAGGAGGAACTTCAGAGACCCGCAGAAAACACACCGCTCTGGCAGACCAGAAATACACCAGACGTACTCAGTCTCTTCAGGCTCTGCTCCTCTCTCATCTCCGGCTGCTGGGCTGGGCTGCTGGACGAAGTGCTGGCACGTGGGGGAGTGCTGGCTGCTGCAGAGCGCGCCGGTGAAGCGGCACGTTGGACGGCAGAGCGCGCGTCAAGAGAGAGCTGGGACAAGAAAGGATTGCCCGTCAGAAAGGCGGCTGGCACAGATGCCCTGCAGAGCACACGGCAAAAGGAAGGCTGTCAGCCACCGCCAGGCCTCTTTGGCTGGGGGGGTTTTGCATGTCCCCTTCTCAAAGGCAACGGGCAAAGCCCAAAGGCTGCTGTGATACAGCAGCACATGGCCAGGTTCATGCTACATTTTATCGATTTTCTGCAAGACCACTGCAACAAGGTATTGACGAGCTTGCAAAGATCCAGCAAGAGGTGGGAGCAGGGCCCCAGAGCCTTGTTGCTTTCCTCCTGCTGTGTTCCCCTGGGCAATGAAGTCACCCTCGAGTGGGCATGGTAGCGTCTGACCAGAAGGCCAGTCTGCTCTACGTTGTGCCTGAAGCTAATTGGTCCCTCCCAGGGGCCAGTGTCTCCTAAGTATCCTGCAAGGCTCTCAACTGAGTCTTTGGACCGTCTCTGTCCACTGACCACGGGGAGCCTGCACGGACACCGTGCACCGAGGGGCTCACTTCTACGCTGGCAACAATTGAAAGGCACAATGCTGCCTCTCGTCTGATCCCAAAGACATTCTCAGGCCCTCTCAGCGTCCCAGCAAAATGGCGCTCAAATGGGAAAGTTCAGAAGCCATTTGCCAGGGGTGCCTGGCCTGGCTGAAGCAGCACTACGTCATGGCAGGCACACAGCCCCCAGCATCTTCAGGCACGAGCGGCAAGGGCTGGCTCGTCAGAAACTTGAAGCTCGGCCCTCCACCAAAGGCAGTGCCAACCACAGGCGCCACTTACTGGCTCTGCACGTTCAGGCCGTGGATGGACACCAGCTGGAGGCTTCTTGTCATTTGGCTCCTCTTCCGCATCTTCCTCAGCAAGAGAGGGAGCCAGAGGAGCTGCTGACCCTGCTGGTGAGCCCTGCAGACAGACAGCAGTGAGAGGGACAGGGAGCAGCCAGTCCTTTAGGAGCTGCTTTCTTGTCAGCTCCGTAAGCTGCTTTCTTTTCACCCAGACTAAGGGGAAATCAGAAACTTTGATCAAAGTGGGATTCTGAGTCGTGAAATTCACCCTCTTAAGGTGGGCAAATTAGGTGGTGCTCCGTCTTGCTGTGCATTTGATCCTCCACCCTGGCTAGAATCAGCAAGACACCTTTGGCCTGCCACACTTGCCTTTCATCTCTTGAAAGGCTCTTCAATGGAAAATTAGGAAAGAGCCAGTGCTCCCTTTGCTGCTGCTGATGCCAACACCGACTTGGCCTTTCTTTCCGCCTCCCAGGCTGGCACTCTACACTCTACCACAACAGGCCAAGCTCACAGCTTGCCGCACAATTCTTACATGCCAGCAAGGTCAGAGGTTCCTTTGCCACTCACCAAAGGACGGGCTTGTCTCCATCCGCGTGTGAGGTGACCTGCAGAGAGCAAGGCAAAAGGAACCAGATGCCGTTAGAAAAGTGCCTGTGCTGGGGAGTCCCACAGGACAAGTCAGTCCCAACAGAGAGCATTTTCCTTTCCCAACATCCCTCCAGGAGCAACACAAGATTTTCCCACTGCAAGCAAGAGAACAACAAGGACACTATACTAGGCTCTCTCTACTTTTGTCGCTGAAGAAACAGAAACACGATCACAGAAATGCCAAGTGGCCTTTAAGTCAGAGCTTCTGTTCTGCCCAACAGCTCAAGCAGCTTTTTCCTCTTCTCTTTTCTGCAACCTTTCTTTTCTGGTTTTTTGTTGTTGTTGTTGTTGTTGGGTTGTTTTTAATTTGGTTTTTGTTTGTTTGTTTGTTTTTTAAATAAATTGCATGCACTAATTCCCATCCATTTGCTGCAAATGATCCCCCAGGAAAGCTTCCACAAAGGGCCCCATAGCTGTGGCGGTTCTCTTCTAAAGCAGCCCAGGAACAGCTCCTGGGTTCAGGAGCAAAGCCTAAGCGGTTAGGAGCTTGCACTTCATTGCCAAGGGAATTGCTCTCTTGGCACACTGTCAAGGGTCATAGCAGAGAGCCAAGGCCTCTAATGGCAGGATTTGGAGCAAGAAAGTGCTTTCCCTCACTCCTGGGCAAGTTTTAGAAGTACTTGTGAGGCTCCCTGCCAGCCTGCAATTTGCAGTTGTCTCGGCTGAAGCAGCAAGCTGAGGAAATGACAGTGTCCAATGCCACGCGCTCTCCCGTGGAGGGAACGCAACCCCTGCAGGTTACGTTGCAAATACTCTCCAGCCGCCAGCGAGTGCAGACACCCCCTTTTTAGCTGATGCTGTTGGCAGGAGCTTTAGCAAAGGAGCGGCACCTTAATGGCACTTTTGCTCCCAAATCTGCTTCATCACTACAAACGAGCATCAAGAGCAAAGTGAAGCAAAAGCCGTGTGATGGCTACCCCCAGGATAAACCTTTACTTACGAGTCAGGTGGGTCAGGAAGTAGCCGGAATACGCCACAGAAAAAACCGTGCAAACCGCGGCACAGACTTGCCCGATCATTCTAGCAGTGCTGTGCGGGTTTGCACACTGAATGCCACCCGGGGGAAAAACCAAGACTCCTCTCGGGGTGCAGGCCGTCTGCTGAGAACGCCTCAGTCACGAGGGTCCTCCTGCAGCGAGCGAGCCAAAGAGCTGCTCTGGACAAGGAGGCCTCGCGCGCGCCGGGACAACGTCGCGCTGACAGCACTGTGATGCGGCCCGGCTCCCTTGACGTCACAATAGCAGCCGCTCTGGCTCTGTTGGCGTAGTTACGCCCGGCAACCGAAATCTTCTGTACAGCTGACGCAAAAGAAAAGCCTGGGAAGATCTCCTCAGTCATAAAGCAGGAGAAAAAATCCTTACCGTCCATAAGCCAGTGCTCAAGGCATCCCGGGGTAACTCCGAAAATGCACCGATCCAGCAGGCCCCCAAGAAATCCAAGCAAACGTGGCTTTTCCTCCCCAAGGCTTTGACTAAAAGCAAGTGTGCTTGTTCCTGCTGGCATCTTTGTTGCTTCTGAAAGCCCTAACTGCTTTGATGACATTTAGGGGACAAAAGAAGCCAAGGAAATCAGTTTCCAGGAGTACTGCAGTGCGCAGTTGCCTCTTGAGCACGTAGGTGCATGCTGACCTTTGCTTGGACTCACTTTGGAGCCTGACCTCCCTTTCTGGCAGGGAGGTGTTGGCTTGTCTCCTGACACAAAGCTCCTCTCTTCCTGCTTGCTCTTTCTTTGGCACCTTAACGTCGGACAACATGCAGAAGAGCTGCGCGCTGATTCTCGGGCTGCCACAGTTTTGTTGTGTTGCAGCTCTGGCAGCAGCCTGCGGCTACCGCTCTGCGGTGGCCTGCAGGTGCCGAGCCCAAAGAAGGCCCGTTTCAAGCAGTCAAAAGCTGCAGCCTCACAGATGTTTGCCCAGGCTCCATGCTCCCTGTAAGATTCCTTGCAGACATTTGGATAGCCACATCCCAAAGAAAATGAGATGCAGTCATTCCCTTCTCTGTCAAAAGCTCCAGTTAAAGGCAGGAGCCAGCTTGAAAGAGGAGAGCAAGTACTGAGTGGGAGAGGGAAACGAGTGCATGCAACTCTTCTGGAAACCAACTCTGCTTGCCCATGCACGAATGACTCCGGGCTTAGCTCTCTTTTCTGGTGACTCAGCACAGACACGTCCTGTCTGCTGGGGGACAACTGCTGCAGTGTCTTTGAGGAGCTTCACACTGGGCTCTTCACACGTCGGATGCTGCGGGTGCCATTTGAAAATCGATGCAATGGCTGAAAGGCCCAGCTGCACCTTGAAATTCTGTTGCTGAAAAACTGCAGTAATTTACCAGGGTAATTCTCCCAATTTGAAAGCGTCTCGTTTTCCCCATCTCCTAGAGAGCTAACGTCAACCAGCCAGTTATAGAGCTTACAGAAGGAAGAATGAGGCCTTAGCAGGGAAAGCCGAGCGTAGGCCCTCGGACTCCCTTGAGCAGAGCGCGTTAGTGCCCCAAAAGGACCAGAGAGGGAAGCGTTTGGGGGACGTGCCATTTCAGCCCTCCTTGGCTCTTGGATGCCACGTGACCGCCAGGAAAGGGGAACAAGCTGGGCCTGCTCCCTCCTCCTGCCCCTCCCTGAGGGGCGGCTGGCGCTGGGGGATGCCAGGGCACGGGGGGCGGGTGGGGGGGCAACATCTCCGCAGGGCGGGCGGAGCGGGAGCGGCCACGGGGCGCGTGGGGCGGGGCAGGGCCCCTCTGTGAGGGGGGAGAGCCTTGGGCCGCTGGGAAGCAGCGCAAAGCCATGAACAGGACAGCCCGTCCAGAGCGCACGGCTTCGAAGGCGCTGTCCAGCTTAGGCCCAGTGTGGCAAGGAAGGGAATCTTCCAGGGTTCTGAAGGTTTTACAGCCTTTTATTGCCAGTCCTGCTGAAACCAAGGGCTGAAACCAAGGGTCTTCCAGCTACTTCTTCATCTTCATCTTCATCTTCATCTTCATCTTCATCTTCATCTTCATCTTCATCATTCTGTCCTCCTGGTGACCTGTTCAGGCTGACAGCTCATGCCTGGTCCAGTTCTGCTGAGTCCCAGCTTTTTCTTTCATAGCTTAATCATCAGGATGACGATTGGTCCATTTCTAGCTCCAGGATAATTCTCAGCTTCCCTACATCAGCAATACTCCACTTTTCACCACCGTCACCTCTCGCCGCTCTCTCGGTGCAACTCTTCAGTGACACGGGGCTGCGGAGATTCCCTGGTGTGGGTCTTTTATTGCATTTTATTCTATTCTCCCTACTGTTTTTTTCTATTCTCACCTCTCACCCTCCTCGGCACTGCCCTTCTGGCCACACCCGACAGCGCCCGTCCCGCCGTGCGGCTCGTCAGTGACACCGGGCGCCGCGGACATCCCGGTGCAGTTTTTTATTCTCTTTTACTCTGTTCTCTGTATTTTAATCTACTCAACCTCCGCCCGTCCCTCGGTGCAGCTCCTTCAGACGCGGGCGGGGGAGACGCGTCTCGGTGCGGCTCTTCTCTTCTCTTCTCTTCTCTTCTCTTCTCTTCTCTTCTCTTCTCTTCTCTTCTCTTCTCTTCTCTTCTCTTCTCTTCTCTTCTCTTCTCTTCTCTTCTCTTCTCTTCTCTTCTCTTCTCTTCTCTTCTCTTCTCTTCATTTCCTTATGTTCCCAGCCCACCCGTGCCGCGGAGCGACTCCTTCAGGGACCCGGCGTGGCACAAACCCCTCGGGGCGGCTCCAACAGAGCCCCGCCCGCCGCCGCTCCCCGAGGCCTCCCCGCTGCTCCCTGGCCATCGGACACCGCAGGCCGACCTGGCCCCTTCTTCTTCTTCCTCTTCCTCCTCCTCCTGCCGGGATTCAGCCCCCGCCGCCGCCCGGCTCCTTCTGCCGCTCCTGCCCGGCACGAAGCGGCGCTGCTGCTGACGGGGCCGGAGCGCGGCTGCCCCGCGACTGCCCCGCGCCTCAGGGCCGGGCCGGGGAGTGACCGCACGGCTGGGGAGGGACCCCCGCTGGACACGGCAAGGATTCCTGTCCCTCCGGGGGAAGCACGGACTCACCGAAACTCCCATCCCTTCTCCGTGCGCCGCTGGCCAGAGGAGGGAGGGAAACGGGGATTGCTCTGGAGTTTTACATTCAATCCTTACAAAGCAGAGTCACAGATGGAGCTCCGCTTTCAGCTTCAAACGAGGGAATCCAACGGGAGCGCTGGCGCTTCTGTAACCTCAAGCTGTTCCTTGATACTCGACACTTTAGTTCTGGCCATAGGAAGCCCTTCAAGCAGCAATGGCTCTCCCAGGCACTGGTTTCTGGCTCACACCCAGCTCGGAGCTTGGACAAGGAACCCAAAGTCCCAGGAGAAGAAGCTCTGCTGTTACTTTCTTTATTCAGTTCTTTTTATTATATTTTAGATATCATCTATATTTTACTGGATTTTTTTCTTTTTCTAAAATCTTGTGTTTATTCTCTCTTTGCCCCCTCCAGCCCTTGTCCCCCTCCCGGAGGTTTGTGGGGCACTGCTGTCCCTCAGCCCTTCCTGCCCCGGCACCCGCGGCCGCTCCGGTGCCCTCAGGCCCCAGCTCAAAGCGAAACCACAAAACCCTCTGGAAAGAAAGCCGGTCTGGGGGAAAACCCTGCAGGGGGAATTGAATGCCACGGACAGCGATTGCTGAGAGTTGGAGATTCCAAACACTCCAAGGGGCCGGAGGGAACCACGCTGCGGCCTCGGGGCCTCCCTGGGGCACTGCGGGGACCCCCGAGCAGAGCGACTCTTCCCGCTCCCCAAAATCCGCAGCTTTGGGTCAGCTGAGGAAAGGAGCTGGAAAAAGGGTCTGGAAAGGGGCTGGAGCCCGAGGGGACCCCTCAGCCTTGGCCCGGAGCAGCCGCAGGAAAATGCCCCGGAAACCAAGGAAATCGATGGAAGTAATGAGGAATTTTTGAACTCTTTCCGCTGCTGTTTCCAGAAAGTCCCGGCCGGATCCTGCTGGGAGGAGCCGGGGATGGGGTGGGGCCTCAGGGCTTAATTGGGGAGAAAAGTTGAACTGGGGCAAGGAAACTTTAATGGTGGGGAGAAAATGTGAACGGAGGGGATTTGAATGGGAGGGGATGATTTGAATTGGGCAGAGAAAATGAATTGGGGGAGGAGCCCCCCAGCCCTCGGCTGTGCCCCGAAGATGCTGCCACCGGTTCCCCTGCTCCCACCCCCCGGGCTGGGGGCACGGAGCTGCCGCTGCTCCCCAGGAATGCCACGGGATAAAAACTCCACTCAAGCTTTTATGTTCCCAGTCATTCCCAAGAAGATCCCACTTGCCCCCAACATGGTCCCAGTTGTTCCCAGTCATGTCCTGTATGGTTCCTTTCACTCTCAGTCCCTCCCAGTAGGAGTAAGGTACAGCCCCAGTCACTTCCAGTATGAACCCAGCCACTCCCATTCAGTCCCTCTATGATGCCTTTTGCCCCATCATGGACCCAGTTGCTCAAAGCATGATCCCAGTATGAGTCCAGTCACCCCCAGGATGATTCCAGGTAACTTCCCAGTATGAGTCTGGTTTGATCCCTGTCACCCCCAGTATGATCCCAGTCACTCCCAGATACTCCCAGCACTATGCCAGTCACTGCAACATGACCCTGTCACTCCCACTATGATCCCACTATGACCCCAGTATGGACCAGCTGCTCCCAGGATGATCCCAATTGCCCCCTGCATCTTTCCAATTGTGCCCTTTCACCACCACTGTGGTTCCAGTCACTCCCAGTACAATCCCAGTCATTCCCAGTATGATGCAAATCACTCCCAGTATATCCCAGCAGCACCCATTGGGCCTCAGTATGTTCCCAGTAACCCTCAGTGTGGTCCCAATATATCCCAGTATAATCCCTGGTGCTCCAAATCTGGCCCTGTCCAGTCCTGATCCTGGTGCCAGTGTATCCTCCTGTCCCATTCTGTCCTAGTCCATCCCATTCTGTCCCAGTCCATCCCATTCTGTCCCAGTCCATTCCGGTCCCTTCCCGTCAGCCGCCGCCGTTTTCCGGATCCTTCTGCCGTCCACCCCCCCCCCCAAAGCTGCCCCTCCACCCCCCAAGATGCTGACGGGGATCGGGGGCTTCGTGTTGGGCTTTGTCTTCCTGGCGCTGGGGCTCGGCTTCTACCTGCGCAAGCAGGTGACGGGAGGGGCCCGGGGGTCGTGTCCCCCCTCCCCCGGAGCTCTGAGGTCCCCCGGGGCCCCCCAGCCCGGTGTCACCCCCTTTGCTCTGCCCACAGAGCTCCTGAGCCACCGGTGGCCGCAGCCCCTCCCCGTGGCCTCGGGCCCGGCCGGGACCCCCCGCTCCATCCCCGCGCTGATTTTGGGGGTCGTGTGTCCCCCCCAGCCCCGCTGTCACTCTGCCCCTGCCCGGCTGCTCCCAGTGTTTCCAGGAAGGCTTCCCAGTTCGCCCCGGTCCCGTTTATTGGGAAACAGTGGGAAGGGACTTTGGGGGATCCCGCGGGGGGACCGAGAGTGGAGGGGGCAGAACCGGCCCCAGGATGGATCGAGAATGGGGACCCCCGTGTGTCACCCCTGTGTCACCCCCCCCCCGGGGGGCCCTTGGGAGGCACCTGAACCCCAAATCGGCACCCAGCGAACCCCAAAGGCGCAGAGACCCCCCCCCTAAGCCGCCCCACAGCCCCCAACGACCAACCAAAATCCCCCGCGAGTATCAGATAATCAGAGAAGGCGTTGAACAACCTTCAGCCAATCAGAGCGCGCGGCGCTGGTGACTCACCAGTTGCCAGGCAGACCCGCAGCGCTCAGCGCTCCCCACCCGGACCCCGCCTGCGCCCCCCCTCGCTCCCAGCGCCCCCCGCCAGGGGAATTTGAGGAGGGGGCGCGTGGGGGGCGCCCAGGCCGGGCCCAGAGCCCAGCCCTGCCCCAGCCCGACCTCTCCCGGCTCCATCCCGGCTCCATCCCGGCTCCTCCCGCGGGATGCGACCGCGCTGGGAAAACGGGGGGCCAAGGGTGGGCGCTGGGCCCAGGGGGAGCAGGAGAAAGGATGGGGGAGGAGGAGAAGGAGAAGGAGGCACCTTTTAATGATATTTTACTGAGTCTCATTTTTTAGAGACCGGGATCAATACTCCCCAGCCGTCAGGGCGAGTCCCTCAGGGCTGCGGGGCCCTGCTGCCGGCTCACCCCGTGCCAGCCCAGCGCCAGCGCTCAGCGGGGCTTTGGCTTCCCGTGCCCTTTCCCGTGTCCCCAGCCCAGCGTCACCACCCCCGTGTCCCTAGGTCGTGCCCCACCCCTGCCCCCCTCCCCCTTTGTCGAGACACGGAGGATGAGAATTTCCCCACCATCCACCCCAAGAGTTCCCCCGAGCCCATTTCCTCTCGTGCTTTCCCTTGGCAGCAGAGCCCCACCCCTCCTGGCTGCCCCCTCCTGTCAGGGACTTGGAGAGAGCCAGGTCCCCCCTGAGCCTCCTTTCCTCCAGGCTCAGCCCCCTCAGATCCCTCAGCTGCCCCTCAGAAGTCCTCCAGAGCCTTCCCCAGCTCCATTCCCATCTCTGGACGTGCTCCAGCCCCTCCATGTCTTTCTTGCACTTTGAAGCCCAATCGCTGCCCTGTCGCTGCAGGTGCCAAAACCCCAGGGAGACTCCTTGGAAATGGGGGTAGAGAGGAGCCCTTCAAAGGGAAACGTGTGCAAAACTGCTCCCAATGGCCGAGCGGGTTTGGTGTGGCTGCGGGAGGAAGAGATGCTCCGGGACTCCGCCTCGGCCCCGGAGCGGAGCGGCCCGTGCTGCCCCGGGGCGCGCGGGGCTCGGCCGTGGGGCGCGCGGGGGGGAACGGACACACGGGCACCGGACACACGGACACGCGGACAAACGCTCCCAGCGCTTCAGCGGCAGCAGCGGCAGCAGCGGCAGCAGCGGCAGCAGCGGCAGCAGCGGCAGCAGCACAAAAGCAGCGAGTCCACGAACCCTCTGCGTCCCTTCTCCTGCTCCTCCTCTCCCTCTCCCAGTGTCTCGCACCCTCTCCCGCTCTCCCTTTCGTTCCCCAACCCCCCCTCCCGCGGCCTCCCTCTCCCCAGGCCCGGCCGGGCCATGCCCCCGGCCCGCCCCCGGCCCCGGGCGGGGCTGCCCCCTCCCCGCCCCCGGGCGTCCCGCCGCGGTCCCGCCTCCGCCCGGCTCTCGCCGTCCTGGCTGTGGCGCTGCTGGGCGGGCATCAGTGCCTGGCTCCTGGGCAGCATCGCCAGCCCCTGGCTCCGGCTGGCCCGACCCCTACCCCGGCCCCGGCCCCGGCCCCGGTCCCGGCCTCGGCTCCTCCCGGGGCCCGCCGGGGACACAGGCGGCGCGGCCGCTCCCGCCGCCTCCGCAGCGTCTTCCCCGCTCCGAGCTCCGCCGCTCTTGAGCGCGGCCGCCGGCCCCGAGCCGCCGGTGGCCCCTCCAAAAGAGCCCCCATGTGGGGATGGCCGGCCCGGGGCGGTTGAGCGGCGCTCGGGGGCCGTTCCTGGCCCCGGGCCGAGCGCTGACGGCCGCGTCTCGCGGGCACGGAAGGCGCAGCAGGGCCTGAAGGAGCGCTACCGGCTGGGTTCGCTGCTGGGGCGCGGCGGCTTCGGCAGCGTCTTCGCGGCCACGCGGCTCTCGGACGGCGCCCCGGTGAGTGGCGGGGCCGGCGGCGGGCGCAGGAGGCGGGGGGCAAAGGAGGAGGAGAAGGAGCATGGGGCTGGGCACGGCGGGCGGCGAGCTCAGCCCGCTGCTCCCCTTGCCTTGCAGGTGGCCATCAAACGGGTGCCGCGGAACCGCATCGGCCATTGGGGCGAGCTGGTGAGTGAGCGAGGGGCAGCGGGAGAAGCCGGGGCGCGACGGGCGGGGATGAGCCGAGGCCCGGCAGGGTGGAAGCCGCCAGAACACTTCGAGGGAGAGCGGCCGTGGGGCCAGCGGAGCGCGCAGAGCGTCCCCGGCTGGCTGAGGGCTTCCCGAGCCCCGGCACGGCATCAGCTCCGCTGACAGCACCGTGCTCCTCCCACAGCCCGACGGCACCCGAGCACCACTGGAGATCGTGCTGCTGGACAAGGTGTCCGCTGGCTTCCCTGGCATCGTCCAGCTCCACGAGTGGCTGGAGCTCCCCAACAACGTGGTGATGGTGCTGGAGCGCCCGGAGCGGTCTCAGGACCTCCTTCACTTCATTTGGGCACGGGGCTTCCTGTGCGAGGAGGTGGCGCGGCACCTGTTCCGCCAGGTGCTGGAGGCCGTGCGGCACTGCACCAGCTGCGGGGTCCTGCACCGGGACATCAAACCGGAGAACATCCTGGTTGACCTGGCAACCGGGCAGGCCAAACTCATCGACTTTGGCTGTGGCACCTACCTGCAAGCCGCAGCCTACACCAGCTTTGCAGGTGAGCCCACGCAGGGGGAGGCTCCTGGTAGCGGCATCTCACAGCCCAACATCTCACGGCCCAACATCTCACAGCCCAAAGCCAGCTGTGGCAGGGGGGATTCTCCCTTTTGCTGCCAGTCATGGCAGCCGGAGTCTTCAGCTGAGCTGCTTTTGAGCGGCGCTGGCTGAAGGGCTATTTTCCAGCCTTGCTGGCAGCCTTTCGCCAGCCACTCTGCCCAGGACTGGCGCTGGGGCTGGGGCAGCCAGCGTCACAGAAACACCCGTGGGTGGGAGTAGCAGAGAGGGGGGCCCAGAACCTGTGCTCCAGCCCGTTTGGTGTGCAGGCGAGACAGGGCTCGGACTGCTCTGCTGCCCGTGCTTGCCTTGGCTTAAGAATGGTTTCTGGGGCAGTGCAGGCAGGGAGGATGAAAGCGTGGTTTTTCCCCAGCACCAAGTGGGTTTTTCCTTTGCATGGAATGCTCGGGCCTTGCCAGGGCTTCCGCTGCCCTCTTGCGACACCAGCGGCTTCTTTTCCAACCCCCAGTTTGTACGCAAGTCCCAGGTGCTGGCAAGAGGGCAGCGGGTCACGCCGCGTGCCGCTGCTGCGGCCCCCGCATGCCCAGGGATGCTGGGGCGAGGCTCTGGGAGCAGGCAGCGTCCCCCTGAAGAACTCCACCTCTATTCCATAGGAACACCGTCCTACAGCCCCCCGGAATGGACCCTGTTAGGCTGGTACCACGGCGAGGCAGCGACCGTCTGGTCCCTGGGCATCGTGCTGCACCAGATGGTCTGCGGGGAGCACCCTTTCAGGAGGGGCTGGCACAGCACCTGGGGCCGGCTCTCGCTCCCACGACGGCTCTCTCCAGGTGGATCCTCGTCTCTGCAGCACGGGGGGAATAGCAGTGCTGGGAGACAGCAGCGGGCTCAGGAGCATCCCGCACTGGCAGCTGCTGAGCAGGTGGCAATGTCCTGCTCTCCTGCTCTCCAAAAGAAAGAATTGATGGCAAAGTTTAGGCACAGCCCTGAGCACACGCAGCACGGCCTGGCCATGGCAAGAGTGGGGCAAAGCGGACAGGAGCCTTCTGCAACTGACTGGCGCTTTCTGCTTTCTCTCCGCAGAGTGCCAGGATCTCATCCGACGGTGTTTAACCGTGCTCTCCTCGGAAAGGCCCTCATTAGAAGACCTGTCCTGTGATCCTTGGATGCAGGATATTCACATGCCATAGGAGAAGGGAGAGAGCCACGTGCACGCTTTGACCCAGGGAGCCGGTAAGTTCCAGCTGCACACGCGCCTTGGCAGGAAGCAGCAAAGAAAGGCAGAGATTTTGTCCTGCCTGAATCGCTGCGCAGGGCTCCTCAGCTGGGCACGCGCAGCCCTGCTGCTGGAGCTGAGCTGCTCTTCCCAGCACTGGTGGCCCCCATGCCAGCTGCTTTTGCTTGTTCTGCTTCAGCGACAGCCGGGGCCCTGGGCAGAGCACTGACAGCCTGCTCCAGCCCCAGGGAAGAAGGAGCCCCTGGGGAAGCTGTGGCAGGTGCGGCTGCTGCTGCTGGAGACATGGAGGGTGACATCAAGGATGACAAGCTCTTCCTCCACCTGGCAAGCTGAAGATGATGGACTTCAATTGTGGCACCTTCTCCAAAGCCAGGCTCCACAGCGAATTTGCAGATGAGTCCACACGCAGGGGGATGCTCCCAGATTTGTGCATTGCACAGCCTGGCCGGGAAGCAAAGGTTTCCCCCTTTGCTGGGGCGGATGCAACCAATTCTTCAGTCGGCTGCCAAGCTGCTTTTTGGCAGGGCTGGGGGGATGGGCTGGGCTGGTTTTGAACTGGGAGTCTGCTCCTGGCCCTGCCAACAGCCCCCAGCACCCACCGTGGCCCGCGCTGGGGCTGGGGCTGGGGCAGCCAGCCCGACACAAACAAAGCCCCATGGTGGGAGCAGAGGTTGGACACCAGAAGCTGTGCATGGGCTGCTTTGCTCTGCAGGCAAGGAAGGGCTTGGGCTGCTCCAGTGCCCTTGTTTGCTTTGGGCTCAGCATGACTTTTGGGGGCAGTGCAGGGGGAAGGCAGAAAGCGTGGGCTGCCCTGGCCCGTGGGTGGGGTTTTCCCTCGCATGGCAGGCTTGGACCTTCCTCAAGGCCCAGCAGGGAGAAGATTTTTTACCTTTTTCCTTGTTTTCCCTTTTTGTCTGTAATCTCTTTTCATTGATTTATGGTTTGTTTTTCCAAAGGAAGCATTCTAGGTGCTGTCTGGTCCGGATGGCAAAGTGCTTGGGAGCAGCTGTGGCATGGATGGGACATGCCCTTGGAGAAGGGCTGAGGACACCGTTTGGGAGCAGCTTTTCTTCTGGCGGCGGGAGGCGTGAGGTGGGTGCCCGTCCTCTTGGCACGGCTGGGATAAGGGCTTTTGGGAGACGGCAGCGAGCACAGCGGCATCCTGCTCTGGGCAGCTGCTGAGGAGGTGGCTGTGCCACGGCCGGCTGCAGGCTGGGCACGTGTCCTGCCCTCCTGCTCTCCTGCCAGAGGCAGCAATGCTGGGCAGCTTTGGGCAGCGCCCTGAGCGCGGCCAGCACGGCCTGGGCACCGCGGGCGGCTGGGACAAGGGGGACGGGAGCCTTCAGCTGACGGGTGCTTTCTGCTTTCTCTCCTTGCAGCCGGGCTCTGTGGATGCTGAGGCTGCTCTGGGCTCCACCAAGGCTCTGCTGCGGCTCAGCCCCGGGGCCACGAGAAGCCAAAGAAGAAACGCCGTGACCTGCAGCAGAGACGTGCTTGAGTAGCTCGGCAGTGCAGCTCAAGTTTGCAGAGTGTGCACCTCCGGGGGAAAATATGACACCCCCCCAATAACAAACTTGTTCAGTAACTTCTGAAATGAAATCAGTCTGGGATGACCCCCAATGCCATTTTTCAGCTTGCTCAAGCTGAAGCCCAGCCCTTCTCTGAACAGTTCTCTCCCCCACCTGCCTTTTGCTCCACAAGTGCTCCCTCTTTCCCCCAGTGAGTTCCCAGCTCACCGCAGTCCCCATTGCACTGTAGCCTTCCTTGATGGCCCTGGCCATGAGGAAGAATGAGCCCCAGGTTTAGGGACTCGTGTTGTCACTGGCTGAAGAACAGCAATGTCTCAAAGGTCTGGTGAGATTTGGGGGTCATTCAGAGCTGCTCTCCAGGCCTCAGCTCTGCTCACTGCTGGCTTCCCACTTCCTTTTCCTCATTCTTCACAAAGCAGGATGAGCTCTGTGAATGCCCTTGACCCTCGCCACCCTTCCCAGCCCAGCCACCCAGCCCAGTTAGGCTTAAGCTGGAGCTTCTCTGTCTCCTCTGGCACCCCAGTGCAGTCCCCTCTGTGGGGAGCAGCAGCCCCAGAGCACAGCACACAACAGTGCAGGCCACAGCCGGAGCAGCTCCCTGCAGCCATGGCTTGGCTCTTTGTGGCAACCAAATGCTCCCTGTTTGCAGCTGTCCCTGGAGGATGGCCCCAGGGCAGAGCCCAGCCGGGCTCCCAGTGCATCCCCTGGAGCCTGGGGCAGACAGCGCTCGCAGAGCTGAGGTTCATGGTGAGCACCCAGAGCTGTGGCTCGCAGTCGGTGTTTGCAAGCGTTGTGATCTCATCTCCTGCAACCTGTGGGGAAAACGAGCTGTGCGGCCAGGCCAGCACCGCCCCTCTTGGCAGGGACGAGGCTGAAGGCCTTTCCTGTTACCGAGGAGGCGGCATTAAGCCTTAGCAGGGCCTGGCAGCTGTGGAGCCGGATCTCGCCCGCTGTCCGGGACTCGCTGCCCACCAACCGCCCCCACCCGCCGCGCTCCCTTCTGCAGGGACAGAAGGCTCTGGCTGTACCAGGCTTTCCATCACGTCTGTGTACCCATAGCTGTGGAACGCACATGGAGAGGGAAAGTGTCAGTCACGGTGCTTGCACACTCCTTCCTTTCCATACAGGACACATTCCTGCGCACCCCCTGTCAGGGTCTATTCAAAGGAGAGGCATGGATAGAGATTTCCCACAGAGCTCTGACTCTGGCGGAACTCACCTTGTCAGCCAGCAGCCAGGGCATTTTTTTCCCAGCTCTGTGTCAGTCGGTGCCCAAGAGCTGAAGGGAGCAGCATTTAGAAGCAGTTTCCAGATTTCTAGGCAGGCAGTGGAGCTGACAAGCATCCGTGCAACTCTCCGTGTTCATCAGGAGGGGCTGCTGCTTCTTTGGGAATACGGCACAATGGAGACACGAGACTTGGAAAAATCCCAGCTCTCTGTGGATTTGCGCAGGAGGAGGAGCAGCAGAAACACTTTGTGTCTGCTTGTGGGGACACAAGGTCCAAGGAGCGGGGCTGGCAGAGGGTGACCTGGGCCGCTGGCAGCTCAAGTCCCGTGTGTTGGGTCTGCCTGAGGGAAAGTTCATGGGCCTTCCAGGGCTGTGCTTTGCATTGGTAGCTGGACGGGTGCTGATAATAGAGCGGTGTTCTGGCTACTGCCCAGCAGCGCTGTCCCTCTGCCATTCCTTCCCCCATCAGAGGGGATGGGAGTGGGCAGGATCCTGGCAGGGGACACAGCCAGACCAGCGGACCCAAATCAGCCAAGGGGATGTTCCAACCATATGACTCCAGCTCAGATGTATAAAGCAAAGGGAGAGAGGAGGAAGGGCACCTTTTCCCCCAGAAGCTGAAGTTTCCCTGAGGGTTCCAGTTCCAAACTGTTGACCCTTTTTGGAGGCATAAGATTGTCACCTCATAGTCTTCCAGTCACCCTCGAGTTGTAGAATTTTAGAGCAGTCAAATCAATCAAGTTCACATTTTCTAGATATTGCTGTGTCATTTTCTTGATATCCACGTGAGAGGGGACACAGTGATGGATGGGTTTGCATGGGAGCTCCAGAGCCCCGGAATGGAGAGCCTGAGTGTCCCAGCAGGATTTGCAGGAGTGTGGGGCAGCTGGAAAGAAGATCGTGGGCAATATTCTCCTGCCTCCATCTTCCAAGGCAACTTTGATTCAGTCCCTGTCTGCACCATGCCATGGGGCCTCCAGAGGCCCAGGGAGGTGTCTGGGTGGCCCCAGAAGGCACTTGCAGAACCCTGGGGCACCAGGGAAGGGGTAGGAGCATCCCTGTGGTGCTGGGAGAGACACGCAGAGGGGGCCACCCCTGGTGCCCAGGCAAGAGCTGCATTCAGGCAGCCAAATTCATGCAGGGTCTGCCCGGGCGCTGCCAAGGACCTGTCCAGTGAGCTCCTGTCCTCTTTCACCTCTTTGTATTTTCTCTGTATTTCTTTGTATTTATCCTTATTATTATCTTTGTATTTGTTGACCCTCAAAATGCCATTAGAAATCATTTTCCCTCAAAATAAATACTGACTTATTTTAGTGTGCTGCTTTGGACAAATTTGCAGGAAAATATCCTCTGACAGAAGGCAGGTTACAACCAGCCCTCTCCCACCAGGTCTGGGAAAAAAATATTTTCCTCTGAGGAAAGTGAAAGAGAACCTATTTATTTAACAAACACACAGGAAAAGGATAATAATGCTGAATACTAAAACCTCTCGCTGTGGAGAGAAACCTGGGAAGATTTCAGAGTCCTTCTGTAGGTGTGCTCTCTCTCCTCCTCCTTGGAGCTGGGTTGGTGTCCTCCAGGGCCTCGGTGGAAAATTCTCCCGGTGTGTTCTGATGTTGAAACAGTCCAGAAGTGAAGAAGGGAAAAAGCCCAAGTCCCAGGAAAACAAACTTCAACTCTCCATCTCCCTCTGGAGAAAAGGAGCCGAAAGCGGACTGGAAAGCAAGCAGGGCGCTCCCTCCGCTCTTCTCGCTGCTGCAGCAGAACACAGAGGCGTGTGTGTCTGTGTCCTTGAACAACTGCTTTGAAAAGTTTGCTCGGTTTTTTCTCTCTCCCCCGTCGGGCTCAGTTTAAAGGCACAGAAAGGCACAGGATTGATTTCTGGGCAGAGAGCAGCGATAGGGGATACACATCATAAACTCACCCCCAGACAGGAATGTACAGAGTTGGAGAGCTCTACAGTCCTGTGTCTTTAGTTCCAAGGGTATGGAAGTGTCGATGGGTC